>NC_050574.1:201032865-201348078 GCF_011100635.1 Trichosurus vulpecula | reverse complement strand
TATTTCTTCTTCATGTGTAATGCACAGCTGTATTCTCAAACAAGAAGCAGACTTGTCAGGGTCCTGTGACCTCTAACACAGATATTTCAGAGAGCACAGGGTAAGATTGAAAAAGGTGCTGAGGACATTTCTTTTATGGGACTTGTGGCGCAGCATCACCATTGTCTAGCCCTTTGTTGTTTTCTGTGCCTGAGACTTCTGACGGCTTTCAGCATAGTCAAAGTATGAGGCCTCCAGCGAACGTACAGCACAAAGGAGCACAAAGCTGCTTAGGTAACCAGACTCCTGGACCGACGCTGTTCTGCCAATAAAGAAGTCTCACATGACTCTATTGTTTATCAAGAAAATCACCTGCGTGTAATCATTGTATAACTACTAGCTTAGGAACAGCAAAGATATTGGATCTACTGGTATTTATCTACCATGGACAGGCAGCCTAAGAGCAGGGGGCAAGTTAATACCCTTCTTAGTGCTGGTGACAATGGCTGCTACTTTCTTTTCCCTACTGTTCAGGCGCCCTAAATGTAATAAGATAATTAGTCTGGGGTCGATCCTCAGTTAGTGGCATCTTCCTCTCTTGTTCTGACCAAATGGAGCCTGCTCCCCAGTTCTACTGTCTCTACACGTTGAGAAATACAGGACTCCAAGGTGTTTATTCATGAATCCTATTCTCAGTCTCAGCAAACCGATAAACTTGAATGGAAGAGTTCTCTGTGAGCAACCCACACAGTGAACATTTATTAAGTTCCAGCTGTGTGTAAGACACTGGCATGAATAAATAGGAGGAAAAGAATTGCTACCCCTGGGAAAAAAGGCCCATGACCAAGTCTACAACCTTACTTGAATCTTGGTTTGAACTTTGCCATTTTTTTTTTAATCAGGGGAAGATTGCTCCTCTCCAGCTCTCCATTGCTTTGTTCAACTCTAGCAGGTGTCAGATCTCACCTGAGCGGGATACAAGAGTTCCACAGATGGTTCTCTTAATAATAATAATAATAATAACTGATTCTGTGAAAGTGAATACAAAAGGCTAGGTCAGACAGATGGATTGAGGTAGTGGAAAAACAAGATAGGGAGCTGGTTAGAATTCTTTTCAGCTGTGTAGTTTCTACTATTTAGAAAGGAAGTCCAATAAAATGGTTTCACATTTCTTATGTGACAGAATAGAAAGGAACTAAGTTGGCCATAAAAAGGGCAGCCTGAACATATGAAATGTAAATAAAGCTGCTACAAAACACTGGACGTTTCTGTGAAGTAGCTGGGGCAGGATAAACAGACTGGATGAACAGAGCCCAAGGAGGGTGTCAGGAAGCTAGATTATAAAAAGTGGGGAAAATGTGAAACCTGGAACCAAGGGGCCCTGGGTTCCAGTTCTACCTCTCTCACTTGCGGAGTATGTAATTCCTGGCAAATATTTCACCCCTTTGAGCTGCATTTTCCTTATCTGTAGGAACTACTTCATTAGAAGGAAGGAAATAAACATTTATTAAGCACCTACCCTAACTAAGCACTTGGGCTTTTGGTAGTGTCTCCTTGAGGATCATCCCTCTGGTTCATTTCTCTCCTTAATTTCATTTGTGATGCTTTTTAGTATTTTTCCCCCTCCTCTATCCCCACCTTTTCCCCCAGTGTGTAGGAGAGAGTTATTTTCAATGCTTTGGGTTCTTAGAGTTAAGCACTCTTACAAATATTGTATCTCATTTGACCTTCATAACAACTCCATACGGTAGATGCTATTATCATCTCCACTTTACAGTTGAGGAAACTGAGGCCAACAGAGTCACACCGCTGATACACATCTGAGACTGAATTTGAATTAAGGTCTTCCTGACTTCAGGCACAGGATGCTATCCTCTGTGTCACCTGACTACCTAGATGGGGGCTGTGATATTCAAATGAATTGATGTATGCCGAGTACTTTTCTTAAAGTAGTATATAAATATTACTTGCTATTATTATTTCCCTTTCCTCAGACCATGCCTGCACATTTATTCCTTCTCCTGGCTTAGTTTTTGACAGCCTGCTGTGCTGTGCTTCTTGTGTATGAGATGAGGCATTTCTATGCTAATACAGTCTTGTTTTGACAGTTCTGTTCTGTGTTATTGCATAAAGGGCATGTTTTTCCCCAAGTGGGCTTCTCCTCTCTAGCACCAAAATTCCCTTGGCAGCATCGATGATAGTCATATACATCTAAGTTTTTCAAGCTTATTTCTGCCACTTCATAGTGGTTGAAGTGAAGTTGGGTAGGCAATCAGTCAATCAACAAACATTTACGAAGCACCTTTGATTTGCCAGGCACTACACCAGCTGCTGGATACAGAGACAAAAACTAAATGGTCAGTGCTCTCAAGGAGCTTTCATTCTATTGGCATTTACATGTGCAATTAGTTTTTCATGGCCAAAGATAATGAGAGCATACTAAACTGCAAATTCCATGAGGACAGGAACGCTATCTTCTGAAGTTGTTATCTCTTTCAGCGCCTAATGAAGAGTCCTGACTATAGCAAATGCTCAATAAATGTTCGGTGAATGAATGACTTCATAGTGCTCTGTATGCAGTAGGTACTTAAATGCTTGTGAAATGAAAGAATGAGTGAATGAATATGATGAAACTGGGGGAACAGGAAGGAAATATCCTATTAGAAAGCTATCAAGTGGAATATCTTTCCCGTTTTTCAGTGAGGCCCCCTATTTACCTAGAAAATAACCCAGATGATAGCAGAATATACTTTAGGAGTACCGCATGCATGGTGGCCTCATCAGTTTTGGTAAGTGGATCTATGCGGTCTGTGGAATCTATGATATATGCAAAATATACTTTAGGACTGCCACATGTATGGTGGCCTCATCAATTTTGGTAAGTGGATCTATGTGGTCTATAGAATCTATGATATATTTACCCAACTAGACATCTTGCAACAAAAATTGGAAGGGGGTCGGTCAAGGCAGGGTCATAATTTTTAAAAAATACAACAGAATTTTGAATTTTGAAGAAGCCAGATATTATCCAGTTTAACTTTATTTACTAGAAGACAAAATTCAGGTCTAGCAAAATTTAGTGATTTAGCCAAGGCTCCACAGCTAATTAGTGGGAGAGCCAGAACTGGAATCTAGGTCTCTGGGTTCCTAATCTACTTGTTTTTGTTTTCCCTAGCATCATGCATTATAATTCAATGATATTCTCTGATTCTGGTGCTGCTGACTGATTTCCCTTATGTTGAATGGTCTCAGACTGCTCTGAATTTTTTCCTTGCGTCTGCTTTTTATAGTTTTTCTATCTTTTAGCCTTTTTTGGCTATGTGATCTTTTTTGCATTACGTTCTGGATAAATGAAGTCCCTGGTTAGCTGAATTCCAGAGAGGTGAGATATTATTATATTCTGATTTGGAAATTGAATTGTTATCTGCTTGTAATTGTACATCTCTCGAACATTAATCCCATATATAGAGCATTCCAGCATAATGAAAAGTGCTCTGAACTGGGAACCAATAGAAACCTGGGCTCATAATTTGCCTTCTCTACTTAACTAGCTTGAAAACCTCAGTTTCCCCATCTGAACAATGGGAGGCAATGAGACCTATAGTACCTATTTATCTACCTAATGTGGTTATCATAACAATTAAATGATATACTGGATGTAAAATAAACCTGTACATAGGTGTATACTGCTACTATGATCATTATTATTTTCCTGGTCCTGCCACTTACTACTTGTGTGACCTTGGGCAAGTCATTTTGATTCTGAGGACTAGAAGATCACTAAGCTCCCTTTTAGCTCTAAATCCTATGATCCTACCCTCTCCTGCTTAAATGGCCCTCTCTAGAATTGCCGTGGTACAATGCATAATGTGTCTTGAATTTCCTTTAATTGGAACAACTGTGAGTCATGGAAATGTTAACAATCACTCCCACTTGAGAGCAAAAAGCACTTAGTCTTAAGGAATCAGTGTCGTGAACCTAAATTTTTCGTGATGTTTCAGCCACCAATTGTGAACGTCATCAAAGAACTGGAAACCAAATCTGTGGCTTCCTTATCTCTAGGTAAGACAATGAAATGATGTTCAGCTGTTTGCAAAAAAGGGGAGGGAGGGGGACAACAATTACTATGAAACACAACTCCATCCAGAACTCTGCTGATTACCATGGCAACCTGAATTCAAAATAGGAACATAGAAAGCTCCTCAGAGCAAGAAAGCAAGTTCCAGGCTTTATGAAGTTAGGGAATACTATAGCTTATACGAAACAATTTTAAAAATAGAAGTTTTGTCCTAACTTGCCATTAATAATTTTAATCCTGCTGTAGTACCACATTCCTCAATTATCTCTGAATCTCTGAAAGAGAACTCCATACCTCCCTCATTGCTGATCTTGCCATGGAATAGCTAATGTTTCACTTGGCTTCTCATAACAGATGTACTATGTATTTTTGACTCTTCTGACTAATAATAATTAGTATGAGGAGAGAGCAACTGTTAGAGATGGTATTCCTAGGTTAGCAAGTCAACCTATTTTTAGAGGTGATTTAAAGGCAAAACTCTTGATCAGTTAAAGAATGTGCAAGATGTAGGCTACTACCTGTATTGGGACCCTAATGGGAAAGTGACTTGCCCAAGGTCACACAAGTAGCCAACAGTTTAGCTTGTATTCAAACTCAGGTCCCCTGACTCCAAATCCTGTTCCCTTTTTGCTATCACATTCCTCCTTATTGAGAGCAGGAGTGTGAAATAAGGCTGGAAAGACAGTGGACCCAGGGTATGGAGGTTTTGAAGACTAATCTAGGAAATTTATATCTTCTTTTGTGGACATTGGAGAATCATTGAAGTTTCTGAGCAGAATAGTATGACTCTCCTCAAAAGAGAAAACCAAAAGAATAGCCTGAAGACATGGGCAACCAGATAGAATGGGAAAATTCCTATTTAGCGTTTTAGAATTATACAAAATATCCTTGGGAACAGAGCAATCAGTCCAGGAGGTAAATTATCACTTCTGTGGGTTCTTCTCTTCCCTGCATCATTCTCAGTTAATTTATATCCTGCTCTGTTGCTTTTGTAGGCTTTTAATGAAAGTTAGATATTTCCTTTCTGCAGTTGTCCAATTGCAGACCCTTTGACAGATAAACATATTGAGAGCTAAATATTTCAGAATTTATCGTCTAGGATGTAGGATGCCCAAGAAATGTAAAATGTCAACGAAACGATGTACCAGGGTATGGTATATGTTGATTAATTGAAAAGAGAGATCCAATAGGTTATATCCACATCATTAAGAATTTGGGTGGGGGGGCAGTGTTGCAGGAGAGTGCTGAATTTTTAGTTCAAAGACATTACTTTCTAGGCACATGACCTTATAAGCAGGTCACTTGATTTCTTCATCAGTAAAATAAGACTACTACACTTCCTACCTCATGAGCACTTTGTGAACTTTAAAATAGTGTATAAATAGGAGCTATTATCATTTAGAAGAAAGGTAGGTTGAGCTAATAAGCAGAGTACTGCACCTAGAATTAGGAAGATCAGGGTTCAAAACCATCCCCTGACATTTACTAACTTTACAACAATAGGCAAGCCACTTTATCTGAGCATCAGATTCCTTATATGCAAAGGACATATGATAATACCTATAGGGCCCACCTCACAAGGCTGAAGTGAGGCTCAATGACATAATGTAGATAAACTGTTTTTGGAACTTTAAAATATTAAATAAGTTCCTCTTATTATTATCATTTCATTCTTATTTTTTCCAGTGGGGTTCGGATAGAAATGATCCTAGGACAAATTGTTCTCTCCTTTTCTTATATTTAGTGTTCTATATGCTATTGTGTAGGTAGATAAAATAATTTTTTTTGTAGTTGGATAAAAGTATTAGAATGTGAACTCATCTTCTGTAACCTCACTGAAAGCATCCTTGGTACCATTTTGGTAGCAGACAGGATGATGGGGTACCTCCCCTTGTTCTATATGATTTTGATCTCTTTGTCTAACTTACTGTTTTGAAAGCTTTTTTTGTTGCTTGTTGTTCTAAACAGCTTTGAAAAATACGTATCCAAGATGGCAACACATATTAAAAGCGTTGTTCTTGAGTTTTTATGAGTCAGTATTATGTCTTGGCAATTATGGTCAATTGTTTGATTTGTTAAAAGTAATCCAGTTTCACTATGCCCAAAGGGCTATGAAACTGTTCATACCCTTTGACCCAGCAATACTGCTATCAGGTCTATATCCCAAGGAGATTAAAGAAAAAGTTTCAACTCATATGTACAAAAATATTTGTGGTAGCTCTTTTTGTGGTGGCAAAGATTTGGAAATTGAGGGGATACTCATCAATTGTGGAATGGTTGAACAAGTTGTATATGATTGTGATGGAATACTATTGTGCTATAAGAAATAACAAAGGGGATGGTTTCAGAAAAACCTGGGAAGACCTATATAAATTGATGCAAAGTGAAGTAAGCAGAACTGGGAGAACGTTGTACATAGTAACAGCAATATTGTAGCGATGTTGAACTGTGAAAGACTTAGCAACTCTCATCAGTACAATAATCCACAACAGTTCCAAAGGACTTATGATAAAAAATGCTATCCACCTCTAGAGAAAGAATAGATGAACTCTGAGTGCAGATTGAAACACATTTTTTCCTCTTTATTTTTCTTCCTTTTTCTTCCTTTTTTTGCAATATGGCTAATGTGGAAAGATGTTTTGCATGACTTCACACAAATAATGAGTATCTTAATAAGTAGGAGAGGGACTAGAGAGAATTGGGAACTGAAAATTTTGTAAAACGAGTGTTTGAAAAATAGTCCAGTTCCAATCCACTTTGTTGGTAAATTCTGTAGGCTATTTTGAAGTATGCGTTGACAGTGTAGGAATTTATCATGAAAATCTAGAAAAGATAATGAGTTTCTAAAGCATAATTGTAGCCATTAGGTCATAACTTTCTAAGTATTTGCTAGCCACACAATTTTTAAAGCCTGGAATGAAATGCTGTACTGTCTCCACTGTTTCCTTTCCTAATGTTCATTTATCCCTAGGCCTGGGCACCTTAAGAATAATACTTCTGTAGTATAATAATAATACTTCACGTAGCAATGACCTGGTCCTGAACTACCATCATAAACTCCTCCATTTCCACACACAAATCTGTATTACTTAGTCTTTTTCTTCAACACTTTACTGATACATTGTTGGCTGCATTTATATTGATGTGAATAGGGAAGAGACTTTGATTCCATTCTCAGATCTTATAAGTTTATGAGTTTCATCCAAAAGTAGGCTACTTTAGGTGGAATTTGTCAAATCCATGGTATGTACCATATGGTATCAACCTTTACTGTTGCTCTGTGGAGTACTATTTCAAAAGTATTTCTGTAATTTTATGATCTGCTTGTCATGTGTTCTAAGAATATCTATGGATCCTCTTCTTAGTTTTTTGGCATGGCAGTGTTAATCTTTCTACAACAGCCTTAGGGGATAGGCCTCATGTTTTGTTCATATTGCATGAGTTTTTGTTAGGGTACTTTCTGGATTTCCAAAATTGTCCATTAAGACTAGTTTTACATAAGGATCAGTTGACTTAAATATGTTCTTATTCAGCTTTGATTTCAGAATGTCAGTAAGTACAGTTTCTTTCCACAGTCTTCTCTATGATATCTTTGTTTGATGTGTCTTGCCTGAAGGAGACTGTAGTATGTATAGGTTGTACCTTTATTCATTGTCTTAATGTGATTTTTGGATTCAAGCATGATGTCCCCAGTCTCTATCTTTTCTTGTTGTTTGTTAAGCATTTTATACTTACTAAATCCAAATGACATTTTGGTCTCATTGGAGAATGATTACACAAGATACAGAAAGTACTTAATTTGTCTTTTGGTGGAGTCATGTATACATCAAGTAGTTAATAAGATATTTTGGTTTGTCGCATTTATTTGGGAGTCATATTAGTTCCATTTATAGGAGAGATAATATTGAATTTAAGCCTAAGCAATACCAGGTTGGACTTTGACAGACTCCCTGAAAATTACTGCATTTTCTACTAATTGTTCTTGACATTGAGTTAGTGGCATGTTTTAAAAAAGAACAGTTTTTCATACGGATGTGAATACTTTAGCATTCTCATTATACTCTTTTCTTCTTTATATATTTACAGGACATGAACATGCTATGAGGGTAGAAGTGGTGCAAAAACTATGACATAGTAAAGGCAATCTACAAATTATGGGACTTTTGAATGGCTAACTGAATAATGACCAAAATATTAATAAGTTGCTTTTTCCCATCTGAGACTTTTTGGCTTACCCTTTTTGCTTGGCAGATAATATATTATTTTCATGTAATCGCTTTCATTATATTAAACGCTTTAAATAAAGCACACATATAATCGGTCTATATTTGAGGAGGTCACTCATGTTCTCATCTTTTGATGGTAGATATATGATGTTAGAGGAGGTTAGTAAAGTTATTTGCTAGTCATTCTTGTACCACAAAGCATTTAAGCATATAATTATGGTTTTTATCTAGTCTACCACTTTCTAGTTTTGCAGGGATCCTAGAATTTCAGTCACCTCCCTTAATGTAACTGTTTTGTAGTTAATTCCTGTTTCTCATTTGATCTAATTTATGTTTTTGTTGTATTGGGGGTCTTGTTACCATATAGATTAAAAAAAATTAAAAATAGATTCATTGCTGGCATGCATCCCACGGCACTCCCAAATGCTACCTGAACCAGATTAAAATGTAGTTGAGAAATATTTAACAAAAATAAATAAAAATACAATAAAACACAGATAATATTATATTTTACAACTAAGTCAATATGTGGCCTGCAGGGATTCTTATATATGAAATAGTGGCCCTGGTTTCTATTTGAGTTTGATGGTGCTGATACAGATAAATAGAAATTTAGTCTTTGATTTTTTCAGGACTTTGTCTTGCCCCTGATTCCTTTATTTTTCAACTACTCATAGCAATGTGTTGGTTGGTATTGAGTTTTTTATTTTGTTCTTGGTGCTGTTTTGACTCTTTGTATTGACTTCACCATTTAAATTTTGCTATAGATCTCTGACTAAGGGAATCTTGGATTTTTGGTGTGGTGTGCTTTTGTTTTCTGGATTCCTTTTTGCAGATTTCTTCGTTGTTGTCTCTAACTGGGCAATATGGCATTCAAGTTCTCTATTAAGTGTACCAACTAGCTATTGATGTAATCTTCCAAAGTCTTTTATCAAATCTTCAATAACATCCTCTAGTTATGTTCAAAGTTTTTTCTCAGGGGTTGGTATTCTTTCCTAGCTCTACTTTTTGTCCTCTGACTCTTTATCATGGCCTTAGGTGCCACATTTACTCTTGTACTCTTGTATCCTAAAATATTTTTACATTTTCTGTCGAATTCTGTGGTAGAATATGCTCATTCATGATGGTCATAGCGGAGAAGAGTTTTTTTGAAATTATGTTTTAGCATAATTGATCTGCCTGTTGGATTCGTACAATCGTACTCAGAAAGAATTCTAACTTGTCTGCCTTTTTCTTTTTTTATCTTTTTCAAAATAATTTGAAACTTTCATGCTATCTTTCATCTCTTTGATAATTATAATTTCTAGTGCTTTGCATTAACTAAAGACTTTCAATGATCTCAGGGTCTTCAAATTTTCCCTCTTCAAATTGAATGCTTCTCAATCTCATTTCTTCTTTAAAACTTTTTTTAATTAAATTTTAATTTTTTCAATGAAAATCCACCTTTTTTTCTACCGTTGGAAAGAAAAACAAAACCCCTATTACAAACATGTATAGTCAAGCAAAAGAAAATTTCCTCATTGCCCATGTCCCAGAAATGTCTCAATCTGCACTGAATTTACTACCTCTCTATCAGGAGGTAGATATCTTGTTTCAGCAGCCCTCTGGAATCATGACTGGTCATTGCCCAGTCTTTCAAAGATAAAAATTATTGCCTTTATAATAATGTTTGTTACAATATAAATTGTTCTCCTGCTTCTGCTCACTTGCATCATTATATGTCTTTCCAGATGTCTCTGAACTATCTCCTTCATCATTTCTTACAACACAAATGGTATTCCATTTTATTCATGTGCTATAACTTGTTCTCCTATTCTCTAGTTGATGAGTACCCACTTAGTTTCCAATTCTTTGCCAACAGAAAAAGAACTGCTGTAATTATTTTTGTACAAATGTGTTCTTTTACTCTTTCTTTGGTTTCTTTGGGATATGGAGCTAATGTTGGTATTCTTGAGTTAAAGAGGGTGTACAATTTAATAAATTTGGGGGCTTAGTTCCAAATTGCTTTCCAGAATGACTGAATCAATCCATAGTTCCACTAACTGTGCATTAATGGACTTGTTTTCCCAAATTGTCCCCCACCTCCGGTATTTGTGATTTTCATTTGTTGACAACTTTGCTAATATGATAGGTGTAAGGCGGAACTTCAGAGTTGTTTTAGTTTGCATTTTTCCAATTATAGAGCATTTTATCATATAGCTATTGGTATATTTAATTTCTTGTTTCATCTCATTTAGGCTTAGGAAATGAAATTTTTTTTAATTACTCTGTACTGATCATCAATATATAGTTGCATAACTTGGAGCTGTGACACCACAGACAAAGAACAAACAAATAAATAATGTGAAGCCCTTGCTTTTAACTGGTGAGAACTGCTTCTAATCTTGTTATGATATAGCATTGGTATATGATGGAAGTATTCATAACTTCAGTCCATTTCATGTGTACTTATGGTTTGTCTGTTTTAGTTGTTGTTGCCATCTGCATTGAACCCCTTCCAGCAGGTAGTTTTTCGTATTTCTGATTTTTTCAGCTGTATCTTGGTGTGTGTGTGTGGTGCTAGCACATAAATGACCACCACTTGCCCGGTTATCTTCTCTGTCAAGCTGATCATCATGACAGTTCTGAATAGTGTCAGCCTACAACCTTAATCTTTCCTATTTTTTAGATTCATAGGAACAGATGTATTATGCTGGCCGGGATACTATTCCAATCAGTGATATTGACAGAGCCCAATTAATGAGCATTTTAGGGCTTTTGCCAACTCTTCAAAGCTACCACAGCAGTTTCAGGACCTCTGAAGTCCATGCTAAATATCACCTTGGCTGGCATTCGTTTCCTTTGCATTCCTTTCCATTGTACCTGCTCAGCAACATGTATGATTGGTTGATCTTTGAAGGAGTGTTATTGTTATTATTATTACTATTGGTGGTGGTGGTGGTGGTTATTGGTGTTAGAACCAGGCAGTTCATTGAGTTAGTAAGAGTTATAATGTAATATGGAAAGTATTTAATACATTGTAATGTAAAAAGTAAAATAATAAAAAGTTAGAAAAAAGACTTCCTTTAGAAAGGTAATCTGTCTCTAAGGGGCATCAAGGAATAAAATTAGGTAGGAAATAAAAATCTTAAAAGTTTGCATAGATAGACAGAATGTTACATAGATGATAATCTTATTCATTTTTTGAAATTGTTGTTTAAAAGGTTGAAACCACCACAACCCTTGATAAGTTCCTAGGAATCTTTTGAATTATATAAATTAATCATTAAAAGAATGGATCTTAGGGGGTGATGAAATGTCAGAGGGGAGAAATATAAGTGCCTGTGAGAAATGGTGATATTTTTGTTTAATCATGAATAATTTTCCCTGTATGGATTTACCTGGTCCTTCGATTAGCTGGATTCATCCATGTACTTTTGGGTTATCATACTTTCAATGCTTGTGATTCCTTATCTTTAAAAAAACCCCAAAAAAATGGAATGATACAAAAAGAATTTAGCAGTTTCAATTCATCTTGTAAGGCTGCCAGAATAATGTTAGTACTTTCCCCCAATAAGTTAAGACAGATTTGCTTTCTGAACTGTGATAGAGAGAGTGAGTAAAATCAAAGGACATACTGACCTAAGGTGGTCAATTCAACACTACCTTTCTACCCTTCATTCCCTATCTAGAAAGGACTAGCTTAACCCATAATGAACATAATGATCATGTGCCTTTTTCATGATGATTTTGTTTTGGTCATTCTCCTCTTGTCTCCTCAACGTCTGTTGTATACACAGGTACATTATATCAGGGGGTCTTAGGATTTAGAGCTAGCAGACACCTTAGATTTCATCTAGTTGTAATCTTCTCATTTTATGGATAAGCAGTATAGACTCACAAGTAAAGTGACTTGCCCAAGTCACATAGCTAGTAAGAACTACAGCCAAGACTGATATCGAGGCCTTCTGATTTGAAATCCTCTGATTTTTTCCCCCCAAAACACACTTATATCTACACTAGACAGGGCCTCTGTATACAGTGGGGAAAGGAGCAGCTGCCCTCTGCTTTGGGTGGTCTCCCTCTTCTTCGAGGTCTGTACATGTTACAGCTACTCCTGCCTCTTGCTTCCTTTCCTTTAGCTTTTCTGCTGCATAAGTGTATGCAAGGGACTCCTATCATATGTTTCTATCTACAGCCTCTTAGTCCATCTGTCACTCAATGCCCACCAGTACCTAAAAACAGCTTTTGAGTTACTAGCCCCTGTGCTTATAGACCCTATATTTTTCACCCATAATGTTTCATTTTCCCAACCATCAGCTCACAATACTCAGACTTCAAAGAACATATCAAAACACTATGTTGATTTTAACATTTTAAAAACTGTCAATTCTAAATGACAGCTTTTTCTCTCTGTGAAATTCTAACCCCTCCTTCTCCACCCCCATGCAAACTCTTCATACCTTTCTTTCCTGCTTAATTTTCTTTTGTGCTTCTAAGACATGTTACTTTTTATGGAGAAAATAAGAGATCTACAAAAGCTATTTATTTTGTTTCCTTTGTTAGGCAAAGGAACAAAATATTGCTGCCTCACCCAAGCCCTAGTCTGGTCAGTTGGTTGTAAGAAAAGAATATGCATGGAGTGGGTGGCAGTGATTAATTTTGCTTAGAGATTGTCTTCTGAATTATTCATCCATTCACCTACAAAGGCAGATCAGAAGTTATGGCCCCAATCCCAGCGGCTTCCTGGGTGCCAAATACTCATTTCAATTCAATAAGCATTTATTGGGCATTTACAAGATGCAAGGCACTGTGCTAGGTCCGAAGGATACAAATTTTTTAATAAAACATAAATATACCTGCCTTCAAGGAGCTTACAATGTAATAGAAACATAATGTTCCCAGCTTCTCCTGGGTTTGGCATTTTGACTTTACCCTTCCTCTCAACTCCACAACTCCCAACACCCCCCCTCCCCTGCCCCTTGCACCTTCAAAAAAAAAAAAGATTGACATCGATCCAGAGTTTGCCAAAGTGGGACAGAGTTTTGTGGAACCTGAAACAGTCTCCGTGCCCAGGTGCCACTCTCATATCATTAAGACACACATGAGACTCCCTGGAGCTCCCGGGGAACTTGGGTTTTCAACTTTACCATTAGTGTTAAGATAATCCACATTAAAGGGGGCATCTCTGTTTCCATCCCACCTAGACTAGCAAACTTCGGGGGGAAAAATAAATTCTGTTGAACTGAAGAGGAGAGGTATGCTGCCGGGAAGAATGGATGCAGGGATTTTGTAACATAGTAGGAGTCTCAGAAAAAGGTTGTGAGTGGGAAGGGTGTGTGTGTGTGCGGGAGTCAGCTCAGATCAGCTTTCCAGCTGATTATGGCAATTTCAGTGTGAGATTTACGCTTTAGAAATTTATGATCACTACATATCAGGGCTTAATTTATTGTTTTGTTGACTGTGCTTAAGAAAGTGATTGAGAAGGTATTAATAATGCGAATTAAACTTCAAAGTGTGTTGTGAATATATGTGTGTGTATATATATACATACATATACATATTTTTTTGGGGGGGACAACCAGTTGTTAATCATTTACCAGTACATCCTTGGTTATGAGGCACACTCATATGCAAATAATGGCAGGAGAACATTGTAATCTGAGCTTTGGCTTCCCCAAATAGAGCAATTTATCCTGGCAGCAGGTGAAGAGGAGGAGATGGGTGATTTGGGAATCAGAAACCATCATTTGGTAGATTGCACAGGAATTGTCCTGCTTGTTTCTGCCTGGGCAAGATCACAGCCAGGACCTGAAGTGACTCTTTTATCTCTGTAGTCCTAACCACAAGTTCCCCATTGTATGTTAGTCTTGAGATAAGAGCATTAGGGGAGATATTATGGCTAAAAACCAGAGTGAATAACATAAGTCATAAAATTTTGAGAGAAACGCAGCCCTTAATTTGAAGTGCTTTGTGGAAGGGGTAAGAACTCTTAACAACATGATAGAATTTGACTGCCCTAGTCACCCCTTATATACAAAGGAGTACATGAGTACAAGGAGGCAGGGTGCTAGAGAAGTGCATCATGAGTCTTTGAGCTTGGGTTTTCTCTGTTCCACTCAGCAAGTACATATTAAGCATATGCTCTATGCCATAAGGTTTAGGAAAGAAGCTCCTTGTATAGGAAGTGACACTTGAGCTGTGCCTCAAAGGTAGCTAGGGATGCCAAGAGGCAGAGATGGGGAGGAAAGGTATTTCTGGGAGACAGTCTATGCAAAGGAATTGAAATAAGAGATGGAACATTATAGGAAAAAAAGAAGGTCAGTCAATATGGCACCTGTAAAATGAGGCTAGTAATAGTTATTTTCCAGTAGCTGCATCACTTGACTTCAACTCCACTATCATCATCCTCCCCCACCACAGCCCCCTTCCTCCTTCCCATACTCTCATGATAATTTCTTCACCAGGAAACTCGCCATCATGGAGATTGCTTCAGCTTTGGTACTCAGTACCTCAGCAGCACCCTCACTTGTTTCTGTCCCTCTGATTGGAGGACTACAGAGTGGAGCAAAAGCCTCCTCCCAAAGCCTCACTGTAAAAGGGGCCCGGAAGCTCAGCCAGTTCTTAATTTCCTACCACTGCACTTCTTGGTTTTGACTCCACCATCATTATCCCCCAACCGAGGTACTTCTCTCTTTTTTGGCTTCCTATTGTGTATTGTCTTCCCCCATTAGATTATTTAACAACAGTGTTGCTAGCAGCTGCTGTAGAGGTGAAAGACCAACAACAAGAGCACACAGAAGGGCTACTAGCACAGGTCCTTTGATCCGCTTTTCTAAGGAAAACAACTTTAAGGGGTTAACAATCTTACTTTAATTAAATATACATATACCATTCACTTAGTTCAAGGAGAAAAGCCAGCATCCTGAACTTCAGAGTAAATACAAACAGAAATTACAGACAGATCAACATTCAGGCTTTTATCTGTCTGACCAAATCATAATACATGCATAGTTACCAGAGAGAAGCACCAACATCAGGGTTTTCAAAGCCAGGGGAGGTGAATACTCTTTCAGTGAGTGTGCCCCCAAAACAAAATGCCAACTTCAGATCTTATATACCCTTCTCAGGGTCAGAGGGCATCACAACCGTGCCATTCAAACATATGTGAACTAGGCTTTCTTGTTTCTTAAGCAGGATAAAGACTCCTGATTCAATCAGAGATTCCTTAGTGCTGAGAAGCACTCCAAAACAAAGACAACAAAAAATCCACTTTGTTTGCCATCACTTTTGAAAAGCAAACTCATCAAAGGTATTTGATTACCTCAGCATTCCAAAAGAGGAAACAGTTAAAAAAAAAGTCCCATCCTAATTACCATAACAGATTATAAGCTCCTTAAGGGCAAGGACTGTTTTTCTTTTTCTTATTTATATCTCCAGTCCTTGGCACAATAACTGGCACATAGTAGGTGCTTAATAAGTATTCATTGTATTGTAGTTAAATAAGGAAGGTATTTGTTAAAAAATTACGTAAATGCCAATTATTATTTTCTTCATCTCAGTATTAGAAGTCAAGAGAAATGAATAAAGACCCATATGTATTTTTTTCATGATGTTTGCTACTGTTGGTTTGTGCTTCTGTGATTATGGCATATAAAGTTGGGAAGTCTTGATTCTGAGCCCAACATTCTTTATGTCCTAAGATTACTCCTAAAACTATAAACTATACATTATCTATTATCTATTCCCTCCATTTTGGAATTGTTTATAATTTTGGACCTGCTTCTGGACTATTAATGTTATTGAGTAACTCATACAGCTTACTTAGAATTATTTTGTTTTGAAAAATTATTATTTATTTATTTTAACTTTTGAAAAAAAAATGTTGAATTTTAAATTTTCTGTCTCCCTCCAGCCTCTCCCTATTGAGAAAGCAAGCAGTATGATATGAATTATATATATGAAGTCATACAAAACATTTCCACATTAGCCATGTCACAAAAAGTAAGAAAAAGTGAAAAATATTGTACTTTAATTTGCACTCAGAGTTCATCAGTTTTCTCTCTAGAGGTGGATAGCACCTTTCATCATGAGTCCTTTGGAATTGTCTTGAATCATTGTATTGATCAGAGTAGCTAATTCTTTCATAGTTGATCATCATTACAGTATTGCTGTTACTATGTACAATAATCTTCTGATTCTGCTCACTTCGCTCTGCATCAGTTCACATAGGTCTTACCTGCTTTTTCTGAAACCATCCCCTTTTTCATTTCTTATAGTAAAAAGTATTCCATCACAGTCATATACTACAACTTGTTCAGCCATTCCCCAATTGATGAGCATCCCCTCAAATTCCAATTCTTTGCCACCATAAAAAGAGCTGCTATAAATATTTTTTTGTACAAATAGGTCCTTTTCTTTAATTTCTTTGTGATACAGACCTAGTAGCAGTATTGCTGGGATAAAGGTATACACTGTTTTATACCTTTTTGGGCATAGTTCCAAATTATTTTCTAGAATAGTTAGATTGGTTCACAACTCTACCAGCAGTGTATTAGTATCCCTGTTTTTCTTGTTCCCTCCAGTATTTGTCACTTTCCTTTTCTGTCAGCCAATCTGATAGGTATGAGGTTGTACCTCAGAATTATTTTAATTTGCATTTCTCTAATCAATAGTGATTTGGAGCATTTTTTTCATATGACTATAGATAGCTTTGATTTCTTTTTCTGAAAATTGTTCGTTCATATCTTTTGACTATCAATTGGGATGTGGCTCAATGCTTAGACTTTTTAAGGACCAGACCGATTCTATTAATTTATAGAAAACTTAAGCACACAAGCAGCAATGGTACCTCTAAGCATTGATATCATACATAAGCTGTATCTAGATTATCTGTTATATCATCTAGATTATTATCTAGAATCTGTTTTTCTTTTTCTAGCTCTTGACTAAAAAGTGCCTGTCTATTTTCCTGCTCATGATCACTTAGTCAAGGGTTCTTAAATGGTAGACTGCTTTGCCAGTCTGATGAAGTCTAGGGACCCCACTCAATATTTTTAAATGCATAAAACAAAATACGTAGAGTTACAAAAGAAACCAATTGTGTTGAGATACAGTTATCAAAATATTTTTAAAAAGCAAGTCCATGGACCCTAGGTTAAGAACCCCTCACCTCAATTAAGGGGATGGTAAGCAAAATGAAAGGAAATGGAACTTCAGTCATTGGATTTTCTCTGTGGTGACTTGGATGGGTGAAGGATAAGATCGAATCGATAGGCTTAAATAAAGCTTTAAGATCAGTTAAGGATTTGTTTGTTTTCCATACCTCTGCTGCCATTGATACTAGCTGCTGTATGAAAAAAATTCAGAATATGGAAAAAGCTGGTTTATCTGGCATTTTGCAGTCAAGACCTTTCTATTAACCTAAACTTCTGTCCATTTTCAGTCCAATGATAATTAATGTTCATAATGATGGCCTTGTCCTCCTGGTGAATCCTGTGTGGTTGTGAATCCTGGAACACCAGTCTCTGAAGGATCAAAATTGCACATGACCCAAAGAGCAATGGAGAGACGCAAGGTGGGTGTAAGGCTGCAGTGTATTTCCAATGATAACCTATGTGCAAGCATCAAAAGGAAATATATTTTAAATATATTTTCAGGAAATATATGTTGTCTATGTATGTCCAGGAAATATATTGTAATAGGAATGGACCAGTCTTGTAGTGAGGGTCAAGGATGGTAGCCAGAGTGCTATGTAGGTACCCACAGAATATAAAAAGATTTTGAGTAAGGCTTATGTTGGGCAGGTTGTCTATGTGGGATTTGTGGGATGACATAGATGAGAATTACATGGAATAAGAAGCAATGAATGAGTTTCAAACTTCATTGATGGAGGTAGATGCTAGATTTCTTGATGTTTTGAAGAGTGATAACTTGAGTCATTGCTTTTTGAAAAACCTCAAGAAAAATTAAAATCACATTTTATATAATGTTAGCGTTAAATCTTTTAATTCTTTGAAAATTGATACTCTATGTGTGATATATGCCGGCAGATTACAGCTTTTTTTTTTTTTTTGAGACTGAGTCTTCTTATCTTGCCCAGCCTGGAGATTCAGAGGCCCCTCACAGGCTGGAATCTTAACCTGCTTCATCTTCCAGCCTGTGCTGGTTTGCCCCTCCGATAGACTGCCAGGTAGCCTCCCTGTCTAGGGACTTGTCGTACTGGTGCCAGACTTAGTTTGGACACCCAATCAGCTTTAGCCTACCTGTAACTCAGAATTTCCAGACTCAAGTGATCCAGCAGCATCAGCTTCTCCAGCATCAGGAACTACAAGCATGTGCCACTGTCATTGCATAGTACTTTCAAAATAGCTATGATCTCACCGATATGAATATTCTCTCTCCTGCATTTGGAGACAGTAAGGAATGATTTGGCTCCTGCTGCATACTTCCACTATATTACCGTAGGCAATCCTGGTATCATGGTATTATCTAACTTCAGTAAACCTTAGTTACCTTGTCTATAAAACTAGGAGAATACTAGTATTTACCTCACAATGTTATTGTGAAGATCAAATGAGAAAATTGATGTGACGTATACATTTACAAACTCAATACATCACATAAATGTGAGTGTTGTATAAAAGTAGCTCTACTGTTAATATTATTCTTCAGTAGATGTAATGGCTGTGTCCAAAAACAAAACAAAACAAAATACATTCCTTTACCTCTAGTTTACCGGTTTCTGGTCATGAGGCTTTCCTGCCCTTGTCGGATGAGTTACCATTTATTTGGCAACTCATAACATTTTTAGCTTGGAAAGCCTTGTGTTACACCGACCTAATCTTCAAGAAAGAATGAATTAATGAATGGAGCATTTATTAAGCACTTACTGGATGCAAAAAAGCACCATACTTAGCCCTGAGTGTACAAATAGAAAAGTAAGACGGCTGCTGCTCTCAAGGAGCTCACATAGAGACAACACACATGGAAGGTTTCAATTGCAAGTCAGATGGAAAGTTCTTATGGCCCTTCAGGAGCAATGGCAAAGCAGATGGTAATACCTTTTTTTAAATGTAATTTCCACTGACAAAATCAAGAATTTCTGATATTGAACCATTTGACAGTGCCGAGGACTTCGGTGGCAAAAATTTTGTTTTCTTGGTCTTCAGGTTGCATCTCCACAGGGGTTGTTTCCAAGGATGATGGCTGTGGGCACTGGGCTGGAAGCATTGCTCCTCCTAAGGGTCATGGGCTCAGGGACCTGGGTTGTCTCCATCATGATCTGAGGGGAAAGAGCTGTCAGTATGGTGGGAGTGATTCCATTTGTCCAGTAAATGCTGGATTAGTAGTTTTGGAGAATTGCTTCCCCTCTTCTCCACAAGAAAGTGACCAAGGCAGGGTTTTTACCAAGGGTCATACATTGCAAGTATTCATTTATATTACATATTACCATTAAGAAGTGCTTTTATGTAGAATTTCATCTCATTTAATCCTCACCAGAAAGCCTTCATAGTGCAAGGAATGCTGGCTCTGGAATCAAAGAGCTTGAGTTTAAATCCTGCCTCAGGGTCAGAAAGACTTGGGTTATACTCCCAACTCTGACTTGGATTGGCTGTGGAAACTTGGGAAAATCACTTATCCTCTCAGAGCCCAAGGTGGTAAGTTACAGAGAAGGTGCCATTTTGCTAGGTAGATGAAGTGCCTCACTAGGAGCTCTCGATAGTGATGAAATTACATACAGTAAAAATATCATGTGATGAAATCATGTCTGGTGAAAAAAAATAGCTAGCTATGAACTAGATTATTTAATTAACTAATTCTGTGCCACATAAGAGGGTTTGTCACATCCTCCTTCTGCCTTTCTGAATTAATGGTGGCATTGAGTGAGAAGTGGGATGAAGCTGTAGAAATTTTTTTGGGAAGTTTAAGGTGCTTTAGTGATCCTCTGGCTAGTCCTGCTGCAAAGAAACAGGGTCATGTACACTATGATACAGTGAAATTTCAAGAAATTTTAGCCGTTGCTATTGCTGCCTGAGCAAGTTGGCACAGTTGCTAAATGTGACTGTGGGGGAAGACAATTTTCTCTACTTCTCTTTCCCAGGAAGATCAGGTGAGGACAGAGCTAAGGTTTATTGTATTTATGCTTCCCACAGGACTCTGAAGTCCATCAGATTTGCATAACTTTTCAGGTTCTATTTTACAGTACAGTTAAATTTTAGGTATCCAGAAACCCCTCAGGAAAGGACATATTATCTGTTGTCTGGTTTTCTGTGTAACTGAGGATTTACCCTAAGTGAAAACAAAATTTTACCATGTTGGATGAAGTCCTTTTTAAAGTATGTGATGTACTTGGGGTTTTTTTTAATTGAATAAGATGTGCTGGGCATGCATAACTATCCTTTTCTTTGAGATTCAGAGTCATAGCTCTTAAATGTCATAATTGTGATACATAACTCTGTTAGCTCATGTCCCACAGCTGCTTTTAAAATTTTTTCTTCTCTCTTCTCTACTCCAACCCCTCCTCTAATTCCCATGCTTAAAAATGACCTATTTAATTGAGAAGATTGGACCCATGCAATGTGACCTTCTTTACCTCTTGTTTCCATTTCTCAAACCTTCTCATCATCATCACCTTCATTTCCTTTCCTTTCTCCAGTCACAGAATAAGAAATCTCTACTATTCACAAAGGCTAATTTCTCTACTTGCACCCATGATCCCAATACCATCCTCCTCCTCCAGGACCTTTTCTCAGCAGCTCTTTCCTCTCTCTACATATCATCAATATCTTTTTCTCTTTGAAGAACAACCTTTCACCCCTTTTTTCATATGTATAACATTGGTGTTATGTTTAGTTGTTACTTCTCATTTCCAGTTAATTAGCTAAATTCTGCCCATTTCACCCCTCAATGAAGATTTGTTCCTTCAGGTCAGTTTTTAAAATCAAAATAACAAAGTAATGAAATAAACTAAGAAGAAAGTTAACAAATTTAAGTGATATCCAAGTAGAAAAATCCAGTAAAGTAGCAAGAAAGATCTGGTATATGTATATTGCTGTCAGTGCAAGAAATAACTTAAAATGTATTGCAAAGGAAGTAAATTCTCAAGTGAAAGCCAGATATTGCTGAAATGTTTCTTGTAAACTTTACCTAAAACCTTAGTTTTTAACATCTTTTTTTTTAAACAAGCAGGTCAATTAAAGAGAAAGAGACTTGCCAATTAGCAAATAAAAGCCTATTCCAGGTATAACAGCAGGGAGAGAGGACATAGGAACCTACATATAGAAAAGCAATAACATTTTCACTGTTTTTCTTTAGGTATCATGAATATGATATTTAGATTACAAATGATTGTAGAGATCATAGATATAGAGCTAGAAGGGACTTTATTTGAAATCCATTTATTTCTAACAGTCCTGAAATAGGTAATTAGCCAGATATATATCAGTGAGCCTGCATTGAAGTAAATCTAGGCAATCTTTTGGGTACTTAATAGGCAACTGTTTATTTTTATAAATGTAGCTCATGACTGTAGAGTTGATTTGTTTTTTTAAGAAAAAAAGTAAAACAAGAAGAAAAAAAACTCATCTAATCTATCCCTCTCATTTAGAGGTGAGGAAATTGATGCCTGAAGTGGTTAAATGGCATACTCATGCCATTTATGGCATGGTAGTATCATGGCAGTTAAATGGCAGAAACAGGATTTGAACCCAGGAACTCTAACTCCAAGTCCATTTTTGCTATACCTTTTGAAAAGGTTCTCTTCTTGCTTATTTTATGGCAAGGAAACTGATATCACAAATATCTCAGGATACTTATTCTTTGTATTTTTGTATTCAGTTTAATTGAATTAAAAAAACATTTATTTGTTTTTTTAATTTATACTAAGTGCCCTGTGTATGCAAGGCACCATGCTGGTTCTGGAGAAAACAAAGATTTATATGGCACAGACACCTCTCTCAAGGAGCTTATAATATAATAAATGGAGAAAGCATATATGCAATTAACTTATGCAAGAAAAATTGTG
The DNA here is from genome assembly GCF_011100635.1 of Trichosurus vulpecula. Lineage (NCBI taxonomy): Eukaryota > Metazoa > Chordata > Mammalia > Diprotodontia > Phalangeridae > Trichosurus > Trichosurus vulpecula. The sequence continues at coordinate 201,325,790 of NC_050574.1, read as the reverse complement.
ATAACCACATAGGAAAGGTCCAAAAAGAGCATTATAAGAAATTTGGGAAAGAAAGATCAATTTAATCTAGAGAGTTAGGAATGGTAGAGAGGTATGGGGAGAGAACCCCTGAGTTAGGCCTTGAAGGAAAGAACAGATTTCAACAGATGGAGAAGAGCTACCAATTCTGTACTTGAACGATGGTATGAGCAAAGGTACAGAGAAGAAATAGGATAAGATACCCAAGAGATTAGAGAAAGAGGAAAATGTCTGTTATGTACAAAAATATTTATAGCAGGTCTTTATACGGTGGCAAAAACCTGAAAACTAATGGGATGTCCATTAATTGAGTAATGACAATAAGTTGTCTATGAATGTGGTAGAATGCTACTATGCTGTAAGATATGAGGGAGTAGATGATTTCAAAAACACATGGAAAGATTTGTGTGAAGTGATGCGGAGTGAAGTAAGCAAGACCAGAAGAACTATATATTCTATAATATCAATATTATAAAAATTATAAAAATATCAAAATTATAAAAATGATCAATTTTGAGTGCTTTTATAAACTAATGACAAGTGAAATGAACAGAACCAGGAGAAAACTTATATAGTAACAACGCTGTAAAAACAAACAACTTTGAAAGCTTTAAGAACCAAGATCAATGCAGTGACCATTCATGGTTCCAGAGGATCTGTGATGAATAGGTTTGGGTGCAGAATGAGATGTGTATATTTTTGTATACATCCACAAAGGCTGTTCTTTCGCTTGTAAAGCTCTGGCACACAGTAAACACTATAAAAATGTTAGTTATTGTTAATTGTTATAAGAAAATTTCTTAATGGTGTGGGGAATAGGAAAGAGAAAATAGATTCCTGTTAATTTTTTTCGAAAGAGGGGGGTCTGCAGATACAAAGTATTGCATGCACTTTTCAGATGAGGTCACTATTCTGCTTAACTGTTTTGCTTTGTTATAAGAATGAATGAGGGAATGAATAAAGCATTTATTAATTGTTTGCTATGTGCAGAGCACTGTGATAAGGGTTGGGGATACAAATAGAAATTAGTAAGACAGGCCTTGCTCTCAAGAAGCTCTCATTCTAATGGGGAGGCAACACCAATGGAGAGTTTCAGCTTCAAGTAAAATGGAAAAATCCCATGGTCCTTTGGGTGCAGTGGCAAAGTGGATGTTAAAGCCTTCTCTTTACTGTCATTATTAAATCACTGTCCTCAGGCTTCTTGGGTTCATGGTCCTGGGAGTCCTGCTGCCTCCTGTCTCTCTCTTGGAGTGCTTGCTGCTTCATCTAGGTTGGCTTACTCTGCCCCATGTGTGGCAGATGGTGGGGATGGCCCTTTCTTTCGCCATAGGAATTGCTTCCTAGGAATGTGGCTGAAGTGGCTGAGTTGAAAGCAGGAATAGTGGTCCTGGAAAGTTTTGCCACTCCCAGGCCTCTTCTATGTCTATCTGCCTGTTGATAGTAGTTGGTCAGCTGTTATTACTGGTTCAGGCTTGTCTGACTCTTCATGATGCCATTTGGGATTTTCTCGGCAAAGATGCTGGACTGGTTTGTTATTTCTTCCTCCAGCTCATTTTGTAAGTGAGGAAACTGAGGCAAGCAGAGTTAAGTGACTTGCCCAGGGTAATACTGCTAGTAAGTGTCTAAGGCTAGATTTGAACTCAGAGAGATGACTCTTCCTGACTCCGAGCTGGCCACTCTACCCATTACACCATCTAGCTTCTGAAAAATGTAGGCCCTCTCTTTACAATGATTTCTCTTCTTAATGATGGCTGTGTGGGTTGGGCTGGAAGCAGGTCTTGTGGTTTCATGAGAGTAGAGGGAACTGCTGTTTCCTAGGCTCTTGTGTTCTGGGTCCTGGGCTGTCCCTGTCACATAATGGGAATAATCTGTAAATGTTTGTAATGTAAAAGTAAAGCATATCGGTAAAGCTTACTTTAAAAAAAGGGTGGGGTGAGAATGGGTTATGATAAGTAATCCGTTTTGGCTGGAATGAAGTAAGGTTGTGTGATGTATGGATGGGCACATAAGTTGGAGCTATGGAGAGGCTTAAATGGTAGGAGCAATAATTTATACTTTATCTAGGGGGGCCTAGGAGATCCACTGAAGGTTCTTGAATACTGGAGTGTCATAATCAGATGTCTTTGGAAGATTACTTGGGCAGCCACGTAAAGAATGAATTGGTTAGGGTCAAGTGGCACAGTGTATAGAGACCAAGAGCCAGGAAGACCTTGTTTTCCTGTGACCCATGTAACTCTGGGCAAGTCCTTGAACCTTTCAGTGACTAAGGCAACTCTCAAGACTGTAAGTGGCAGAATAGCTATTGATTTGCATTATTAGAGGGAGAATAGTAATAGCTAGCATTCCTATAGCACTTTAAGGTTTATAAAACACTTCTGGAATAGTATCTCATTTTATTCTCACAACCAACCTGGGAGGTAGGTGCTATTATCATCCTCATTTTACATATGGGGAAACTGAGGCAGACACAAGTTATGCAGTTTTCTCAGGGTCACACAGCTAGTAAGTATCTGAGACTGGATTTGAACTCAGGTATTTTCCACTCTAGGTCCAACACCCTATGCACTGTGCCACCTAGCTGCCTAGTTTGTGAGTTTCTTTACCAGAAGTACTCATTGTCAATGAACTCACAGGTCTAATTCTACTTCCTCCCCCCAAAAAATGATTTGAAGAAGAAATAGACTGGAGGTTGGAAAACTGAGTATGATGCCACTGCAGTATTTCAGGTAAGAAGAGGTGAGGGCCTAAAAAAGCACGTGGAAGAGAGAGTTGAGAAGGAGTGAATGCAGTGATGATCCCGCTTTGGCAATAACAGGACATAACACCTGCTTGGATATGTGGAGAAGGAGGAGTCAAAGATGATTCTAAGGTCTAGGTGATGGTGGTGCAATACAGAGAAATAGAGAAGTTGGTGGGAGAGAAAAATATGGGGTAGAAGATGATGAGTTTAATTTTGTATTTTTTGAGGTTGACTTGCAGTGGGTCATAGAGTTGACATTTAGTAGACGGTCGGAGTTAGGATTTGTCATTTGAGCCTAAAAGCAACCCTGTAAAGTGTATATATATTAAGTTATGCTATAACTCAATATATGCATTCGTAAAAATCATGTGCTATGCAAAATCATGCAATAAAAACGATGGCACTCATGGGAAAATGGAGTTAGTTATAACACTGAAAAATTTCATCAGTGACCCATATAAAAAATGTAGACACCCAATAAAATAGTAGCATAACTTGATATATGTTAAGTGGTTAAGAAATGCATAAATACTACAATATATAGTTGTAGTATGTAGGGCTATGGGCTACTACCATACTCTAGGTCTCATGAGACAGTGCTGGCAAAGTTAATGGCTATAGGTGAAAGATTGGCCTTGGAGGTTGCAACTCCTGGAAACAAGGGGACCTTGGATGTGGAGGAAGATGATGGGGGAGGGCATGGGTTCAGACCAGGCCTCCTCTACCCACAGCTGCTATTACACCAGAATAAATATGACATTTTACCCTGAAAAAAGACATGAAGTTTCTTGGTAGAAGTGGATGTCAAGAGAGTTCTATCTTGTGAGTTACTGTGAAATAATATAATTTTCCGTGTTTGTGCTGTTTTTGGAGGATAAAATTGAGCATAAGCAAATGTGAAATTCTTATTATGCCCAAATTGTTCCCTAATATGTCGACCACATCAAAACAAATTCACATTGTCAAACAAAACATTATAACAGAACTGACTGTAGGTCAAGTATTATTATTGCCATTTCTAGTTAAGGGAAGTGAAGCTTTTAAAATTTAAGTGACATGCCCAAGGTCACATAGATAGTAAGTAAAGAGATATAGGTTGAACCAAAGTCTTCTGACTCCGAACTTGCACTCTTATTACCGCACAGTGGTGCCTCTTGAGCATTGTCACTTGCTGTCCTATCCTCTTGGCAGATTTTGCCTTGCATATTTCAGATACCTTTATTGGTATTGTCGTGGACTCATCTCTGGGGCGTTGTTAAAAAAAAAAGGATGGTAAAAAATTCATAGTATTTTGGAACCAAAGGGGATCTTAATGATCATATACTTTCAAACTTCTCATTTTGCAGATGAGAAAACATGACTAGAGAAGTGGAAATTAAAGCATGTATCCCAAGCTCCCCCCACTCTCCAGTGTGGTTTCTAATTCACTATGTTGAATTCATAGATGTCAATCAGAAAATATTTACTGAGTACATACTATGTAAAAGGCATTTTTCTAGGCACTGTAGATAACCCAAAATTTTATAAAGGAGTATTTCTCAACTCAAACTACACTGTAGACCAGTAAAATAAGTAAAATTTCTACTACTCATGACTTGGATTCCTATAACCTCAGCTCCATAGCTATCCATGGCCCATGGGGCAGGGACCAGAAACCAAGAAGGAAGTTATCTGAGATAAAAGGATCAGGGTGCTGGAGGAGAAGAAATCAATTTGCTGAGTTTATAAATCCTAAAAAGGAAGGGCTTTTGATAGTGAAAGTTGTGTGGACTCTTAAAAATTTGCTGGTTGGTAGTGGTAGTAGAAACAATGATCTTTTCCCTCAAGTAACTGAAGCTAAAATACATGCATATGAATAAACCCTAATAAAGGTATCCCACTTCTGAACCCAAATAAAGTAGGATCACTTATGGCAGCCATTAAAAATGAATGCAACTTCTGTGAGTTTTAGGTCTCGCAGTGAAAGGGAGACCTGATCAGTTTCTTCTGCCCATTTCAATTCCTAAATGCGAGTGACAACGGCTTCTCCAAATGAGTGATTGTGTGGTAAATTAGTGTCTGTGCTAGGATGGGGAGGAGGACACAATGCACACATAATGCATGTACAATGAGGTGGGTTTTTTTTTAAGGATAGTTTCCTGAGGCCTCCTTCAGAAGACTGGAGATGGGAGAGGTGCTGCAATCCTTCCAAGTTTGCTCAGATATTATGATGGTAATGTGGCAGCTCCAAAAAGGGTTTGCCAACTTTCCACTTTCATGTAAGGAAAGTCCTATTTTGGTTGTATATTAGGAATTCTCCTTTGCTTTTGAGGGGGTGGGGATACAGGTTGGTGATTAGTGAGGAAGCAAGGTATTATCTGTTCCCTCCACTTCCAAATTTATGCTTGGGAAATCTTAAGCATTGTAATTTGTTGACAGGTCAAAGGAAAGAGAAAGGAAAAAGGTAAGAGATTCTGACTCACCCATGACTGACTTTGGGCTGGTTGTCATAGATAGGAGTCTTTTCTTCATGGCAGGACTTCTGAGAAACTCTCCTATGCACAAGTGGTCACAAGCTTATGCAGAAAACAAAAGTGTCAAGTTTGTTTATGACCTAGATTTCTGATTTAACTCTTGACTCTTCTGAACTAGTCTCTAGACACTAAAGCATAGGAGAGCAGGTTATCATTCAGTCACAGAATTTTGTTTAGTACTTCATATACTAGGGTGTTGCACATCTACGAAATGGGTTACCAGGAAATTTCCAAGGATTAGAATAGGCTCTAACAACTTATATTCACATAAAATGATAAGTAACAATACAAGACAGTATTTGCTAAACTTTAAGTAATAAGGAGGATAAGTAGTAGAGGTAGAAGATTGGATTACTTCACCTTAACATATCTCCTAAAAGCTACTCCCAGGTGCAAAGTAGCTTTGGAGTCAGTAACCATTCAAAACTATAGCTCACAGTTTCCTATATGTTTCACTTTGACCAGACCAAGCAGAGTACATATTAATTCAAAGAAAAGTCATTTAATTAAGCAGAACAGCAAAGTAAATAACAAGGAAAATTTCCCCTTGTTCACACGTGTTCAGTTCTAACCTCTCTCCTGACCTCCAGTTTTACATCTCTACTGCCAGTTAGATCTTCATTCAGATCACACCCAAAAACCATAGGTATCTCCCAAGGCTCTTTTGTGGACTCTTTTCTCTTCTTCCTCTATATTATTTCACTTCATGATCTCATCAACTCCTGTGGATTAAATTATCATCTTCATAAAAATGATCCTCATATCTCTTTATCCAGCCGTAACCTCTCTTCTGATCTCTAGTCTCAGGTCTTTAACTGCCTTTTAGACATCTTGAACTAGATGTCGCACGAGTATCTTAAACTCAACATGTAAAAAGCTAAACTCTTTCTCCCCAAACCCTTCCCTCTTCTTAACTTGTTTATTTTGGTTTAGGGTGCCATCTTCTTCCTTATTACCCAGTCTTACCAGTTAGGTGTCATCTTCAACTCTTCACTCTCCCCCACCTCCCCATATTTAATCAATTGTCAAATCCTGTTGATTCTACCCTCCCAATATTTCTCATGTGTATTCCTTTCTTTCTTCTGATGCCTCCACCACCCTGGTGCAGGCCCTCATCAAATCATGCCCGGATTATTGCAATAGCCTTTTGGTTGATTTCTCCCCATTCCAGTCTATCCTTTGGTTAGCTGTCGAATTGATCTTCCCAGAGGCTTACCATGTCGCCTTACTACCAATTCAGGAAACTCCAGTGGCATTCAGATACCTCCAGGATCAAATATAATCTCGTTCCTTCTTACTTTTCAAGTCTTCTTAAACCTTGTTCCCCTTCATGTGCTCTGTGATACCGTAACACTGGCCTCCTTATTGTTCCTCACACAGGATGTCACATCTGCCAACTCTTCATTTTACCCTCTGTCCTCCAATGCCTGGAATGCTCTCCCTTCTCATCTCCATTTCCTGTATTCCATGACTTCTGTCAAATCCCAAATAACATCCTACCATTTGCAAGAAATATTTCCTGATCCCCCTGATAATTTTCATTTTAATATATATGTATACACATGTATTTTTCTTAATTACATATAAACAAAGTTTTAACATTCATTTTGTAAAAATTTGAGTTCCAAAGTCTCTCCCTCCCTCCTCTTTGAGAAGGCAAGCAATTTGATACAGATTATACATGTGCAATCATGCAAAACATTTCCATATTATGAATGTTGCAAAAGAAAATGAAGACCAAGAATATAATAATAATAAAATTTTTAAAATTATCCTTCATTCTGCATTTAGACTCCATCAGTTCTGTCTCTGGAAGTGCATAGAACTTTTCATCATAAGTTCTTAAGTTGTCTTAGATCATTGTATTGCTGAGAATAGCTAATATTGCTGTTACTGTGTACAATGTTCTTCTGGTTTTGCTCATTTCACTTTGCATCAGTTCATGTAAGTCTTCCCAGGTTTTTCTGAAAGCATCCTGCTCATCATTTCTTATAGCACAATAGTATTTTATTACAATCATGTACCACAACTTATTCAGCCATTCCCCAGTTGGTGGGTATCCCTCAATTTCCAATTCTTCACCACCAAAAAAAGAGCTGCTATAAATATTTTTGTATGTATAGGTCCTCCCCCCCCTTTTAAAAAAACTCTTTGGGATATAGGGGATATAGACCTTTGGGATATAGACCTTTCAGTGGTATTGCTGGGTCAAAGAGTATGCACAATTTTATAGCCCTTTGGGCATAGTTCCAAGCTGCTTTCCAGAATGGCATCAATGCATTGTTGGTAGAATTATATGAAGTGATCCAATCAGTTTTCCACATTCCCACCAACATTTGTCAGTTTCCTTTTCTATCTCATTAGCTAATCTGATAGATGTGAGGTGATCCCTCAGAGTTGTTTTAATTTACATTTCTCTAATCAATAGTGATTTAGACCATTTTTTCACATGACTATAAATAGCTTTGAATTCTTCTCCTGAAAACTGCCTCTTCATACACTTTGACCATTTGTCAATTGAGGAATGACTTACTTGTATTCTTATGAATTTGGCTCAATTGTCTATACACTTGAGAAATGAAGCCTTAATTAAACTTGCTGTAAAATTTTCCCCCAGTTTCTTGCTTCCTTTATAATCTTGGCTGTGTGGGTTTTGTTTGTGTAATAATCTTTTAATTTGATGTAATCAAAATTATTCATTTTATATCCCATAATGCTCCCTAACTCTTGTTTGGTCATAAATTCTTCCCTTGTCCGTAAATCTGGCAAATAAAATATTATATGCTCTCCTAATTTGTTTATCATGTCACCCTTTATGTCTAAATCATGTGCCCATTTAGACCTTATCTTGGTATACAGCATGAGATGGTCTATACCTAGTTTCTGTCAACCGCTTTCCAGTTTTCCCAGCAGTTTTTGTCAAATAGTGATTTCTTGTCCTCAAATCTTGGAACTTTGGGTTTCTCAAACACTAGATTGCTATGGTCATTTACTACTGTGTATTGTATACATAATCTGTTCTACTGATCCACTACTCCACTTATTAGCCAGTGCCAAATTGTTTTGGTGATGACCACTCTGATCCCCCTTAATACTAGTGCCCTCCAAGATGATCTCCAATTTATTCTCTCCCTATTTTGTTTGTACATAGTTATTTGCATGTTGTTTCTTCCATTAGAATGTGAGATGCTTGACAGCAGGCAATGTTCTTCTCTTTCTTTGTATCCCCAGTATGTAACACAGTGCGTAGCACATAGTAGGAACTTAATAGTTACTGACTTGATTTGACATAGGGGCATATTATCTATAGATTCTCATGCCTCCATTGAGTGAAGGAAGAGAAAACATGGGTGGCCCAAGATGCCCCAAGAGTAACATCCCACTTGTGATGCCTCAGCTTCTAGAGTGTCAACAGCTAATGCAGGGAAGCAAAGGAGAAGCTTATTGCTTTTCTGAGCAGCTAATGTCATTTTCAACAGCCACCTATAGATTCTCCACTGAATTGTAGATCCTTCCCATGGAGGAAGCCAAACCCATAGCCACACCAGCATAGTAAGAGTACCTCTGGTCAAACCTGTTTTGTTTGGTGTAGAATTTTTTTTTCTGCAGCTGACCTTGCTTTACGCTAAGTGGGAGGCCCAATTGATATTAGGCTGGGAGTAAGTAAATTCCTTTTCACTCTTCACCATGCTTCTAGCACTGGGGCTATTCAGATGGAGCTTTACTTAAAAATATTGGAAAGATTGTTGTTTAGTCATTTCAGTTGTATACCACTCTTTATGACCTCATTTGGGGTTTTCTTGGCAAAGATACTGGAGTGATTTGCCATTTCCTTCTTCAGCTTATTTTCAGATGAGGAAACTGAGGTAAACAGTGGTAAGTGACTTGCCCAGGGTCACACAGCTACTAAGTGTCCGAGGTTGAATGTGAACCTGGGTCTTCCTGACTCCTAGCCTGGTGCTCCATCCAGTGCATTATCTAGCTGCTACTGGAAAGATAATGACAACTTTTGTCCTCAGCTGTTTCAGTTTCATGGAAACCAACACCTCCTTTGAAATTCGGAGGTTGGAGAGATTACTTTAGGACAGGGAGATCAAGGAATAGATTGGAGGTGAGCTGAGTTATAAAGATGGGTAGTACATAAAGGGACAGAATGAAGGAGCTGGTATTCCAAATGTGAGGATTAGTATACAGTGTGGAAGCTGGAAAGCACAAATGATGTTTAGTGGACAATGAATAGTATGGGTGGAGATGATTCAGGGTGGGGGAAAAAAGGAAAAAGTAGAAGAGAGCAATTATTCTTATGTTGTATACTTAAGCCATCATGTCAGGACACATTAATGGGACATTTATGGTCCATATTTCAGTCTTCATTTGTATAATTATAAGAATTGTCAAATAAAACAATTTATTTTTTGTTTTTAGCCTCCATCCCCAGTATCCCCTGGCCTAAGAATCTTTCAGCTACTGTAAAGTTCTATAGTTTTTTCCCCCCTCAACTATATTCAGTGGAACAATGCATTCCATTTTTATTTCAATTTATTTGAGGTGGGAACATAAAAAAGAGTTTTATAAAAAAATAAAAGTAACCTCCTCAAAAGCTGGGTAGAAAGGGGGCATAACTCTGTAGAAATTGAGGCTTTTACTGAAATCTATCTTTCCTCTTTCAGACAGAAGGTCACAATATAATGGGCACATCAGCAACACATTGTAAAATAGGGCTGTGTAATTTATTAGAGCATTTGCAGAGTTTTATTTTTGGATCTGGATAATGAATTGAATGTTACAGTCAAATGCCTATAAACTGTAAGGAAGGAAGTTATAGGTAGCAACTTCAGACCAGAGCAGAGCTTGGTATCCTAGATGTACACATTTTTATCTAGCCTGTTAACTGAAAATTATTTTTGTTTCACTGGAATTTGAGCTCTTCCCTAATTCCACCTTATCATGCTTCTTCATGGTCTCAGGAAATGTTTTACCATCAGTTAATCTATTTATCAAGTGCATATGCATATCCTCACAAAAAAGTCTTCCATCAATAGTAAGAAGTATTTGCTATAAATCAGTTGAGTTGAGGAGAAATCTTGTCCATCACTAGTACCATAAAAAAACTTGTTACTGTTTTCTGGTTACTTGATAATATAAGGTCTGTCAATGTCTCATAGCACGCTGGTCCAAGAATAAATAATCCTGGATTCAAAGACTAGTTCTGCCACTTCTTAGTGATAATGAACTTGGACAAATCGCTCTCTTCCTTATCTTTAAAATAAGAGAATTGGCATCAGATTGGTAAAGTTGACAAAAAAGGAAAATGACAGGTTGAAGGAACTCTGGGGAAACAGGCACATTCATGCATCATTGGTGGAACTGTAAACTGGTTTAGCCATTCTGGAAAGAAATTTGGAAATATACCCCAAAGCTATTCAACTGTGCATACCTTTAACCCAAAACTATTACTACTGAATCTATTCTGTAAAGAGATTAAGGACAGAAGGAAAAAGACCCATATGAACAAAAATATTTGAGGCAGCTCTTTTTATTTTGTGGCAGCAAAGAATTGGAAACTGAGGGAGGACCTATTAATTGAGAATGACTGAACAAGTTATGGTATTGGAATCTGATGGAATACTGTTGTGCTGTAAGAAATGATTTAGGGAATGGTTTCAGAGAAACCTGGGAAGATTTGTACGAACTGATACACAGGAAGCGAGAAGAACCAACAGAACAATTTATACAATAACAACAATGTTGTAAAGACACGCAGTTTTGAAAAACCTCAGAACTGTGAGCGGCACACCCAACTGTGATTCTAGTGGATTCATGATGAAACATGTTACCCACTTCCTGAGAGACATGTGTTTGATTCAGTGTGCAGACTGAGACATATTTTATTTGAACATGGATAATACAGCAATTTATTTTGCTTGACCTTACATATTTTTAATAGAAATTTTGTTTTTCTATTTTTTCTCAATGGGGGTGGGGAATGGGAGGGTGAGAAGGTAGATTATCATTACTTGAAAAAATCTCGTTTAAATTGGAAAAAAGAAAACAATGAGGGGTTGGACTAGGTCATTTTTAAGGTTCCCTCTAATTCTTATATTCTGTGGTTCTATGGTAGTAGTAGTAGTAGCAGTAGCAGTAGTAGTAGTAGTAGTGATAGTAGTGGTAATAATAATAATAGTTCCTTAATTTGAAGTTGTTTTATGCTTTTCGTTCACTCTTCATAGCAATATTGTGAGGTTGTTAATAAAAGCATTATTATCTCCATTCTACTGATAAAGAAACTGAGAGTCAAAGAGGTTGAATTACTTGCCCAAAGTCCTATAGCTAGTTAATAGCATCTATTTTGTATATGGTCATGGGAGAAATCATATAAAGTATGATAAAAGAGAATTGGGTTAATAAAAGTATTGTCTTCCGAAGAAGGACCTGTAAGGCTTTCACTGAAGATAATGTAATTATACCTTAAGACAATTTGTTGAACATACTTCTTGAAGAGGCATCAACAAGTGGTATCCATAATTTGCCTGAATAACTACATCTATAAATTAATATATTTGTTACATTTTTACTTTGCAGAAACAAAAGGAGGCAGCACCATTCACTTATTTTGGGGGGAGGGCAGGAAGAAATACTACCCTAAAAAAGTTTTTGTTGATGAAATTTTAGTTTTATTTTATATCACCATAAGTTTTCCTAATATCCTACCCCCTTACACGTCAAAGGGCCATTCCATATAATAAATAGGTTTTTTTAAGACAAAAGAAAAGAAGAGGGAGAAAAAGTGTAACTGATCAATATATTGGAAAAATCTGAAAATACGTGCAGCCTTGTGAACCTCTCACTTTTGCAAGGGCTTGTCAACCCGGCAGTGGGTGCTTCATTGCATACATGGCCCTTCACATTTGAAGGTGCCTTATGGACTTATCTGCTTGGGTTAACAAGACTCCTTCCTACCTCTCCCCAACTTCCAAAGGCAGAATGATAACTAGGAATTACAGCATCTTGAGTAAATTCAGTTGAGCTTGAATGTAAGTGGTTATGTGTGAGGTCAAATGATTCCTGTGCATGGTTGAGATAAATAGGAAGGTGAGGTTATAGGGCTAAGTGGGTTGAAAAACTCTCAGGAGGTCAGGGTGTTTGAAGGGGACAGGGTTTGAGCTAAAGGAAAAAACTATGAGCCAAGTACTAAACTCTTGGGATGGAGGTAAAGTTGTCTGGAGATCCACAGATGATAGTAACAAAGATTTGTACAGCATGGATTGAATTTTAAAGGAGAGGTAGTTGTGGAGAGATGGTAGCAGATGGAGGGCCTGAAAGTGACAGTGGGGAATGAGGAACATGCCAATTTCTTCTTCTGGACCTCTGTTTTGAGGAGTATAAGAGAAGGAGCTGCAAGCCTTGAAGAGGGCATAAAAATCTAAATTTGAGCAAACAGTAGATAAATGTGAGAGGAAGGGATGTAACGTAAAGAGGAGTTTGTTATAATAGGGGGATGTCAGAGAAAAGAGAAGGCAGAAGACTTAGGAGAGATAGAGCTGCATTTACAATGGGGGAGAGGGAATAGGAGAGCAGCGGTCAGTGTATGCTGTCCATCTTCACTGGTGGTCACTCTGCTAATCCTGTACATCCTTAGAGGTTCAAGGCCCAAGCTGGTATTCTTGAAGTACATTGAAGCAATATACTCTAGGGAAAAAATGGGTTGCAAAAAATAATATAATAGCAATGGTGGCATGATGTGTGGTTGAGTGATGGTGCATGAAGGAGCAAGCATGAAGTAACCAGTCTTATAAAGCTAGAAGGTTTGAGGAGGAAGAAGTATGTCATCCTCCCCCCAGCAGTTCCCCCATCCCACAAGGATTTCAGCAACTGGAGCAAAGCCCTGACTGCCCTGTTGTGTGCTAGTTCTGGTTCTGTCTCACTGGTGACCAACAGTGTTCCTAGTGCTAAGGCATAAAAGCTGACCTTTGGTTTACAGCTCTGGCCGCATGTATAGAACCTGCCCTTTGCATGTCACCTCTTTGACCGTGTGTTCCCAAGACTTCCTTGAACGGTACCTTTGTAAAAAAGCTATTACCTCCTCTTTGAATGCCCTCCTTTTGGTGTGGTACCACAGGGGGCCTAGAGGCAAAGTGGGAATACAAACATGTATCATTCTGCCTACCCTTCAAGGACCAGCTTAAATCCTGCCTCTTCCATGAGATCTTCCCTGACCATCTTAGCCCAAAATAACCTGTCCTTCTTCTGAACCTTGACAACACATATTTGTACTATGTATTGTGTATATATGTGTATAAATGTATGCATGTATGTGTATACACACATCTACTGCCTTGTGTTGTATCATTGTGTGATGTTGTCCTCTTCCCTCCCTCCATCTCTCCCTCCCTCCCTTCCTTCCTTGCTTCCTTCTTTCCTTCCTTCCTTCCTTCTTCCTTCCTTCCTTCTTCCTTCCTTCCTTGCTTCCTTGTTTCCTTCCTTCCTTGTTTCCTTCCTTCCTTCCTTCCTTCCTTCCTCATCAGAAGCTCTTTCCCTTGGTAGGTACCATTCATTCCCATGGCTTCATATCCTTCTTCTATGAAGACAGCTCCTAAATCTCTTATCTCCAGCCTTGATCTCTCTGCAGAGCTACAGGCCCATGTTTCTAGCTTCTTAAAGAACATGTCCATGTGGATGTCCCACCACTTTCTCAAACTAAATATCCCAAACTTCAAGTTTATTTTCATTTAGCCTGTTCTTTCTGATTTCACTGTTTCTGTCAGTGGCATTACCATTTATTCTATCTTATATTTTAATAGTGTTGATGTTATCTTGGTTCCTTTCCTCTCCTTTAGTCTTATATTCAATTAGTTACCAAATCCTGTCAATTCCACAGATTTCATGAATCTCTTCTATTATCTCCATTTTCCTAATCTTACTTCATTTCTCCCATCTTACTAATAAAGGCTCTCATTGTCACTCACTTGAATTCATATCCCAGCTATACCACTTACTTAAATAAGTGACTTTGGCAATTTGCAACTCTTCTGGGCCTCAGTTCCCTCATCTGTAAAATGAGGGGTATGGGCTAGATGGTCTTTAAGATTCTTTTTATAGTTTTGAATCTAGGATTTTATGAAAGTAATGAAAAATACAAAACAAGTTTATGTACTGGGAGAAGCCAAAAAACTGAAGTGATCAAGGAGAAGCCTTGTGATGGTGGAGGTCCTTGAATTGAGCCTTATTCGAAAGGATCTGAGGATTTGACAAGGTAGGAGTGACAATAGGAGTCCATGGATTGAGACAGCCTGTTGAAATGCAGAAAAGAGGGTAATTAAGTTGGTTTGGCAGACTATTAAGAGAGTGCCTAAAGGGTAATATTGTGAAATCAGTCTAGAAAGCTAGGTTAGAACTAGATGGTGAAGGCCTTTAAATACTGTATAGAGAAGTTTGTATTTTATCCTTGAGGTAATAAGGAGCCACTGAAACTTCTAGAGCAAAGGAATGACATTGTTAGATCTATGCTTTATGCTTATCAATTGGGCATCTGTGGGGAGGCCTTAATGGAGAGGGGAGAGGTAGAAAAGAGGAAGACCAATTAGGAGGCTATTTCAGTAGTCTTGGTGACAGGCAAGTATGACCTAAACTAGGGGTGTTGACTGAGTCAAGAGAATTTTTTATTTTATTAAACATGCAGTAGGTGTTTAATAAATGCTTGTTGAATGAATGAATAAATGCTGACAGGATTGATTTGTGGTGGGTTGACATGCAATAACATTTCCCTAATTTACCTTCTGATGCAGCAGCTTTGTGTTGACCTGCCACCACTGACCCATTAGGCAAGATTTTGCAGTGAGAAGTATAGAGATAGACTGGAACCTCAGTATGGGTGGCTGGGTTTTGCCACTTGATTTTACTTCAGTCATATGTGTATTTTTTTTGTTTATGACTAGTCAGAATAATCCTGCAGCATTCAGAAATGCCAAAGGAGCTATTATCTTTTGTTGGAGTTTTTCAAGTAGGAGGAAAAGATTCATACTTAGGTCACCATCCAAAGATGATAAGGATGATGACGACGATGATGATGATGATTACACTGTACTTGTCATCCCTTTTCAGTCAACAAGCTTGAAGAGCTTTACTCACATTGCCTTGGGAGTCCTTTAGTTAACATTTGTGTGGGATAAGTAGGTGGCAAGTATTATTATTAAGGTTACATGAGAAGTAAAGAATCTGGGAATAGAACCTTCATCTCTTAAACTCCCAGCCTTGTGTTCCCTTCACTAAAGCACGCTGCAAGAGAGTCTAGAGTACAATGTACGAGTTATGTATTAAAGCGGCATTACTAATTTTCAGTTAGCTTTTCAGGTGGCATACCCTGGTGGGTAAACAAAATTATGTGGATGTTATGGTATTTATGGTATGTAAGAAATCTTAAACATCAATTACTATTATAGGAATAGAAAGGACAACATTTTTTAAAAAGTCAAATGAATAAAACAAAAGCTACTAACAAACCCAAGTAATTACTCACAAACTCAAGTAATTAGAGACAACATGATATAGAGAGGAGGGCACTAGACTTGGGGTTGAAAAGACCTGGGTTTGCATCTCACTTCAGACCTTATTAGTTATGTGACCCTGACCAAGTCACTGAGTTCCTTGTGCCTCAGCTTTCTCAACTCTAAAATCAGGGAGGAGTAGACTCAATGGCATCTGCTGTCTTGTCTAGCTCAAAAATCTATTGTCTTATGATTCTATTCTGGATACTGTGAATTAAATAGTGTCCTGGTGATTAGAGAATCAGGTGAAGAGTCATTTATTGGATTCAGTTTCTTCATTGTCCTACTTGAATATACTATCTGATTTCTTTGTGACTTAGTTTGTCTGTTTTAAGAGAGGAAGACCTTCCAGCTTAACTGCTTACCAATGCATATGCAAATAGAACACAACATAGGTTGGGAATTTAGGTAAAATTCCGTAAAAGTAATCCAAGATAGATAAGATCAAGGTGGAAAAAAAAACTACAGGGCCCTTAAAGGATGTGCCCCAGATAGGATGTTTGAAGACTGTCTCAACTAAATATCGACTTCACCAAAAGTAAGTGGCTGTGGTAAATTCTTTAGGAATTGCTACGAAAATCCTCATAATTGAAGCAACACTCCCTCCTCCCCCCAGACAGAATGGAGATTTCAGAGTTTAGTGGGTTTGGGTTACCCAAGGTCTTTAAACAGAAGTCCTAAGGACAATTTAATGAGGATATTTCAGGTAAGATTAGTCTAGGTGGCCTCTGAGGTCTCTTTCAACTCTGATATCCCATGACCGTGATAAAGAGGCAAATAATTTAGGGAGTTAGAATTGGATTGAAGAAATGCCATTAAGAGTTTATAATATTTTTATTTATTTTCCCAAAAGAACTGACAAACCCAAAGGATGTTTGATGTCCTTGATCACCAATTGGGTTTTAGTATCTGTTGCTACTTGTACTTTAGGTATTCATGATTTAATCACCCCGCGTACCCCCTTTGCATAACAAAGTCTTTGTCTTCGTAAATGGCTTTCATGAATTGCTGTGATGGAAATATCTGCCTTTTTACATTAGAGCCTCTTCAATCAGCATCCCTTGCCACCTTTTCTAATGTGGGCTATTTCTTGGTAGTCAGTGAATACAGCACTGGACTTGGAAACAGAAAGATTTGAGGTCAGATCAGGCACTTAAGAACTGTGTGACTTTGGGCAAATGCATGGAGGTAGGAAAATGTGTTATAAGATTGGGCAACAACTGGTAGTCCTGTGACATTTGCCTCAGTTCCCTTATCTATAAACTAGGGAGAGTAATAGCACTTACTTCTCAGGGTCGTTGTAAGGATGATCTTTGTAAAGTGCTTTGCAAACCTTAAAGCACTATAGTTAATGCTAGTCATTATTATTATTGTTATTAGTATTATTATTAATCATCAACCGTGTCAGATGTCCAGGAGGAGGATTTGGCATACTTTCTTCCCTGCTGTCATTACCAGATGCTCATTTTGACTCTGTCATTAAAAAAAATTTCTCCTTTGATTTTTTTACTCTCTATTTAGATCATCATCTCCGGATCTCTGTCACTGTTATTGACTGTTCTCTAGATCCCTTTTATACCTTTCTTAATGATTTGAGCACAGGGCTCAATCTTCCTCTTTGTAAAGCCTGCCTCAATCCTTTCCTTAGTGACTTCAGTATGGCTAAGCTACTGTATGACCCAACATTTTGACTTCCTTGTTCTTCAACTTCTCTAACACTCATTACCTCTCCTTTCACTCTATCTCAGCCATTAATAAAGGTAGTCATATCTTGGACTTCAACATCAACTGAAAATGTTTCACCCCAAGAGCCCAAACTCTGAAACTCCTTCTCCTGTTCACAGTCTTTTGTCTTTTTCACTGTCTTACTGCTCTGGAATCTCTTCTTTGTCCTCATCATGACCCTCTGGTCCTGCAGTTGACTGACTAGCTGAATCAACTGCAATCTTTCTTCAGTCCCATGTTACCACATGAATGGTACATAAAACTCAACATGTCCAGTTATCCAGACTCCAAGCTGGCTTTGATGTTTTCCTTTCTGTCACATTCTATAACAAATAAAATCTTATCTCCTTGATTATGTTTTCCATTTAAGCCTTCTCCATTTACGCTGCTATTACCCAACTTCAAGATCTCATTACCTCTTTCCTGGCCTATTATAATATAATGTCTTCTGATTTGTCTCCATGCCTTGTCTCTCCTCTCCCCAGCTACCAAATTAATCTTTTGAATATATAGGCGTATAAAATAGAGTATTTAATCGAGTATTTAAGGCCCACCCACTACAGCCTAGGTCCTCCCTTCACATCCTGTTTCATAGTACTTTTCTTCCTGTACTCTATATTTCAGCCAAACAGGACTACCAGTTGTTGCCCAATCTTATAACACATTTTCCTACCTCCTTGCATTTGTAAAGGCTACTTGCCATGCCCAGAATGCATTCCTCCCTCATCTCTTTTATTAATGTTCAGCTCAGGTGCCATCTCCCCCATGAAGCTATCTCTTATCCCTCCTCTCCCGCTTTCCCCTCCCCCAGCCCCAGCCCTAATCTAAAAGTACACTCTTCTTCCTAACTTTTTTCTAAACAACTTTATATCTCTCTTTTGCCTTATCAAATTCTACTTGATATCATTCTTTCATATTTACCATACCCCATATTAGACTGTAAGTTCCTTGAGGATAAGGTCTGGATGTTATCATCATTGTATAGTCAGGTCCTAGTACATAGTAGACTCGTAATAAATATAAATTGAATTAAATTAGGCTATCCCAGGCTATTCCAACTTCTTTCCCTGGCCTCCAAAACAAACAAACCCACAAACAAACAAGAGTCTTCCTACTCTGGTAGAACCTATTAGTGCTTGTGTTCAACTTGCCAGTGTTTGTGAACTCAAGATTACCTGAATTCCAAGGTGAGCTATATGAGTAGGATTTTAGTGGAGGCCACTGCCGTGTTTTTTGTGGAGGTGGGAAGGGTGTTAGACTTGAGATTTCATCAATGTAGAAAGGTTCTCGATGAGGAAATTCCCTCTACTAATGCAGATGGACAATTCTTCTGTAATTTATAATCTTGGTTGCCTGGTATATTGAGAGATCAAGTGACTTACCCAGGGTTACTCAATCACTATATGTCAGAAGTGAAACTTGAACCCATATCTTTCAGACTTCAAAACTAACTCCGTATCTATCATCCCAGGATTCCTGTATCCACTGCTACTCACTCATTAAAGCAAAATCTGGCACTCTATCCAGCAGGGGACACAGGCTTATGTTATAAGCCTGTGTCATGTTATTCCTTCTCAAAAATCAAATCATTTCTTTGAAAACTGGGGCCCCTTCTCAAACTCCTCCTACATTGCCTTAATTAGTTTTTACTTTTCTCTCCCTTAACTTTCCTCTGCAGGTTCTGCCTGGAAAAGGGGAAAGTATAACTTCATCAGTCCTGTTCTCAAGATTTTCAGTTTGGAATGACTAGCAAACAAAGCAAAGAGAGAAAGAAAACGTGTTCTCCCTGTGTGTGTCTTTTTCCAGTGGTTTTTTAGACATAAAGGAGTTCATGAAGGTTTTATTCAGGTCAGGAGAGCCATCTAAGAGTGGAATGGACTGCCCCGGCAGTACGGAGTTTGCCCTAAGTGGGGGTCCTCAAGTAAAATCTGTATGACCACTGGCCAGGTGTGTGGTAGCAGGGCCTTTTTTTTTTATTAAGGTGTGGGTTGGACTACACGGCTGCTGAAATTATATGAATCTTTGGTACATATTGGAAAAGAAAGGGAAACATCCCAGCAAGGAAGTGAGTATAGAGCTCTTAGCTGACTGAGCCCTGGATGTGCTCAGAAAGACTTAATTCAAATCCTACCATGGATGCTTACTACTTACGTAATTCTGGGTAACTAATTTAATTTCTGTTTGCTTAAGTTTTCTCATCTCTAAAATGGAGATAATAGTAGCATTTTGTTGGGAGGATAATATAATATTTGTAAAGTGCTTTGCATACTTAAACTGCTATAGAAATGCTAGCTATCCTTGTTATCGTCATGTACTTCCTTGTCACATCACCTCCATTTCCAAATATGTTCTTTTCCTTCCCCTACCTAGCAAGACAGCTTTTGCACTAAATTTTTTAAAAGGGAGGGAAAATAGTCTATGAAAGCTAACCAACATGCCCACTGAATTTGGTAGCATAATATTCCATGCCCATAATCTCCCCATCCCTAAAAAACAAAGGAAGAAGGTATATTTCTTTCAACTCCTTTCTGAGGCCAAGCTTGTTCATCGTCAGCTTTTAGTTTCTCTTTTTGTTCTTTCTGTTTACATTGTTACAGCCATTATGAATAATGTTTTCCTGGCTCTGTTTATTTCACTCTGCATCAGTTTGTATACAGTTTCCCATGCTTCTCCAAGTTCTTAATAATCTTTGTTCCTTTTTAACAATATTTTATTACTTTTGTGCATCACAATTTGTTTAGGGCTACTAATCATATATATATATATATATATATATGTGTATATACACATACACATATATATTCAGCTTTTAGATGGGAAGACTGAAGACCAGAGATCATAGAACTTTGCCAAGGTCATACCTTAGCAATGCCAAGCCCAAGATTAGAACTTGAAGCTTCAGCAGCACCCCCAGTGCTGTCTTGCTCTGCTGAGCCGTAGTTCCCCTCTCAAAGGACCCACGCTCTTTTATCTGTGATTATTTTGCCAAATACACAGGTGTAAACTAAACTTAACAGCTAGGCTAAAACTCAGGGCACACCCTGGGAAAGTTGAGCTTCAGATTGTTATGTTCAGCACTCTATAAATATTTGATGAATGAATGAACATTGTGCTATTTAGTTTGTCCTTAAGCTCAGTTCTCAGAGTTTACAGTGTTCATACTCCCTACAGAGCTTGTACTCTTAGTAGGATTTGTCTTTCTCACTTCCTGAGTCTGTACCCCGAAGCCAAGAGTGAACTGTCTAATGGGTGAGAATGGCTAAAGTCGTGCTTGTAAGGATCTATCAGAAATGTCGAAGAGAATCTCTCATCTTGATGAAGCAGCCTTTCAGTCTGTCTGAGGGCAAAGTCTTTAACTTATTTTTTCCCTTCTGTAGTCCTTCACCTCCGAAAGGTTTGCAAGGTCAGCCCTATCCCATTTAGGCAGACCCAAAGTTGCCTGGGGAGCTGGAACTAATATTTAAGGAAATCAGGCCAAATAAAGCTTTGTTCCCTCTCAGGAGCATTTGATAGCTTTAACAGGAACCTGTGGGAGGTGTTAGATCATAAGGTATGAATGCCAGGCAATATTGCCAGACTCCACAAATTTCTAGATGACAAACAGACTTTATAGAGCAAATTAAATAGGAAGTTTTTCTGGTGGTGGTTATTATTATGCTTTGAATCATTTTGTCAGGGTACCCAAAAGCTGTTAGCATGGATGTCTAAAGAAATTAGTGTTTTATTACTATGATGATACTCATTAAATATTACTCATTAAGCATCTTTTTGTGCTTATTACTGAGCCAGGCACTCCACAAAGCAAGTAGAAGATGCAATACCTGCCTTCTCAGAGATAATGGAGTTGTAATGAGAAGATCTGGATTCAAATGCAGCTTGTGCTGCTTACCACCTGGCTAACATTGGACAAATCACCTAACATCTCTGGGCCCCGCATCCTTATTTTTTAGAGATAGGATCTTCATCTGTGATTTCAGTGGTGTCATACCAGGGAATACTGGGATGAAGAACCTACATTTACCACTTCAGGTCATCTCTGCAACTTACAGGCATAAAGAGTTGCCTAGAGCATTGAGACTTTAAGTGACTTGCCCGAAATAAGATAGCCTTTATGTATCAGAAGCAGGCTAAGCTGTCAGGCTTCAAGGCCATCTCTGTAGCCACCACCTCACACTGCTTCATTTGTTTAAAAAAAATGAAGGTGTTTGACTAGGCAACCTCTGTGGTCCTTTCTAACTTTAAATGCATGATCCTATGACCCTATGATCCCATGATCATTCAGTCATTCATTCCTGTGACCTTTTGAAATCAAATCTATCAAATCTTACTACTATTTTCCATCATTTGTCATCATTATTTTCCCACTAAGATATTCCCTCAACATTCTCAGTGACCTCAGCACTTGGCTTACAGTCTTACTCTCTCCCTGTTTTGTTGATCCTTAGAGACTTCAGCGTCTGCACTCATAACCCTCCGAACACCTGCTCCTCTGCCTTCCTGGAATTTTTCAAATCTTATAAGCTTTATCCTCACTCTATATCAGTCACCCATAGGGTTGCCATACCTCCCAAATCTGAAATTCTCTTCTTCGACCATAATCGCCCTTGGATCAGGATCCACTTTTCTCATTTTCTTAACCTTCCCAAACTTGTCCACAAGGGCATAGATTTAGAGACAGAAAGAACCTTAGAGGTCATCCGTTTCACTCCTGTCCTTTTACAGATTTCCTCAACTGAGGCTCAGATAAATTAAGGGATTTGGTCAGTGCCACACAACTAGTCAGTTTATGAGGCAAGATTGGAAAGCAGGTCTTCCTGACTCTAAGTCCAGGGCCCTTTCCACTATTACCATACTGCCTCTGTCTTCATCTCTTTGTTCATCTCATTTCATCAAAATGCTCTTTTCCATCCCTCAATTCCTTGATTCCTTGGCCTTTTTATCTTACATTCCTGCTGGCTCTAAAGCCTGGGGAATTCCTACCACCCATCTCTTCTATTCCTCGTGTTGGGTGACTAAATGATGCTGAAGGAAACCATGAAACAGTTGTTTCTGAGTCTTCTATATATTTTTCTGCGTAACATTGACTGGGGCCTTGATGCTGTGTGACAACTTTCTATTCACCTGTTACTGATTATATCATAATGACTATGCTGTACCTATCAAGCCCTCACCTTTATGGTCTTGCTTCATTACCTTCCAAATTTACTGAGAAGACTGAGGCTCTCTCAAGTAGTTCCTTCTACCATGTCTTTAAACCTCTCTGTCCTCATAATTTTCTCTTGCTTTAAAATAATGATCAGTGTTCCATAGACTTTCTAAAGTTTGCAAAGCACTTTATGTAATCGGCTTATTTAAGTACACAACAACTTTGTGAAGAAGTCATTAGAAGTATTACTATTCCTATTTTGCAGATGCTGAATTTACTTATAGTCCCATAGCTAGTAAGGGTAAGCAGTGGAACTTGAAACAAGATTTGATATCCACTACACCAAATGATCTCTCCTTTCTATCAATCTCAGAGAATGAGATGGGACCTTCTCTTTTTTGAAACTAACCCTTCTACTGCTTCCTTTGATCTTAATCTCTTCTTTCTTTTTTATATAAGACTTTGCTAAGTAGTCTTTCTTTCTTGTTCATATTCACAGGCTTTTCCCTCTCTTTATTGGCTCCTTTTTCTTGGTGTTTCCCATATTCTAAAATAAGGGTTTCTCATGTCCTAAAACAAAGCCGCTCTCAACTCTATTAATCCTTCAGATTCTATTCTCTTCTCTCCTCCCATTTACTATAAAATTCTCCAAAAAGTGGTCTGCATTTTCTTTCTAACCATATTCATTAACCCTTTGGAATTAGAATTCTACCCCTATAATGGAATACTATTGTGCTATAAGAAAAGAAGACAGAGAAAATTTCGGAGAATTGGGAAAACTTGTAGGAAATGATACAGACTGAAGTGAGTAGAACCAGAACAATTTATACCATCAATATGATGAAAGTGACCAATTGTTAAAGACTTAACAACTCTAATCAACCAAATGATCAATCATGATTGCAAAGGATCCATAAAAAAGAATGCTGCCTAGTTTGTGACAGAGGGGTATATTAGGAAGGCAGAATTTATGATTTCAAAGAGAATCTCATATGTGCCTAAAAGGTCCGGAACCGCAGGATATAAGGAATTCTCTAGGCAGAAGGCAGGAGAACTAAAGCATGTATTTACACTCCACAGTAACAATCCCACAAACCAGCGTCCCCATTTTGATATTTTCATCAAAAGCTTCCAGGCCCAATAAGTCCGCCTCACAAGGGTAACTAGGAGGCCACAGAGAAGCGAGATGGTATAAGGCAAAATCGTATACATGCTTCCCCTCTACGGTAAGAAGATTACCCACTAGCCTCTAGTCAGCTCTGCTACCGGCAGCTCAGCTTCGGCTGTAGGCGTCTCTGGCTCCAACCGGAAAAGGAAAGGAGGATCTTCAAGCTGTCCTCTCCCCTCTTATAGAGTTTTTGACATCATCAAGTGCCGCCTGAATGACCAGGGCCGATTGGTTCTTGACTTGGCCCCTCCCCCAGCGTAGACCACGTTAACACACCTCCCCTCAGCCAGCGCCACAACTCACCACACAGGATGCTCTGGTCCTGCCCCGGAAGAGCAAGCCCCAGCGTCCAGGGAAGCTCAATGAGGCGAGCTGAGTCATTCAAAGAAAACAAAGTCCATTCTGGCTACAAGGGGTCATGGATTAATATACAGAATAAGAAACATATATGTGGTTTGGCTAATGTGAGGAATTTGTTTTGCTTGACTAGCTTATATGATGCAGGGTTGGGCCCTTCTTCCTCCCTTCCTTCCTTTCTTTTCAGTGATGTAACAACAACGCTGCTAGCCACTACTGTGGCTGTGTGAGACCAATAACCCCAGCACACAGGAGGGCTGCTAGCACTGCTTTTCTAAGGAAAGCAACTTTAAGGGGTTTACAATCTCACTTTAATCAAACATACATATGATATTCACTTAGTTCAGGGGAAAAAGTCAGCACCTGGAACTTCAGAGCAAATACAGACAGAAATTACAAACAGAGAAAATATAAACAGAGAAAATATAAACAGAGCAAATAACACAAATCAACAGACAGGCTTCTAGCTGTCTGACCAAAACTATACATACACAGTTACCAGAGAGAGAAGCACCAACATCTGGATTTTCAAAGCTGGGGGGTGCTCCTTAACGGCTACCCAGAGTCTCATCTGGTCAAATCATGCTACACTTTTCCAGTGAGTGAGCCCCAAAAGGCAAAACGCTAACCTCTGAGTTTATATACACTTCTTCAAGGTCAAAGGGCATCACAATCTTCGACTCAGACCCACATGACTAGGCCTTCCCTTGATGTAAGCAGGTCATCAAAGACTCATGATTCAATCAAAGATTCCTTAGTGCCGAGAAGCACTCCAACAAAAAGTCCACTTTGCTAGCCATTACATTTGAAAAGCAAAACTCATCAAAGGTACTTGATTACCTCAGCATTCCAAAAGAGAAAACAGTAAAAAAAAGTCCTACCCTAATTACCATAACAAATGGGTAGGGGGAGGTATGAAAGAGAAAAAAATAAAATGGAAAAAACCAAGCAACTGGCCTTCAAGCATACGTTGTTTTACCATTTTACTGTATGGCTTTAGGCTTCCTTTCAAAATTCTTCTCTTCACATTAAATTAAATTAAATATTTAATTAAATATTTAAATTAAATATTTAAATATTAATTTAAAAAGTTCATGAACATTAAAAAAAGTCTATCCTTATCACTCTATTGAAATTGCTGTTCCCATGTTTGCTAATAATAGCTTCATTGCCAACATAATGGCTGTGTTTTAGTTCTCATATACTTAGAGCTTTTTTTTTTAGCAGTCTATGCTATTCACCATCCCTTCTTCTTGACATTCATTTCTTTTGGTGCCTGTGACTCTTGTGGTTCTCTTTCTGTTTCTCTGATTTGTAATTCTCTGTTTCCTTTGGTGACTCCTCATCTTCTTTCCAACTCAGAAGCACTGATTTACCCCTAGGTTCTTCTCCTTAACACTCTTCTTTTCTCTCTCCGCATTTTCTTCCTTGGTATTGTCATCCATTTCCTTGTGTGACTTGCCTCTCAAACTCCTTGCTACTCCATGTTGAGTGGGGAGCATTTGACCTAATCACAATTATGCAGATTTAGCTTGAGCTCTCATCTAGTTGCTTCTCCGTCCACAGAACAGACACGAATCATAAGTAAAATTGCAAAGCATTTAATTAGGATAGAATAGCAAAGCAAAATAAGGGAAAATCAAGCAATAGAATTAGTTACCCTGTCTCCCATACAGAAAGGTCTGTAGTCTTCTATAGACTCTTGTGCTAGCAGGAGAGGGAACACATCCAGGATAACATAAAGTCCCAGGGTTCTATTATGGGTAGAATACTTCTCATGGTTTTGTTCCTGGAAATCATCTGTACCTTGTGCCTTATGTATTGTCCATCTGAAGCTTCTATCTCTAAATTTCTTTTTTGTTGTTTCTTCTTTCTCAAAGGGAGATTTGACACTTTCTTCTGAGACTTCCTTTCCCAGCATGACTAGAGTTAATCAACACATTGTCAGTTCTTTTGACAGGCCCATTTTTAGGCCTGGCTGATACATAAAAGTGCCCCTTAAATGGCTGCTAAGACTCCCCAAACCCCGCCCCCCCACCCCAAACAACTGTCCTTACAATCCCTGACAAGGAGGCTTGATATTCTAAAAGGCCAAAAGATATATAAGTTTATAATCAACTATAACTTAAGTTGTAAAATTGAATATAATCCTACAAGGGAAAAAGTAAATCTTTAATGAACTAGAGGACTTCTGAGAATTCCTGATAAAAAGATCAGACTTGAGTAGAAACTTTAAAATAAAAATATAGAAGTCAAGGGAAATCAACAGGAAGGCCATCTATCCCCCCAATAATTAAGTTAGGGTGGGTGAATTTCTTTCAGCACACTTCATGTTCTCTGACAACTGGAGCAAGAACTAGGCACATGTGGTGCCAATCAGCAATTAAAGATCTTTCCCACCCATTCAATAGGCCTCAGGTGGGGCTGGTTGGGGGAAGTTTGATTAGAGGTTTATTTATAGGCAAGCCTATACCCTTTACTTACTAAGTGCTAAGTCCCAGGCCTACACCCTTTCATTGATTGAGTGTGAAGCCCTCAGGCCCTGAGGAGCATATATGTACCCAGAAGGTAACCATAGAACTCAGAATCTGCGGAGAACTCAGAGACTAGTGAGCTACAGAAATTACAGAGAACAGAACTCAGGAGCTACAGAACCTACAGAGCTACAGAACTCAGAGAGCTGTGAGGGGATGAGAGAGCTGCAGAGAGAGTACAGAGCAAGTGGAGTGGTCTTTGGAGACCAGGAAACTGAGAGCGGAGAGGACACAGGCAAGCAGAGAGGATTCCTGAGTGTTTACAGAGAGGCCCGAGCAGGGAAAAGGTTACAGAATGACTTGGCTCTTTGCTGTGATACTGTGTTTTAATCTTGCTGTTACATTGAGGTGGACTTACTGTTTTTTGAATACAATTACTACTGTGTTGAATTGGGGTTATTGGTTCTGGAATTTGATCCTCTGGTGTCTGAATAAATGTTTTACTTCTTCTGCCTTCTATATAGAGAATCTTTTATACTTTGTGATTCCAAACTATGCAGGCATATTCATGGTCACCATCGATATCATGAATCTTGCCTTACTGATATGGCACATGACCTGGATCTTCAGATAAGTCTTAGAGAGGTTCTTGGCAACAGAGTGAAGAAGAGCCAGCAGTTTTTACCTTGCATTACTGTTGCTATCGTAAATATTTCTACACCTCTCATATTTGCCTTTAGCTATCAGTGACATGCAAGTGAAATTCAGATCTATATCTCTATTCCCAAACCTTCCTCAGAACAGTTACAACTGCTTCCTAGATGTCCCCGTTGGGATATGCAGTGGCTCCTCAAATTTAATATGCCCCAAACTAAACTCATTTTCCTTGCAGGAAACCTACCCCTTTCCCATCTTCTCTATTTCACTTGATGGCACCACCAAACTCCAAGTTACTGAGAAGTGAAAACTCAGAATCATCTTTGAGACTTGCTGCTTTTTTTGCGTATCAGTTGCCAAGTCCTGTTGATTCCACCCTTATAATATCTCACATTTGTCACCTTCTCTCCACTGTCACTATCTTAGTGTAGTTTCTTATCACCTGTGACCTGGACTATTGGAACACCCTTCTAACTGGCCTTTCTACTCTTTTTTTTTTCTCTGCTGCTAAACTAAGTTGCCAAATACTTTGCTCACTCATACATTTCTTATTCTCTTTGTTTTATGTATATGTGCTTTGGCTAATGTGGGAAATTTGTTTTGCTTGACTATGCTTAAAATGATACAGGGTTGGATTCTTGTCACTTATGTATAAAACAAAACAAAAATAAACATCTGCTCTCCCTAGGGCCCGTTCTGTCCTTTATCATCTCCCTGTCTTTACTTTAGCTGTCCCCTATATCTAGAATGGATTTCTGCTTACCTCTCCAAATCCTCTTATTGAAATCCTTATCTTTCTTCAGGTAACTTCTCTTCCATGATTCTTTTTTAATTCTCCCCATCTGAAAATGGCCTCTTATCCCCTCTCAAATTTTGCCAAGCTATTTATCTGGGCCTCTAATACTGCATTCTTCCTGTTTTGGCATTGTGTGTCTGTATCTTTTTTCTTTGATTGTAAGCTTCTTGAGGACAGGGTTTATATTTCATTCCCTCTTTATTTCCTAGTATGTAGCATAGTTGCTTTGCATAATAGAAGGGACTAAATAAGTGTTTAGTGAAGTGAACCAAATTGACTTGCTAGTCAGTTATCATGTTAGCCTCCCTGCCAATATTTAACAGGAATGTTGGCAAAAGAGATTTGGGGATTTGGTGCTTTAGCTAAGGTTTTTAAAAACTTTTGGAATATGTAGCTGGGTATAGACATGTAGCAAATTGAGAATAAAGGTTAAATTTTCTCTAGATTCTGAGACTGAGATTGAGAAATACATGAATTTTCAGGAATCTTGGGTTTCTTTGCATGTAAATTGTAAGAATTTGGTAATACTTATGATAGTTACTAGTTTAAATGGATCCTAAGGTACATAATATAACTATGGTACCTTGCTAATGGAGATAGATTTGTTTAGTGACACATAGTGAAACATGTTCAAAGTTGTGTACTATATAAAATAGTTAATAGTTATTATACTACATAGAAATATTCTCTTTAGTAAGTAATTTCTGATTTTAGACTGAATAGTTTGAAGTATAAATAGTACAGTAAGACATTGTGACTAATTAGACTGATGTCCATCTAGTTGCAGTGTTTTCTTAAATATGTTTTGCTGGATTTCCAAATCAATCTCAATCTTTCTGTGTCTCTGTCTCTCTCTCTCTCTCTCTCTCTCTCTCTGCCATTTTGATCCTGATCAGTGCTTAAAAATGTTTTCTTTTTTAGAAAAAAAAATTAGTACTGAAGAAATCAGTACATATAGCTAAGTTTATTCAGTAACTATGTATATTTAAATTATTTAATTGTTTTAGATATCATGACAACTTCTTAGACTTCTTAGTCACCAAGAGTCTTTTCTTTTTTATACCCTCAAAGTAGCATGTACTCTATTCTCCTGGTTCCTATTTTTATTTTTTTTTCTTTTCTTTTTTTTTTTTTTTTTGCTTTTTGGCAGGGCAATTGGGGTTAAGTGACTTGCCCAAGGTCACACAGCTAGTACTTGTGTCAAGTGTCTGAGGCCGGATTTGAACTCAGGTCCTCCTGACTCCAGGGCCGGTGCTCTACTGACTGCGCCACCTAGCTGCCCATGGTTCCTATTTTTCACATTGTATTATTTCAAAAATGTCTTTTCAGATCTCTTTGTACCTCCCCTACTTGTTAGTATTAATTGCATTATTGTATTCCATTATATCTGTGAGCCATGATTTTTAAAAAAAACTATCCCATTCTCATTGGACATTTTAGATTGTCTCCAGTTTTTTGCAGTTAAATATAATACTGTCGTTAACATATTTAAACAGATATAAAATCAAAATTGATTTTTTAGAAAAGCTGACACTTTCAGGTTATATTCTCAACAATGGAATTATTGGGTGAATGGGGAGCATTTTTTGGATTACTTTTACTTCATGCCACTCCCTGATTGCTTTCCAAAACGATTCTACAAGTTTGCAGGTGTACAAACAATGAATGAATGAACTGATTTTTTCACAAGCCTTCACCACTGGGTTTTGTTGATTTTAATTAGGTTTGAGAATCTGATTGAGGTAAGGTGAAACCTTGGAGTTGTTTTAATTTAAATATCTTTGGAGTTGTGCATTTTTTCAAGTGATTTATTAATAATTATGTTTGTCCTTAGGAAAAGTGTATATTTTGACCTAAATATCTTTCTATCTACTTGTCTATATCTTACTATGAATATAGAATGATATATCTATATCTATATTCTAATGACATAAAAGGGATTGTTGGCAGGAACTTAAAGGAATATAAAATAAAAATGATTGCAGACAGCTTCCATTCCAATTCTGACCTAATAATTTAGTGTAGAATATTCTCCTAGTTTTGTTTTTTTTTTTTTGTCCTACACTTACTGGGAAAAAAAAGAAACTAGAGTTGAGATTCTTGTGAAGTCTGCCCAATTTCAGCCTTCTCAGGAGGTGTGAATAAAATAATAATTACTGAATTTGGAAGCTGACAAAGGTGCCATTTTGACAGCTCTGGAGACCAAAAATTTCTGCGTTCATTATTTATAACGATGTTTACAATACAGGTACTGGGAAATTTGCAAAGCTTCTTGACTCTGACCCAGAAGAAGTGATTCAGGTCATGACAATGGCAAAGCTTATACTGGCTAAAGTCTTCCAGAGTTGACTTTCTGTGAGTAGAGCTGTATACATAATTGGAAATAGTTGAAGAAAAGGCTACAAATCACTGACTTGATTGTCTCAGTGAACATGATCCAACCTTTGGATAAGGTTGCTGGTTCTCTACTCCTAATTAGTTTTGAACCCAATTTACATTCCAGAGACCATGGATAGTAATGACTTCCCCAAAACCAAATCACGTTGTTTAGGAATTGAGGCTTTTGAGAATTTGGGCTATAATGAAAACAGGAAGTCAGCTCTGACTTGACCTTGGGCAAGTCACATGACATGAGGTCTCTAATCTATAAAATGAAGATTCGCTTCCAGGCCATAAACCCTGTGATTCGTTAGGTCTTCTAGATTCTGAATTCCCTGAGCACAGAGATTTTTATCTTGTCAGAACTTTATGGTACTCCCTAGGTTAGAGCACCTAACACAGCATTTTGAACACAGGAGGAGTTTAATAACTATTTGTTGAATTGAATTAAGTGGAAAATTTTCCCAAGTGGTTCTTCACTTAATGGATCCTTCTGTTAGTTTTCAAGTGCTCTTTGTCTCCATAATCATGATGAGTGTTTCCCAAACCTAAGATTTGTGTCCTTGCAATTCCTCAAAGCCATGGTACATCTTAACATTTTGTTGGGGATGGGGAAGAAGCATGAGAGTGAAGAGTTGGTTTAGAACTTAGTTCATTCTGAGTCAGCTTGAGGGAAAGAAATATACAGAAAGAAACTTACAGATTATGCTAATTGAAAGTTTTGTAAAGTATGATAAACTGAAGAGAGGGGTACGTTTTACAGAAGTGGTGGGATATGCCTGCCAAATTAAACAGACAACAGAAAATTTCTTGTGTGGAGTATCAATAAGACATGGAAAAACAAGTCTGAAGTACAAGAAAATTTGTTTAGGCCTCCTGTGCATAATGTCATCTATGCAGATGTTTTCCATGTTGACAGATGGAAACATGTATGTTTGTTTTCCTAGACAGAGGGACAAAAGTGGTCTTAGATATCTTGTCATCAGATATAAAGGCAAAAGATTAGAAATAGACATGGTCTCCCTTAACCAAATTAAGAAGTTGACATGTAGCATGGCAGAATTCCTGAATGTGGCGCCTTATAAGATTTTTTAAAAAAGAAACCACTTCAACTTAGCTCTTACAGGAATCTTGTTAAGGAGCTCCAGGAAAATAGAAGCCAAATCAACAAGGTCAGCAACATCTTCAATTTCTGTTTTGGAGAGAACTGAGATGTCTAGGCTAGACCCCAAACCATGTTGGTCTCCTGATCCCTCCTATTGTTAATGACTTGGAATTCAGCTTGATCTTCTGATTTTGCTCTTTAACATACCCAGACTCAGAATCCTAAGGAGTTGAACTAGTCCAGGGGTGGGGAACCTTCAGCCTTGAGGCCACATGTGGCCTTGTAGGTCCTTGGGTGTGGCTTTTTGACTGAGTCCAAGTTTTATAGAATAAATCCTTTCATTAAGGGGATTTTGTTCTATGAAGTTTGGATTCAGTCAAAGGGGGGCCATGCTTGAGGACATAGAGGGCCACATGTGGCCTGGAGGCCGCAGGCTCCCCACCCCTGAACTAGTCTCTGGGGTTAGGAGGTTTTATCTGCTGGTATGAAATGTAATGTCATGTCTAGCCGATGCAGCAGCATAGAAACTAGGGTCGTAAAAGTCCTGCCCCAGAATTGGCATAAACTGCAACAAAGCATTTTCTTTCAATGCTTTTCTTTCCTTTCAATTTCCTAATGTTTCTACTGAGAGGCCTTACTGAGGAAACACTACTTTCCTGCTGGTGGTATATTAATCCAAAATACAAGCTGCAGAAGGAATTCTGCTGTTTGGTTGACAGGTAATCAAGGTAGTATTCAATCCTGCAGTGCTGACAGCTAGAGAGCATGGTCTACATATTTATTCTTTCTGATGTTTATATTGTTGAGGCAATGTAATAAAACTGTAAGAATCCTAATCACTTATGAAAACCCCAAGTCTACTAATGATTGCCTCTAATATTTATGTTACTTTTATGAAGAGAAAAATAGTTCACGTGCCACTAACACTAGTATCTCCCATTAAATGGATCTTCATATTTAGTGGCTGTGTTATATTATAAGGACAGGGACGCAGTATGGTAGAGTATATAGAATACTGGATGTGTTGTCAGGGAGTTCTGGGTTCTAATTCTGCTCCAGAGATTTATTAGTCCTATGACCTTGGAAAAACCATTTAATCACAGTCTGAACCATAATTTCCTCATCTGTATAATGAGAGAATTCTATTTGATGACATGTGAGGTCTTTTCTGGCTCTAAATCTAGGACCATATGACAGTTCTTCTTTCTCTCCTTGCTATTGGCACTTCTCTTGTCGTTGCTCCTTTTTGATATACCTTCTCATGGCTCACTCTTTTCTGGGATAGATAGAGAGTATGATATTACCTTTCCAATTTTTAAGCATTTAATTTTGTGAGTTGCAGACATTTCTTCAGTTCCTTATTTCAAAATCTATCCACTATTGGGGACTTTAATTATCACATCTTATATCTCACTCTAAAACCTTTCCTATACATAGTAGTAACTTGCATTTATATAGCATTTTATAATTTACAAAGCACTTTTCAAAGTGTTTATCTCACAAAAGCTCTGTGAGTTAAGAAGGTCAGGCATTCTTAATTAATGACCAGTAGGTGGTGTAGTATTTAGAGCACCAGGCCTGTAGTCAGGAAGATCTGTGTTCAAATCTAGCCTCAGACATTTACTAGCTGCGTGTGACCTTTCGACAGGTCACTTAACCTTTGTTTGCCTTAGTTTCCTCATTTGAAAAATAGGGTTAATAATAATAGCACCTACCTCCCAGGGTTGTTGTGAGGATAAAATAAGAAAATTAAAAAGTACTTAGCACAGTGCCTGGCACATAGTAAGTGCTCTGTGTTAGCCACTGTTACTAAAGAGGAGTACAGCAGCCCAGTGTTATTTGGCTGAGTTCACACAGTTTAGTAGTGGCAAAACCAAGACAAAAAAAAAAAAAACCGGGGCATATCTAGAACCAGCTACGGGTGTACTGGATGACTGCTTTCGGGCTCTATTTTATAGAGGATCTTTTTCAACTGCACTTTGAACTAGAAAGAGCCTGAGGGCACTTCCCAATTCTGTGAGCCTGTAAGGGTGGAATCACCCAGAATATCTGAAGTCTTCACCCTTTGTGCCTGATGTGTTCTACAAGGAAGTGGGAATGGCTTTTAGTTGGAAACAGTCATTGGTCCTGACCAAGTGTGGAAAGAAGTATATGCTTAGAGATGCCACCATTTTGAAATAACTGAGAAGTTGATTTTCAAGATACCTCAAAGGGGGGAAGAGACCAGAAAAAAGAAAAAGAAAAAAATGGCCAACATTATCATTTAGTATAGTCAATTAAGTTTTGGACTTGGAGTAAAAAAGCTCTGTATTCAAATTTTGTATCTGCTGGCTATACGACCATGAACTTGATTCTAAACTTCCCTGAGTCTCACAGGTTATGCATTCAGAATTGATAATTGTCATACCTACATCCCAGTGAAATAATACATACAAAGTACTTTGCAAACACTAAAACACTTTGTAAATATCAGCTATATTACTGTTTCTGTTACCACCATTATTATTACATCACAGAAAATGACAACTAAGCTCTTTTGGAGAATGGATTGTCTAATTCTTTGTATTTTTATCCCTAGCACCTAGTGCAGTAACTGGCACAGAGCTCTTAATAATGCTTTGTCAGTTGATTGGTCAGTTACTTCATACTCTTAGCCTTTGTAAAATATGGATGAAATTGGTTTGTGCATATGTAAAAAAGTTATGGATTTGTAGTCAGAGAACCTGAGTTCAAATTCTAACTGCCACCTCTTGTCATTTTGGGCAAGTCACTTAAGCTTTCTTAGCCTCGGTTTCTTTATCTGTAAAATGACATGTTTGAGTTAGAGGACTTCTAAAGGTTTTTTCCAGTGCCAAGTCTACAGTCTTATGAACATATAGCTGAAATATTGAAGTATTTTCATCTATAATTCTATATCCAGTTTTTGGGTGAGTTATATCAACATTTGCAAGAAACATAAAGGTCTGTTATAACTTATCTTTTTTAGTAATCTTTGTTGCATAATAAGCCTTTTTAAACACTAAGATTTGTGACAAGTCTGTGAATTGAATCCACTTTAAGCCATTATACCATTATTTTCACTGTGAATTATATAAAATCATTTCTTTTGATTTCTGAGGCGAATTTTGCTTTCATTATCTTAACAAAATTAAGCAGTGCTATAAATTCCTCTGTTGACACAATTTGTTGCCTCTTATTATTTACTTGATCCTATTAGATGGCAAACTCCTTCAAGGCCAGGATGGTATGATCATAATCATGATGACACTAATGTTAACTATGTAGCTTCTTTAGTTTTGCAAAGAACATTATATACCTTATTTTTTGATTCTCACAACAGCCCTGTGGGCTATATCCTAGAGGTATCATGAGGTTAAATGACTTCCTCAGGGGCCCAAAACTAATAAGTGTCAGAGGTCAAAGTCCAACTCAGGTGACACCTGAATCCCCTTTCAGTCCTCTTCCCACTGCAGTGTGATGTTGACTTTGTAGCTCTTCCCATGGCCAGCCTGTGCTCTGCATACAGCAGACACTTAATAAATATTGATCTAATTGCATCAAGTCTAGGTCCTCTGGCTCCAAGCCCAATCTTCTTTTGACTGCATCATGGCTACCTCTCTAGACATGACTTGGAATGAATTAGCAAAGCCCTCTCTGGTTCTTTGTGGAAAATCCCTACTGTAATAAGTACATATATGATAATCTGGTTTGCTGTCCTTTTTAGCATCAAGTAATTCAAAATTTAGAGCTTTCTGTTCATCTTAATCATTATAATACAATATATAAATCTGTTGGTTAGCTGTTCCTCATTTTTTCCCCATCAGCTAAAGTAACTATAACATGCCCCTTTGTAGACTTTCTCAAATTCTTGATCTTTTATCTTTATTCTTTCTGTATTTGGTAGAGTTTCCTATGTATTATAAGTATGGTTTGAATTTACAAATACAAAAATGCTATGCATCATTTAGAACAGCCTATTCTTGGTTTTCTATGTAGTAAAAGTAGTAAAAAAGAAGGCATGAACAAGTAATGGACCTGAACTGTAAGATTAGGGGGTGTTTCTGTCTTACACATTCCCTGAGCCTGCTTTTATTTGAAAAAGGCATGTTCTGAGTTGTCTTTAGAGTTTAGTTATGTGCTCAGCCAGGTGAAAGCTGTGCTCAGATGTCTTTTCATGAATGTGTATATCCTTACATCCACTGACTTTAATTTTTATCTACAGGAGTCTTTATTAAACTGAATGCACCATCCATTCTACTTCATTTTGAATCAGTTTTAGCTTGTTTTTCTTTTTTTTTTAAAGCATGGATTGCTCTAGGCATTTTGACGCATGTGGACGAAGTATAAGCATCATAATAACCCTGTCCCAGACAAATATGTATTATAAGTTTAGAGTTTGAATTTCTTGTAAGATATGCATCTGCTCTTAATCTATTTCCCCTTTTCTGAGGTGTTTCATCAGTGTGATACTATACCAGTCCTGAATAAGGGCCCAGCAAAGGGTCTGTTGCTCACAGCCCTGCTGATTTTGGAATGTGATCAGCCACATTTTAGAAAGTCTCTCCATTGTCAGAAGATAAGGTAGCAATTTACGAAAGGTTTTAAGGAGTGCCTAGAACTATGTAGTTCAGTAAGCGTGTTAAATAATCACCCTCCCCAATTCCTAGAATCATAGATATAGAGCTGAAAGGGACCATAGAGGTTATCTAGTTCAACCTCCCTATTTTGCATATGAGGAAACCAATGCTTAGAGAGGTTAAATGACTTACCCAAGGTCATTCAAGTAGTAAGTGGCTGGACTAGGATCTGAGGCCAGACTAGAAGGTACTTATTAAATGCATAGTGACTTGACTCTTACCCTCAGTTTATTGTACCCA
This sequence comes from Trichosurus vulpecula, assembly GCF_011100635.1. Lineage (NCBI taxonomy): Eukaryota > Metazoa > Chordata > Mammalia > Diprotodontia > Phalangeridae > Trichosurus > Trichosurus vulpecula. The sequence continues at coordinate 201,289,291 of NC_050574.1, read as the reverse complement.
TTTATGTTCAGGTTGGTTTTTTTTTTTTGTCCTAGAATTAAACATCAGGCTTCTCTTTCTAAAGAAATTAATTGGGCATCCAACTTGAGGGTTGTGATAGTAATATAGGTTTTATTATCAAGAATCTAGACATATATTTTATAATGTAACCAAAGTACTATTTGACATGGTATGACATACCCACAGATACTGTTGAAGGAAGATATAGAAATTTCCTGCAAAATAATTTTTTCCTGTAAAATAATTTTTCCCTTACAACTGGGAAATGGATTTCAAATATTAGAGAGAAAGCATGTGTGCTAGTGTCATTAGCCAGAACAAAATATTTTCCAACATTTAAGCATATCTTAACAAGTTTATATATATGTATATATGCATGCATATGCATATATACATATATATAAACACACATTCACCTATATTTGCAATTATTTTGTTGCATAAATCCTGTATTATTTTAAGTTTCACCATGGCACTCAGCAGCTTATAGGCAATGAAATCTCTTCACTGGAGCTGGATGACTTCTTGCTTGACTTCTGGAGCTGAGAAGTTGAAATTTCTGATTCTTGTCAGAATTTGTACCATACACTATAAACCAATTTGTTGAAGGACAAAAATTAAAAACAGTCCATAGCACCTGGGATGAACCACAATGAGTATAAGCCTGCCATAGGCACAGGTCCTTTAGGCATGACCTTGAAATAGATAGGTATGATCACTGATGTACCTGATACATCTTGATAGACTGAAACCCCATAGGCCAACTGGAGAATTCTAGGTTCATTCTTAATTTTGTCCCACCCTGATTTCTCCATGAAAAGCTACTTCATTAAAAGGTAATACTGGTAATTAGTAGTATTTGTTTTGTACATCTTCGTATTTCCCATAAAGTTTATCATTTGTTTTTATTTGTGGCCTCAACTCAGAACTGAAATCCTTTGAATAACAGTACTAAAGGTAAGAGAGAGAAAAAAATTACAACCTATTTTTTTGATATCACCATTTTTGGTGTTTGGTAGGGATGAATAAGATTTATAATAATTAAAAGATTTTTAAAAGCATGATTACCTTTTGCAGTAAATACACTCATAGTTCAAGAGATTTTTAAAGGTTTGGTGTTTTTTTAGAAGCAATTACTGCAAATGATTCTTGTTTCTAAGCACTAATATAAATGGACACTAAGTTGTGTTTTATCTTTCTCACTTTTTCTCCTACCCATTGTTCAGCTTTCTACAAGTCACATTAAAATCATGAGGCAATTATACTTACAAGCATAAATTTACAAGTAAGAACATTGGAGAATGACACTTGGTGACTGAAAAACTAAAATTGAAAATAGGAAGGTACAGAAAGCAACTGTGATTCACTCTCCTTGGGCCTAGGTATGAAGTTTTCCAAGTTGACTGCATTTTAAATTTAGAAAAAGAATAAAGAGGAGGAAAAGTGCTAACACAGTTAAATGCCTATGTGTGAACATGTGACCTTGTGATTACACTTTGGGGACAGTACACTTGTTAGCTTTCTTCCCTTTCTTTCAGCTAAAAACAACAACAAACCCCCTCAGATCTGGCCATAGAATCACAGCTGATTGTGCTTAGGGTAGCAGTCTGGTAGCCCCAGAGTGCCTCAGTCATGTGATTCTTTTTGAAGATTATGTCATAGGAGAGAAGCAGTCCAAAGCAGCCAAAATGGTCTCAGGAGGCCTAGAAAGTGATTGAAACAAAATGTTCACTGAGGGCACATCATAGACCTAGAAGTTTAAACATGCCCCAGAGCTGCAGCATCAGACTATAAAGAAAGAAGACTCTATGTAATTATATAATTTCAAAAGTTAATTTTTGAAGGTCTAAGATGATATTCATAATTAATGTGCCCAAGAGGCACGATGTGCTTGGTACTGTACTGCTGTGGGAAGGTTGTCTATAGAACACAGGGACTGATTATGGTTCATATTTAATCTATTTCTATGGGAGATGCAGTGTTCCAAATTGAGAATCTGACTCTTATAGCTTATTTTTATTGCCCTTGGAACCACCTAATCCATGCTTTTTACACAGATGAAGTAAGTTTTGACCTAGCTACTATTCACATAGGAAAGACCAAGTGGAAGAAAATGGCTAAATACAGCAGAAGCAGTTGAATAAAAGCTTGACCATCTCTACGTTTATCTTGAACAGTCACAAAAAACTGACCAATTCTAGTGAAACCCAGAATTGAACAGGAAAAGAGTGGTCAGGATCATCTTTAGGGAAAGTGTAAAATTCTTTTAATGATTCAAAATTCTCTCTGAAACAATGACCCATATGTAGAGACCATTATTATTAAGATGCCATTATGTAGCATGATTGCAGGTTATAGATCACTATGACTTCCAAAAAATTGAGTCCAAGTGCAATAAGTGAATAAGCTACAACACATTACACAAAAGGAATTACAAAGAAATGGTGCAAAGGATGACACCAAAAAAATTTATCATCAGATAAAAGATGATCTGCTTATATGACAAGAGTTTGAGGTAACCAATGAATGGCTCCTATGTGCTCCATTGGTATGTTTACAATATCAAAAGCAGAAAAAGATTCCTAGCATGTTGGGAAGACCTCCTACCCCAAGCTTATTGGAAGACTTGGTCAAGAGTCACAATGGATTGGCAAATACAGATGGATGACTTTCTTCATCATTGAAAGGAATAGCCACACCAGTGTGATCAATACACTGGAATATTGGAGGGAATATGGCAGCTACTTTTTCATGTGAAAAACACGTCATCATTCATTTGTTCCACTTCAGACCAATATAGGGCAATTCCTGGCTGGTGGAAAGAAAAAACACTTACAGACATCAGGCAAACCCATTGAGATCACCTCCTTGGTAATTTACAGCAGTTCAACTTCAGATCTGCTGGAATGCAATTAGACAAATTGTGTCATCCTGGTCCAGAGCAGTGCTAGGAGAGTCTGATTTGGACCAATTCACATCTAGTCCAGAGTTATGTAATCAAAGCCGAGTTGTCCTGGGGTGATTCTTCAGGGATCTTTGGGTATATGTGTTGTCTTCTCCTCTAAAATGTAGGCTCCTTGAGCCCAGGGCCTGTTTTATTCTTGTATTTGTGTCTCTAACACTTGGTTTTGTGCCTGGTACATAATAGGCATTTAATAAATGTTTGCTGATTGACTGATCATCCTCATTATCCCAGACTAACCCTTGGTTCATACCTCAACTCCTCTGAATAGCATCAACTGTCCTGAAATTGGTATGGCTTGAGGTTCTTGTGAAGGCATTTCATAAATCCAGAATACACCATCCCTAACAAGACCTTTCAGCACAGCAGCACAGGCTCCTTTCAGTCTGAAGCCCAATAAGAGGACAGTGGGAAGAATTGATGATGAGTATGGAAAATTCATTCTTCTATAATTTCCGCCATAGTTTCGCATACATGCCTTTGGCCCTGGAAATCCATAAGGAAACAGTTTCTGAGATCATGGTTAGATCTCAATTAATACAAACAAAAATAATCACATAGTCTTGTTATTCAATTTCTTAGAATTTGAAGTTATAATTATGTAAAATATGGTCATTGGTTCCAGCCCAATGAAAATATTCAATGCGAATTTGAATAATGCATTCGAATAATGTGACCACTTCATAGAATTCATTATTTACACTAATTGGGACTTAGATGTAGTTATTGTTGTTTAGGTCATGTCTGACTCTTCATGACCTCATTTTTGGGGTTTTCTTGACAAAGATACTGGAGTGTCTTAGCATTTCCTTCTCCAGCTCATTTTACAGATGAGGAAACTAAGGCAAGCAGGATTAAGTGACTTGCCCAGGGTCACAAAGCTAGTGTCTGAGGCCAGATTTAAACTCAGTAAGATGAGTTTTCCTAACTCCAGGTCTAGCACTCTGTTCCACCTAGTTTCCCCAAATCCTTTAGTCAAAGAGAATTGTTGTGATGTTTTTTTTTCTCTCCATGTAGACAAACCTAAATGAAAAGATAGAACAATGTTTATTATCTGCTAACTTTATTTTTGCCTGAAATCTGCTTCGATGTAAGATCTGCAGTTATGGTTCATCTTATACTATGTAGTATCAACTTTCGCTCAGGTTCTAGGGGATAACTCTTTCCCAGATAAATGGTCCTCTCCCTAGTGACTTGAAAGAAACAATGCCCTTCCCCATTTCCCTAAATTTGCCTCCCCTAGAGTAGCTTATTTATCTAGTAGCCCTGGCATGTTAATTCCTAAGGTGTTGATTTAATAAAGCACCTGAAGCAGAGACTGAAAACCAAAGCATCATAGCCTATACCAGCGGTAGGGAACCTAGGTCCTTTGACTGAATCCAAACTTCACAGAACAAATCTTGAGGACCTAGAGGGCCACGTGTGGCCTCAAGGCCACAGGTTCCCCATCCCTGGCCTATACCATTTAAGTCCAGGGAAATAGAGATTTTCTCTCCCATGCCCATTTACTTAGCCATATTATAGAAAAATAGCATTTGATATATATGCGCATTGAAATGGTTCAAATATCAAAAAGATGTATTAAAGAATTGACAGAGAAAAACTATTAAAATTCTCCTCCTTTACTAAAAAATGTAAGATAATTTGTAGGAGGATGTGGTTCTCTGAGGAAAAATGTTAATGTATAAAAGAAAAGTTTTAAGAGGTCATCCAATTTATTTGAAATACAAGATGTAAGAGTAATGTAAATCAAAAAGCATCTGGGGAATGAATGGCAAGGGACCCAAATAACATCTTATCAGTGGAGCAAGTTGGTAAAGAGGTGAAAATAGAAAATAGATGGAAAAATAATGTTTTGTTTATAACATGTGCATCTATATGTTATTTATACTAAATGATATTGGAAATTTGTGTGGTTGAGGAACCTTTCTTATGATTTTTAACCCTTCAGATTAATTTACTTTGCATTCATCAAATAAGGGGTTGATTGGTGATAAATCTAACAGATGAAAGGTAAGGAAAATAGCTAATTAGTAATCAGCTGTTAAATATATTATATCATTATCTTCTTTCATCTGAAGTTGCACTCATGAGCAATGAGTGAGCAAGCCATGATACATTCCAAGAAAAGGGGGCGGGGAGGAAATTACAAAGCAGTGGCATAAAAGATATGGATTAGTCTCCTCTGATTTTGCAGGCAGTTCTTTAGCTTACTTTAGTAGGTCTACCAAGATGAGAACTTGATAATGTTTCCCAAGGAAATTAGACTAGGTCAATGTTGGTCAGTTTTGTTGCTACTGTATAATTAATAATAATAAAATAGCTAGTAATTACATGTTGAGTAAAGTTTGCAAAGAACTTTACAAATATTTTCTCATTTGAGCTTCATAACAACACTGGAAGGTTGGTGTTATTATCCTCACATTACAGATGAGCAAACTGTGGTAAACAGGTTAAGTGACTTGCCCAGGGTCACACAGCTAATAAGCATCTGAAGCTGGATTTGAACTCATCTTCCTGACTACAAGTTCTTCATTCTGTCATGTACTTTGAGTGGACTAAGGCATATTGGCCTTTTACTTATCATAAGTTTTTAGTTCACAGACCTGTATTGAAAGCCTTAAATTAGCAGCCATAGTTAGGGAAAGCTTATAAATTCTAATATATGTTAACTGAACATTAACACAATGATAGTCCTATTCCTGCTGCCTGTCTGGATGTTACTGTAACTACAGCAACAAGATAGTGAAATTTTCTTATTTTCTCTTGTATGAAATGTTAATGGCATCCTCATTCCTCTTTGCCATTTCCAAATCATATCAAAACCTTTATACCTGTCATGGATGACTGATAGTTTTCAATAGACTATTGGAAGCACAATACGCAATATATGTCTATCTGTGTATACCTATGCATGTATCATAGCAGCATCATTTTAAAGTTTTATTGATGCCTTTTCTTTTTATATGACAAGCATTTCCCTTTACACTCTTCTTTCTCCTTTGAACTCTCCCTTGTAACAAAGAAAAACAGTTAAGCAAAACCCTCAGACCCAGCAACTGTGTCTGATAGCATCTATTACATTCCACACCTGAAAATTCCCATCTCTGTACTCAGAAGAAGCAGACGTGTGTTTCGTCATCTGTTCTCTGGGGCCATGATAAGTTCCTACAATTAACCAAAATTTGGCTTTCTTTTAGTGTTGTTTTTCTTTTCATTATAATCATTGGGTATATGTTTTCTTTGTCGTTTTTATCTCACTCTGCATTTGCTTGTATAAGTTTTCTTATGTTTCTCCGAATTTCTCATATTTATTTTTTCTTAAAGCACAACTGTATTCCAGTTGTTTAGCCATTCCCTAATTAAAGAATGCATACTTTTTTTTCAGTTTTTTTTTTGCTACCACAAAAAAGTGCTGCTTTCGGTATTTTGGGGTATTTTAGGAACTCTCTCTATCTGTCTTTCTCTTTCACTTCATTTCAGTATATGCCCAATAGTGGGATCATTGGCCTAAATATAGTGTGTGAGTAGTTTAGTGTCTTTTATAGCACTGTTGAAAACTGTTTTCCAGACCAGTTCTGAGCTCTACCAGCAATGTAGTAGTGTTACTGGCTTCCCACAACCCCTCCAACACTGACCATTTCTGTCTTTGATCTTATTTGCCTCTTTGAGAGGTGAGAGATGAAATCTCAAAATTATTTTAATTCCCTATTCCTTTTTTTAAATGATTTGGAAAAGCTTTCACATGGATTGAACCATTATTTAACAGCATTATCATGATTAACTGTTTGTGATAAAAACTTCAAATCATGCTGGTTACACTTCAATCACTATCACCCTTCTACTAGAACATTGGACTCTGTCCATGGAAACAATCAGGGGTCTGTTAGGTGAACTTGACTTATCTCACCTGGAACTATGTCACTTCCCAGTCATTTCCAAACCATGCCACAAATATGTCCTGCCCCCCACATCCCACTGTATAGCTCCCCTTTATGTGTTCTCTTCCCTCATTAGAATGTAAACTTCTCGAGGAAAGGGACTGTCTTTCTTTTTTTTTATAAACTTATTTTTTATTTTTAGTTTACAACATTCATTTCCATAAGTTTTGGGGTTCCGAGTTTTCTCTCCTTCCCTCTCCTCCTCCCTCCCCACCCAAGACGGCATGTAATCCAATGTAGTTTCTACATATACCTTCACATTGAACTTATTTACATAATAGTCCAGTTGTTATCTTTCTTTATTGTATTTGTATTTCTTAGTCCTTAATACAGTGTCTGGCACGTAAAAAGAGCTTAATAAATGTTTTATTATTCATTCATGATGTTTAATTTTTATTTAATATCAGCAAGTCATTCAGAAAAGGAAGGATACCCAAAGAGTCCAACAGAAACAATTTGTTCTAAAGCTAGATTTTATGCTTGAAAAATATGTAAGTATTATTTTTCTCAGTCAAAAAGGGATTTCTAAACTACGTCAAGCAGCATAAGCCAAGTGGTGTCTCTTTACTTACTTTCCCACATATCATTGTGAAATGGAGTGGAATTGTAATTCTATAAGGTATGTTGCCACTTAAATATCTTACTTGGGTTTTACTTTTATGTTATTCATCAATCTATCAATCTTAAATATTTGAGGAATCGCCTTCTGCTGCTCACAGATATGCAGGCAAGACTATTGGCAAAGCCCATGTTGTATTCTTTTGGTTCCAGTTTATGTAATGTGTCTATGCCTGTGGGAGTGGAAGGAAAATCTACAACTATGAGATAGTGTTAGACTTTTCCCTCCAGTTTACTATCAATTTTCATTGTTTTACAACTTCAAAATGCTGTCTCATGAGAGCATTATTTTCTCTCTGTACAAAAAGGTCCCTAACGGTAGAATCATTTCTGAGATTTTTAATTCAAATCATGTGATTCGTTTTCTGTCTGTATGTACTGGAACTTTCTGTGGCAAATCTACTGGCTTAGTGATTTCACTGATTTTCCATTATAACTGCAATGGAAATGACCCTTCTGGCCAGAAACTAAATGGAATTCCACAAAAATTTGAGTTTTTCTTGGAAGAAATTCTAGTGAACTCAGCTTGAAGTTCATGCATATTTGTTTAGTCCTACAGGCAGATATGGTCTTTTTAATTGTAAAATTGAAGGAGACATGTTGTTATAAATAGATTTTTATTGATATTTTTATATCATCAAAATTTATCTCAGTATTTCCTTTCTTCCCCTACCTGGAGAGCCATCTCATATGAAAAATAATATATTTAGAGAAAAAAATAAAAGAGAAAAAATCAGCAAAACTGGTTACTACACTGAAAAAAATCTCAAAATATGAGCAGTGCTCCCAAACTGTATGTCTCCCATCTCCACAAAGGAGTGGGTTGCAGGTGTCTTCTCATATTTCTTCTTTGAAGCCATTGTTTTTCTTTGTAATTTTAGCACATTAACTTTGAATGGTTTTTGTCATGGTTCTTTCCATTTATAGTGTTGTAGTTATTGTGTTTGTTGTTTTCTTGCCCCAGCTACTTTACTCTGCGTGAAATTATGCGAATCTTTCCTTGTTTCTCTGTATACTTATTCCTTGTATCTCAAAGCACTATAATATGCTTGAAGATCCCCTTTGGATTCATGTGGCCATTCGAATGTAAAACTGGCAATTCTTTTACAGATTTTTGTTATCTCACCAGTATTCCTTACTTGTCCTCCAAAATTACCGTAAGATGGGACCTTAGAGAACATTAAGTCTGACCCCCTCCCCCTCATTTTACAACTGAGGAAACAAAACAAAACGTTCAGTAACTTGCTCAGTGTCACACAGCTTTAAAATAAGTGTGTAAGACAGATTTGGAGCTGAATTCTTCCTAACCAGAAATCCAGGATTCTACCTAGTATTCATAGTTTATTTCTGTTGTGTTTTTTTTTTGGTATGGGATTTTCATTTCATAAACAGCTCTGCAAAATCATTTCAGCTTTTTTGTTTAGGGGAAAGTAGATTGGTGACTTAAACTGGTGAAATGTCTTTCTTGAAGGCACGATTCTGGGTTCCTGATCAGTTTGCTTTGCTTTGTCTAGCTCTCAGAAAAAGCTTGCCTGCTTTAGTGACAGATACTTTTCAGTTCTTCTTTTATCTGGAGACTTAGGAAGAGTGACAGAAAAAGTCAACTGCTCCCTGTATGCCTCTAACATGACCTCTCTGAACTCTCAGTCCCTGAGAGGCTGGGATGACAGTTTATGCTATTACTTTATTTTAAATTGACCTTTTAAAAATGATGATGCAAAGTAGAAACATCAGGACTTCTTTCTGTAGAGTCATCCAGATTGGTTAGGAAACATCATTTCATCTTTCAGGGCCTCGATTTCCCTCTCTGTGAAATGAGTGGGTTGGATTAGATGACCTATAAATTCTCTTCTAGCTTTTAATCTGTGATTCATTGATGATGATGATGATGATGGTAATTTACATTTGTCAGACTTTGTTTATAAAGGGCTTTAAATATGTCATTTGATCCTCACAACAACCCTGTGAGATTAGTATTATTTTACCTCCTTTTTACAGATGATGAGACTGAGAGAGGTTAAATGACTCGCCCAGAGTAAAAGTCTGATGCAAAATTTGAACTCAGACTGTAATACAAGGAAAATTAGGAACCCCTGAGTAACCCCTAGCTACTGACGAGCCCCCTAGGATCCGGTGACTCCTTCCTGGAATGTCAATAGATAGGACCATCCCACCTGGCAGATCCTGTCTAGCAGATATCCCTGAGACTCCTTGGCTCCTTCCTGGAATGTCAATAGATAGGACCATCCCAACTGAGAGATAACTTGACAGACCCTTCCTGGGAGATATCCCTGGGACTCTGTGACTCCACCAAGGAATGTAAATGAGATTATCCCACTAGTAAGATAACCTGACTGAATCTTTTGATCAGCCAGGACCTTGGTTCCTCTTCCCCCCTACTCTGTACCCCCATATCCTATATAAACCAAGCCATCACCCCAACACATTTGCCATTGATTTGTGGTGCCGTACCCCGATGGCCGCCGGCTAATAAATTCTCCACTTAAAACTTATACTCTGTGGTGTGTCTCGCTCGCTTCTGGTACAACAAGACCTTACTGACTGAGTCAAGCACTGAGTCTCCGTTCTCTTCCCCTTTATTCCTTTTTAGAACTTTGTAAGACTTGGCATATTTTTGGTTCTCTTGGTTGCAAGGTGTATTCTGAGGTTTGCTTAGTCAGAAATCCTGCATACTACAGAACTGCTTCATTAACACTGGCCCTGCATAGTGTTAGAGCTGAGACGTGCAGTATGAGGACCGGAACCCTGGTTATGTGGTGGAGAGAGCTGCTGGGGATCAGAAGATTGATGAGGAAGGGGGGAGAGGGACAGGACTCAATGGGAATTGTGAAAACATGTGAACACCTTATAGGCTACCAAAAGAGAACAGGTGATGAAGTCCATGTAAGTAGGTTGAGCCCCTCCCCCACCCCCATCTAGGGTTTAGATCAAGCCAGGGAGAACCAACAAGAACCAGATGCCCTGGGACATTTTGAACTAAAATCTACCCTCCTACTCCCATAGCTTTAATCCATTCATCTAATTCTGCCTTCTGCAACATAAAAAGTGACTCTAAAACCTCTTTCATATGACAGCCCTGCAAATATATGAAGAGTTATCATATTATCTTTTCATAAAGCTATTCAGCAAAATATTCATTTCCAATTTCTTCAACTCTTAGGACTAAGTTTTTGATCCTGTGACTGTCCTGGCTACCCTCCTCTGACTATGTTCCAAATCATCAATATCCTTCCTAAAGTCCAGTGCCTAAAACTGAACATTCTAAACATTATCTGAACAGCAAAGATGGACCATAAACTCCGATGTGGACACAATGCTTACAGTAGCAGCATAAAAGTTGCAATTTTTTTTGACAGTGACATCCTTCTGTTAGCTCAAAACTTGAAGTTACTAAAGACCCCATTTTTGAAATGTCATCTACAGGCTAACCTTCCCCATCTTATAAACTTGAGTGCAAGATTTTGCATTTATCCCCATTACATTTCATCTTGCCAGATTTAACAAAATGTTTTGGGTGCAGTTTCTGTATTCTCTGGATTAGTTTACCCTCTTCAGCTTTGTGTCATCTATGAATTGATAAAGCTTGCCACTTATGCCTTCCTAAAAGTTATTTGTAGGGAATAATCAGGAAAGGAACAAAGCAATGTGCCATAATAGAAGGCGTATTGGCCCTGGAGTCAGGAAGGCCTAGTTTCAAATTTTGCATCTGATATTTACTGTGTGTCCCACTGGCAAGTCATTTAATCTCTCTGATCCTCAGTTTTGTCATTTGTAAAATGAGGGATTTGAACTTAGATGGCCCATAAGGTCCCTTCCTATGATTCTTTGGGGACGGAGCTCTGTTGCACTCTAATGGACTCCACTTTCCAGGTTGACATTGATTTATTAATCAACACTCCTGGGTCCCAGAGAGGAATCCACCTACCAATTCTAACATCTACTATTTCTCCAGCTTGTCTGCAAAGATATAGTAAAAATCAATCCTTTCTGAAACACATGAGGTAGAACCTAGGCATAAGCTACCAGGTAGAACTCAAGATACAGCGACTAAAAATGAAGATGAGAACCCAGGTGAAGAGTGATTGGGAGTGCAATCAGACTCCAGAGAGACCACTTCTCTATGACATGTATAGGCTGAACAAAATTTCTAAAATAGATAACACCCTTGACTCCTCAGTTTTTGCCACATCCATTTAGAATGTTAAGTAGAACACACCTGCTGTGGATCGTGGGATCATAGGTTTAAATCTGGAAGGGGCCTAAAAGTCATCTAGTATGACCCCTACAACTCATTTTACGTAGAGCCGAGGAAACTGTGGTAGACAGAGAATAAGTAAATTTTCCAAGGTGAGGAGTGGGAACAGTAGCAGGGTTGGAATTTGAACCTAGATCCCCTCTTTCTAGATCTAGCGTTTTTTACTTTATAATGCTTTATGAAACTCCTGCTTGCAGTGAATTCAGTGGGACAGCTACCAGAGGGCAGCTGGTAGCTCAGTGGATACAGTCCTGGGTCTGGAGTCAAGAAGACCTGAGTTCAAATCCAGCCTCAGACACTTGTGTGTGACCTTGGACAAGTTACTTAACCTCTGTTTGCCTCAGTTTCCTCAACTTTGAAATGGGGAGAATAATAGCACCTATCTTCCAGGGTTGTTGTGAGGGTCAGTTGAGATAATATTTGTTAAGTGCTTGGCACAAGATAGTTGCTTTAGTGACAGATATGTTTCAGTTTTTCTTTTATCTGGAGACTTAGGAAGAGTGACAGAAAAAATCAGCTGCTCCCTGTGTGCCTCTAACATGACCTCTCTGAACTCTCAGTCCCTGAGAGGCTGGGATGACGTTTTATGCTATTTATTTTAAATTGACCTTTTAAAAATGATGATGCAAAGTAGAAACATCAGGACCTCTTTCTGCAGAGTCATTCAGATTGGTTAGGAAACATCATTTCATCTTTCAGGGCCTCAGTTTCCCTCTCTGTGAAATGAGGGCGTTGGATTAGGTGACTTATAAATTCTCTTCAGTGGCCAGGAAAGCAGATAGACTAGAAAACTACCCAGCATGATGTGGACCTTTAGTTAGAAGTGAAACATCAAAGAACAACAAGATGGCTTCCTTAGTCAATTTGGAGAACTAGGTTAGATTCCCTAGTTTGCATTGTCAAAAGACTTATGAGTCTCTAACTTCCCTCTCAGGGGTTCTAAATATAAAAAAAAATTCAAAATAAAGCATTTCTGAGGTGGGCTATACATATTTTCTCATTTATAGATAGCCGTAGCATTTTACTAATTGAATTGAGGATAGCAGAAGCCTTTTTGTCATATTCTGAAAAGAGAACAAAGTCACCCCCAACCTAAATCATGTGCTATGTTATATATGGTTTAGATCAGCCCAAGAATAATGAATGAGAACTAGGTTTCAAGGACTTGTGACAGATGCATAGTGCAGGAGTTTAAGGTAGTTGCGAAGGAAGTACTGACAGCTTGTGACAAGTCAGAAAGCCTTAGTGGAAAAGTTCGCTGTGTTTGATGGGTCAGCCACTTGTTATCTCCAAGCCTCTGTTTTCTTATCTGTAAAATAGAAGTAATAATCCTTATACCATCATGTAACAGGTAATTGCTGTGACAATTGTACATTTAATTTTAAAGCACTATATGAACCTGCATATGACTATAGAGTGAGTTCTATCACCTAGAACTAGAGAATTCTTTACTCTTGGTGTTTTACTTGTGAATGAGTTACCTGTAAGGAAAGATGAGGCTCGAGAAACCTTTGTTCCCAGAGGAGAGAAGGTAGAAAGGCATTTTAGCAAAGCTGCCAACTTGAAAAAGAATCATTGAAACCATGGAGCAATTGGGCTAGGAAAAAAGGGTGGAAAGCAACAGCCTCATTTTGGACAAATTGTAAGAGTGGTCTGCTCAAGGGGAGAGCAAAGGTTAGCGCTTTACTTATTGTGACCCTTGCCTATAACCTATGACTTAAAGAATTGGAAATTGAGGGAATACTCATCAATTAGGGAATGGCTGACCAAGTTGTGGCATATGATTGTGATGGAATATTATTATACTGTAAGAAATGACAAGTAGGATGGTTTCAGAAAAGCCTGGAAAGACATATGAACTGATGCAAAGTGAAGTGAGCAGAACCAGGAGAATATTGTGCACAGTAACAGCAATATACAGTGATCAACTGTGAAAGACTTAGCTATTTTCAGCAATATAATGATCCAAGACAATTCTGCAGGACTTATGATGAAAAATGCTACCCACCTCCAGAGAAAGAACTGATGGAATCTGAATATAGATTGAAGCATACTTTTTTAAACTTCATTTTTCTTTGGGTTTTTTTGTCTATATGTTCTTTCATAACATGGTTAATATAGAAATATATTTTGCATGATTGTATATGTATAATCTATGTCAAATTGCTTGCCTTTTCAAGGAAGGGGAAGGGAAAGTGGGAAAGATTTTGGAGCTCAAAACTTTAAAAAAAATGAATGTTAAAAATTGTTTTTACATGTAGTTGGAAACAAAGTCAAAAATAACTCATTGTTTACCCAGGGAACCCAAACTAGGAAGCATCCATTTTTTGCTCTTCTTGCATTTTTGTTATCGTTATTCAGTCATTTTTAAGTCATGGCTGGGGTTTTCTTGGCAAAGATACTAGAATGCTTTGCCATTTTACAGATGAGGAACTGAGGCAAATAAGATTAAGCGACTTGCCCAGGATCACACACCTAGAAAGTATCTGAGGCTGGATTTGAACTCAGGAAGATGAGTCTTCCTGACTTCCAGCCTGGTCCTCTATCCATTACACTACCTAGCTTACCTTTTATGTCAGTGAATTTATTCTTTCCAAGAACACATCATGCAGAGACATTCTGGAATCCTTTGGACCAAATGTCAAACGCCTTAGGCTGCTGACATCATCTGAAGAGAGTCAGTCAGTCAGTCAGTCAGTCAACAAGCCCCCCTCACCTTTTTAAGTACTTACTATGTGCCAAGTACTGCATTAAGTGTTGGAGATGAAAACAAAATGGCAAAACAGTCCCTGCCCTCAAGGAGCTCACATTCTAATAAGCAAGACAGATGTATCCTAGATAACTAGGTACATAATAGATATATATGAGGGAAGTAGGGAGGGGGGAGAGAAAGAGAAGTAATTTCAGCTTGGGGAACTGGGAAAGGCCTCCTCTAGAAGGCAGAATTTAAGCTGAGTCTTGAAGGAAGCCAGGAAACTAAGATGAACAGGTAAGGAGCCAACATTGCACACACGTGCAGTTATAGAGACGGGAGGTGGATTTTCATATTAGAGGAAATACAAGTTGGCTAGTGTGGATGTATTATAGAGTTTATGGAGGAAAGTAAAATTTAAGAAAATTGGAAAGGTAGGAAGGGACCAGGTTGTAAAGGGCTTTAAATTCCCTAAAAAGGAGTCTGTATTTGCTCCTAGATGTACTAGGGAGCCACTAGAGATCTATGAGCAGGGCAGTCACATGGTCAAGCCTACACTTTAGAAGAATCATCTTAGCAGATGAGTGGAGGTTGGATTGGAGCTGGGAGAGACTTGAAGAAGGAAGATGAGTTAGAAGAAGAATATTCTATTATCTAGGCAAGCTATGATCAGGACCTGAACTAGGGGTGTGGCTGTGTGAGTAGGTAGAAGGGGTCATATAGGTATGAAATATGTTATAAAGATAGAAACTGCAAGATTTGGCATTGGATTGAATAGATGGAGTGAGTTAAAGTGAAGAATAAAGGATTGGTTGTGAGCCTGTGTGACTGGAAGGATATCGGTGCTGTTGGCAGTAATAGAGAAGACGGAAAACTTTGCAGGAGAAGCATCATGATTTCTGTTTTGGACGTGTTGAGATGCCTGTTGATAGGAGGTTGAGGTATTCAAGAGGCAGTTTGTAATGGGTGACTATAGCTCAGAAGAGAGAATGGTGCTGGATATATAGACCTGGGAGTCATCTGAATAGAGATGACAAATGAACCCTTGGAAGATTAGATTACCAAGTGACATAATATGGAGCAAAAAGAAGTGGGCGCCTCAGGCTGAAACTTGGAGCACATC
This sequence comes from Trichosurus vulpecula, assembly GCF_011100635.1. Classification (NCBI taxonomy): domain Eukaryota; kingdom Metazoa; phylum Chordata; class Mammalia; order Diprotodontia; family Phalangeridae; genus Trichosurus; species Trichosurus vulpecula. Next base: position 201,273,679 of record NC_050574.1, on the reverse strand, counting down.
CAGGGGATCTGTTAGTAAATGTCTAACAACCGGTTAAAAAAATTTTAACTTTAATCTGCATTGATACTTTCTTTAGTCTAGACAATCAACAAAACAATAAATCAAGCCTTAATATATAGCTTGCCAATTTCTGAATTTACCGATTTCTGAGGTGTAAATGCTTGTACTAAAAATTAAACAATCCAGTTAGAGCTGGCTCAGGTACACCCCTGGGACATCTTCAGTTAGTGGCCATGACGTGGATGAAAAACTAGCAAAGGAGACCAAGAAGGAGCAATTGGATAGATGGAAGAACCAGAAGAGAGCAGCGTCACCAAAACCTAGGTAGGGGAGGAGACCCAGAAGGAAAGAAGATCAATTCTGTCAAATACTGCAGAAAGTTGAAGAGGGATGAGGACTGACAAAAAGAACATTAGATCTGGCAATTAAAAGGTCACTGGTAACTTCAGTGATGGCAGTTTTAGTTGAAAGATGAGGTCAGAATGTAGACTGCAGAGGGTTTAGAAGAGAATGAGAGAACAGAATATAGAAACCTTGACTATGGACAGCTCTCTCCAGGAGTTTGGACGTGAGGGGAGGTGAGATACAGAATGAGAACCAGTAGTGATGGGTCAATCAAGTGAGAACTTTTTAATGATCATGATGATGTGGGCATGTTTGTAGGCAGCAGGGAAAGAATCTCTAGATAGGAAGAGATCGAAAATAAATGTGTCATAATGGATCAGGAGTTGGACTTAGGTTCAAATTCTAACTTAGACTTTTATTGTTTGACCCTAAGCGAGCCATTGAATTTCTCTTAGCCTCAGTTTCCTCACTGGCTAAATGGAGAAAATAATGACACTTCATAACTTTGTCATATGGATCAAGTGAGATAATGTATGTAAAGTATTGTATAAATGTGAGTTATCATTGCTCTTATTATAATTTATTATTATCATCATAATCTTAAATAGGTCCAAGAAGTTCTCAACTACCACCAGGAAGCCTTCAATTTCCAAACTATCTCCCAGTTTAGAGAGCCAACCAATTCCAAAAACTCACTGCCATTTCTGACTTTGAGTGTCTGTAAGTTCCTTAGAGCTGTTTAAATCTAATGGGTAGGGCTCAGTGCTCCCCCTCGAACCCTGGGATGAGCTCCAGCCTGAAAACTGAACTTTTCTTGGGTGTGGCCAAGTTTTACAGAACAAATCCTTTTATTAAGGGGATTTGTTCTGTGAAGTTCAGATTCAGTCCAAGGGCTGCACTTGAGGACCTAGAGGGCCACATGTGGTCTTGAGGCCACAGGCTTCCTACCCCTGTTTTAGACTCTCAGGGTAATCAGTTTCTTGAAGCCACCCTGAATTTCAAGGTGTCAGCAGGTAGCCAATGTCCTAAAATAAGATGGCTTTTATCAGGGGGAAGCTTTTTCCTAACTCACTTCCAATATCACTAGATGCCTTTCTGTTCCTATGTGGGGGTTGTGGCCTCCTGGAGATTAACTATTCTATTTCTCTATACTTTTGGTAACACTTGGAAAGAGGTAGCAAAAGTAATATTGGGATCTGGCAGCAATCTGGAATACGGAGAAATTCTTTCAACTTTTCTGAGAATTACTGCTTTCTTTGCAAGATTGGGAGAGGCAAGTAAGGTTATAGAGAGAGAACCAAAAGTTGTATCGGTCCTGTTGACTTCAGCAGTGTAGTTTCCAGAAGTAGCTATTATATGCAGTATGCCTATATGTGAGGGTTGGGATCCCACAATGGAGCACCACGGTGTTCACAAGCAAATAGAACTTGATGGCCGGAGATACAGAATTTGGAAGTTTCTGAAAGGGCCCTGGTGGCAGTGATGTCTAAAGCAAACATCAAAATCATTAGCCCGCTTTACTCATCAGACAGCTGAAGAGCCATAGCGTCTAAAGAAGATCCACAGAAGCACAGTCAAAGCTGGGGCTTCTAGGGGAAGACAAGATGTGCAGATCAGGAATCAAGGGTTTGGTATGAGACAAGAAGGGAGTGAGGTAGACAAGGAAGGCTACGTTTTTCTATATTCACTCTTATAGTCACATGAACATTGTAAAGCTTGGCTCTCTATAGCTGCCTACAGTCTCCAAATTCTCTGTAAATAGAGTTACCAACACTGTTGCTGTGCTTCTTATCTTCCATAATGAATGCTCACTGAGTCGGATTGAAGTGAGTAACAATTGTAAAGCCTCTAAGATGACCACTACCATAATGTTATACTAATTTTTATTCTATCCTCCATTCAGGGCCACATCAGACTTAGATTTTTTTGTGATTTTCTGCGTCAATTAACAAGTATTAAGTGTTTCCTATATGTCAGGCATTCTGTTGATATCTAGGGACATGAAGCAGGCAAAAACGGTTCCTGATCTCAAGGAGGTTACATTCTAATGGGGGATTGGTAACATTTTCACTACATTCTGCAGTAAATATTTATTCATTTATTCCTCAATATTTATTTAGCACCTGCTACATACTAGGCACCATTCTAGCACCTGGGGATACACACAGAGAGAGAAATGTAATGTGTCTTGGCTTCAAGGTGCTAACATCTTTTTACTTAGATCTTGCTTTAGACCCCCTTATAGCTACAAGAAAAACTCTGAGGCAGCACAAAATAGGATATGAATTAAGCCGCCACATAGATTTCCCTCTAGGGAATACTCTTCAAAACCATGGTAAACTTCAGAAATGTCTCCCCTCTTCCTCTTATCCTAATTTAGGTTTTTATTTTAAGACACTCTGAGACATGTAGATTGTGTCTACACACTCAAAGTGAAGTGGTAAATTGAAGCAATTATATGGATGATTCAAGGAGAAAAAAAAAGTTCTTGCTTTAATTGCTGGGATATCTTTGGCTAAAATTATATTGTCTTGAATTATGCAGATAATCCAGATAATTCCACTAGAGTTCTCTTCTAGTACCTTGTCACAGGGGTGACCTAGGCTTCTTGTACTGGCAGAACCATAAGCCCAGCAGGTCCTACCAAGCTGGAAAAGCATCTAGTATGAATCCAGTGAGGAGACCTTATGTGTAGTCTAAGGACCAGCCTGGTTAACTTTGGAGAGACTCATCACCAACAAAGTTAGCTTACCAGGCAGTAAATTTTTTCTTCTAACCTTCGGGGAACTCATGAATACCATCCACTAAGATGGAGACAGGTAGCAGTGGAAGAACCCTACCCTACCAATGAAATCACAAATTCTGGAAGAATTTATATGTATATGGAATATGTATATAGTCAGAATTATATACTTAGGGAAGAAACCTTGTAATTGTTTAGTTTGTAATTAGGTTAGTGATTAAGTTAGTTTCTTCTCAGTGAAGAAACTGAGGTTAAAACATGAAATGACTTCTTCAGGGATACAAAGCAATAAAGTCAAAACTAGAACCTGATCCTCCTGACTTTTTCTGGAACCCAGAGGCCAATTGCTTCAGTTTTCTACTGTGCTTTACTTAGTGTGCTTATCAGAATGTTAGCATTCCTCCATAGTGTTGTCAGGGTATTTTTGATGGTGTTTCAGTCCAGGTCTGGGTATGCGGGTGATTGAAGAAGACTCATGTGTTAGTGTCAGCTCTGGAAGGGTTGTGCTCTACTTGGTTATTGTAGCTGTTGTGGAGGCCTTTTGCTCTATGTGACTCTGCTTCTTGTCTCTGGGGGGCTGCACTTTTCAGAAATATTGTTCCATTTGAAGAACAGATCCCCATTCCCCAGGTCTCGGATCTGAGCCCTAGCCTACAGGGATCAACAACAACCCCTCCCAGACACTGCACTAGGCACCAGAGACTGCAGCCGGTGGATTCAGGCTGACATTGATGAGTGTACGCGGTACACTTTGGATTTGCAAAGTGCTTCCCAGGGTTTTTCTGTTGCTTCCATCTTACCTAAGTTTGGCAGGTGAGAAGCTGAAAGTCCATAGACATTAAGTGACTTGCCCAGAGTCATCAAACCAGTGAATGGCAATGTCGATATTAGGAATCCCAGTCTCTTAGTTTCTAGGTCATTGCTTACTCCCACTGAGTCATTCTGCTTCTTTTTGGTCTTACACTTGGCCCTCTTGGAATTCTTTCATTCGACCATACAGACTTCTTTTAGAAGTCCTGAACACTTGAGTTTCCCTGGTGATTGACAGAAAGCTTTGGTTGGTGGCTTTCTCTGGGAATGAAGACAGTTCAACGAAAGCATTTGAGATTTGTGTATGAAAAGAAAAAGGGGGAATTAATTTAAGCTCTTACATTTGAATTTGCCATAGCTGGGATAAGGGGAAAAAAATCAAATCCCTAAAAACACTAAAAAACATCAGTGTCTAAATAAATGAAGAGACTGCTGGTTTCTGTTTCAGACCTCACCAGGTGGTTCACAAAGTTGTTTCTCCTCCCCATACTTTCCCCACACCCCTTCCACCCCCCTCCCCTCCCCCAGCAAGGCATGGTGATTTTAGAAAGGATAGAGCTGTCGGAAAGACATCTCGCCATCTGTTTCCTGCTGTGGCTTTGTTTAAAATGACTTAGTGCCCTTTTTATTTAAATCACAGTTTATCTGTGAAGTACAGATATTGGATGCAGATTCATGTATATTCTCTTGCCTCTTTACATTGTGTTCATTGGGAATGCGGTCCCTCCCTTTGCTCCTCCCTGCCTCCCCCCGCCCCCCCCAAATTACGAGTTTAATAAAGGCCAACAGTTATGCTTAAAGCAGTAACTATCCTGTGATTCCAAACTGTTTTTTGGATCTTGATAAGTATTTATGGTGTGTTGAGAAACACAAGGGAAGCCGGAAAGAGCTCTTTGCTAGGTAGAATCCTCTGACTCGTCATCCACTATCAAGAAGCCTCTTCCAAGTGACTGAAGCAGGGGAGCTGAGCCAATCAGAGGGCTCTTTCCTGGCTCTGTCATCGGTCCTTGGTTGGGGAAGGGTTTTGCTTTTATGCTCTGTATTTGGAAGGCAGATAAAATGCCAGGTCTGGACTGCCTCTAGGGATAACCTTCCCCTCTAGGATGTGAAGGAGTAGCATCTTGGCTGGAGAATCCACAAAAAATTGATAAGGCAGGCTCAGTACTTCAGCATAGGCCTTTTCTACCTTTTGACCCAGCTGTGGTTTTGTAGCAGTTTTGCTTTTGTCCTGAAAGAGGTGCTTTGGATTATCAGAGCTCCATGTACGACAATTTGTACCTGCATGGATTTGAAGATTCGGAGGCGGTAAGAATTTTCATAGCCTTTTCCCTCGACCCTCCTACTACCCCCTTCCTTGTCTCCCTCCCCCTCTCCCCATTACTAAAAGCCTAACGGGTAATGCAGGAAACATGGAGCTGAGATCAAGCATCGTTCCCAATGTTAGCTGACTGCTCTGTTAATGTATTATGTACAGTTTACAGTCACCTGAAACAATCCTCCATTATATAATTTCTTGTCAAGCAGTTTTTTTTTTAAATGAGGATGACAACAAAGGCTTAAAAGATTATAGGTTATCTTGATATAGACTACCCAGTCCACATTTGCTCTGACAAGGTGTGACTGCTTCCTTATAGAGCCAGTTTTGTTTTTGTTTTTGTTTTTAACTATGCAAAGCTGTTCTAATGAATGTACGCTTCATGTCAGCAGGGTAAATAGGAAAAGCCCATTCATTATATAATACTTATTTTGAGCTGGCATGAATGGGGAGTTCCTGAGTTGCTGTCTGGGTTATTTGCTTTCTGAACAAACAACTCGTGCCTATCTATTGCTTCTTTGTTAAGAGAATCAGATGCATGTGCCTGTGATAATGTAATACCGTAGTACTGTGTCACAGTGGCAGTGTGTAGGGCTCATGTACTCTCCCTGGAACGCTCACAGACATTTGGATTAGAAAACTGGACTTTTTTTTTTAGCCTGTTGGCCAGGCTAATAAAATTTGTTCAAATCTGTATCATAATGGTCACTAAAATCTCTACCCCCTCCCCAGTCATGCCAATAGGGTGTTAGGATGCTTTGAGTCAAGAACAGGGATGATTTCCTGGTTCTTTCCTCTAAGTCTGCTATTGCTGGTGGTAGTTCTCGCTTCTTTCTTCAGCAGTTACATAGAAACCTTGCAAGGCAGAATCATTTCTTATTTTGGGAGGCAACGAAGAGGGCACGCTGTGGGGATTCTGCTTTTATATGAACGCTGTGCTATACATACTGTCACATATTAAATAGAAATATGTTACATAAGGTTCTGTGGCTAAACACAAAATAAAAAGATGATAATATAAACTAGTGTATACGTCAATGCAGACGTATGTACCAAATGATGTGATGTCCACGGGAGATAAAATCCTCAGTTCAGATAAGGCATTCCATTCTTCTGCCTGCGTGCTTTAGTGGGCACCAACTTTAATTCTGAAAAGTGTAACCTCTCAACATGTTGCCCAGCACACTAGTAAATTATCCAGCTGTCAGTTTATTTCAGGAGAGAAAATCTGAAACCCTTGCAACTGAAATGGAGAAAATACACAAGTGGGAGTTAGGGGTGGGGTGGGATGGGGGAATGTAAAATACAAGTATTTGACTTTTGCGAATCAGTTTCCCTAGATCTTCCCTAAGATCTGATTATTTTTATAACTCTTCTCTCTGCACTGAGTTATGAAATATTTAATGCCTCATTGAATTTTGTACTTAAGTTTTATTTTCTGCCATTAGTTCTAAACTTGGGCATCCCGTATACACAAATGGTTTGGAGTTATTTCAGAGGTGCCTCTTGAAGCCAGCTCTGTTATTAACAGCATCAGCTAGGAAGCAATATTTCTAGCTCTACGTTCTTGAGAACTGTTTAAATTCCTGATGCCCTGGTTCAGAGGAGAGCCATTACAAGTGTGAAAGCATTTTTTTCTCAGCCTCACGGGTCAGTGTAGCTTGCCCTGTAGAAGGGGAAATTAAAACTGCATTGACTTGGTACGACTCAGGTATCCAAGTTGCCGGATAGTGGGTTGGTACTGCAGTGCTGTACTGTTGGTGACTAAGTGGTTGCCAACAACCAAAGAACCCTCGGGTTGAGCAGATCTGCGGAGGTGAGGAACGTGGGGGAGGCCTGTGAAATGGAGGAACTGATCAGGTGAATCTCTGATTTGGGATGCTTTCAGCTGGGTGGGTTAGAACGATTTTTTTCTCTTAGATGCTGGGGGAAAAGAAAATATTCAGGAGGATGAACTGTCTGTAAATGCTCATTTGAGTTTATTTGTTTTCATAAGGAAGAATAATGTGATGTGTTACCCAAGATGGTGTGAACAGAGCTTCAAGCCAATGGAGAAGACTAGGCCTAAATAGCTGTGCCGATGAAGTGAAAAATACAGCCACACCTGGAGTATTCACATCCTCAGCAGTCATTCTCAGTGCAAATGCATTTATGGCTGTAAGTGTGTGGGTTTGCACAGATTAAAGCAAAACAGGTTTGGTGGATAGGAATCCAAAGGCTTTACTCAGATGGTGAACTGCAGCCAGATAACATATAGACACTGAAGGATGAGTACTGCTGCACTTCCTTTTTGGGGGTTGGGAAGCCATCCGCCGTGGCCTACTACTCTGTGCTGTGGGGAGGGTTTTTTGGGGGAGGTGTTTGGTGGTGGTCTCCCCTCCCCCCATATGACAAATGACTATGTGGCCATTCAGTAAACCAGTAATAAGCCTGTGTTTCCTAGGGATAGATGATTTATTGTAAATAAGATTTTATTGTACAGAAAGCTCATTATTGCAGTAACCTGGAGGTTTGATCAATCCTCTTTTGTAAGATATATGTACTTTAAATTTTTTTCCAGAGGGTTGGTAGTAACTTATTATATGAAAGCTATTTGCTTATTGCCTCTGTGTGTTTTACAGAGAAAAAATTTAAGGCTCATTGATATCACATGAAGTCTAGGACTTTCATGTTCTTGGGTCCTTACATGACTTTGAATAAGTCACTTAAACTTTGCCATTGTTTCAGGGAATGCAATCCTACTCTGAACTAGGATCTGAATGGTTCTGTGTATAAGCTAAGTGCCCCATGGCTAGAACACATCATCATATGGGAGCCAATGTGCTCAACATGTCATGAACATCTTTCATCCCATTCCCCATACTCTCTTCAGGACAAGTTCAATGGTTAGACCAAGCTAATTAGAAGCAGCTATCAGTATATGGCAGGTATTGGATAAGGAGTCTTGTCGATGAGGGTGAAGTCTACATACCGGTGCTGGGTTTTAAAAATTGTTCAGGCATAGAGGACTACTACTGTATTTTATCCTACAAGGCTACTCATCTCAGTCTTGGTAACTGAGTTTTGTGTAGTGACTGACCCCACTGTATACCATAGATTTTTTTTTTCTGATTTACTAGTAATTTAGGCAAGTGGTCACTGTGGGGCAAGTGTGCAATTTAAATGGGAACTCTGTATGTTGTTTGGCATTAGTGGAAATGCTGTAGGAATAGAGTTTATTTGTTGGATGATACATAGATATTTTTACCAATGGCACAGGCTTTGAAGCCACAACATGATCATTGGTGCAACCTAGTGAATTTTGTGTAAGTGCAAAATGGTGAAACAATTACGGTTTTCAGGGGAGGCAATGAGGGACAACAGAGGGAGAGCTAGATTTGGAATCACAGAAGATCTGGGTTTGAATCCTGGCTCTGTTACTTATTAGCTATGTGAACCAAGGCAAGTCACGTCACTCTCTTTGGCCTTGGTTTCTTCACTTACAGAATGAGGAGGTTGGATTAGATGACCTCTGTGACTGAGCTGTAAGTCTAGGATACTAGAAATTGTATATCAAAGCCCCTGTCAACTTTACAGTTGTTTTCAGCACAATAGCCTGATTTCACCAATGAAACTACAGTTGTTTCCATATTCTTGATTTTTTAATGACTTTGAGGAGGAGGCTTAGACTTTATCAGTAAACTAGATGCTTATATTCAGGGAGGCATATTATAGAAGGAAGTCTATTCTTTAAGTATTTTCCACCATAAGAATAAACTAGGGAGCTATTTGTATTGATGTTATTTGACATTCCCTGAACACAAAAGATGAGCCACCTAGATGAAGGTGAATTGTATGCAGTTAAGAGTATACACAATTAATGCATATATAAATATAATCAACATATTTTCTTTATAATCTGTGTACCTGCTGAAGTAACTACCTATAAAAGTTTAGAGATTCCTTTGTTAACCTATAAAAATATTCTTTCATATAAGTCTATCAATGCCCCTGTCTACATATACATATACATCTTTCTAACTGGTGATTAATGTATGATACCTATATTCATAAACTTTAGAAGGAAAATTACAATGTCCTTAAGATTGTTAATAAGCATATGTTTAAGGCAAAGATGCAAAAAATTATTGCTCCAAAAGATATAACAATAAAGTTCCTTTAAATGTAGATAAATATTACTGTATAGGTGTGACAGTGGCTAGTGTGATGGATTTGGAGTCAAGATGATCTGGGTTCAAATCTTGCAGCAGATCTTTACTTGTTATGTGACTCTAGGCATGTCACTTAAACCCTCTGGGCTTCAGTTTCCTTATCTGTAAAATGAGGAAACTAAATATGAGGCCCTCTAAGTCCCTTTACAGCTCTGAATCTATGATCCTATAAGAAGCATGAACCTCAAAGAAGAAATATTTGAATCCTCTGAAACATTGGGAAAATTCCCATTTCGGATAACAAAGAGCTTAATTTCTTTTGCAAACAACATGAAGGCAAAAGTCAAGAAAAAAAATCTTATGGTATGAGAGATGTAAGGAAGAAAGGAAAGAGGGAAGCATTTGCCTGGCACTCTGCTAAAACCTCAATATTGTCACATTTGATCCTCGCAAAAACCCTGAGAGGCAGGTGCTATTGTTTTCCCTGTTTTACAGCTAAAGAAACTGCGGCAGACAGAGAATAAGTGACTTGCCCAGGGTCATACAGGTGGTAAGTGTCTGAGACTAAATTTGAACTCATGTCTTCCTAACTCATCCTTTATTGTATGGGAGACAAGAGGATCCTATTATTAAGTCAAGAAGTGTTCCCTGTCCATCTTCAGAAAATACAAAGATTTATTAAAAACAAACGAACAAACAATACAAGTGTTTGAGCTGGATCCCTGTTGTATCATAGGTTAGAAGAGAAAACCAAATGTTCCTTATCTTCTGTTTCATTCTGTGAAGAATAAAGCCGAGGACATAAATTTATCCTCAGCTTGTGTATTCTTAGGGTTTGTGAAAAGTTTGCTAGGTTAAAGATTTACAGAGCCTCCTCTTCAGTTACTGTAGTTTTCTTGGAATTGCCATAACTTAGAATTTTTAAGATGGATTGTAGATGTGATTATAGCAATGATCTTGTTTATTATCAAACTGAAAAGAAATAAAGGGCACCTCAAACTGACCATGGTCTCCTTGGTCACTGATTAGAGGTCTTGGAACTACCTTTTTGTTTTCTTCACTTTCTTTAGAAAGTGAAGTAGATGTTGTGGTCACTTCTTGCTTTCTTCCTCCTACTTTCTCATTCTCACATCTGATCTCTCCCTGGGAATCATTCTCTTTAATCAATAGCCAATTTAGTTCAAATGTTTATAAAACAGTGATAAGGAAGTCACAGTTGATTATGTATGGTCAAATTAGCTTCACCCTGATCCATAGCTACAAATGAATACTAGGCTATAGGAGCTGTTATGTGAATTGTGCTGCAGCTCATAAAGGCGACTGGAGTAGGAGGGCATCAAATCATAGATCTTAGAGCCAGAAAGGACCTCAGAGGACATAGAACGCTTTAGGGTTTGCAGAGTGCCTTACGAATAAGATTTCATTTGATTCTCAAGATAATCCTGAGAGGTAGATGTTATTATTATCCTTATGTTACAGATGAGGAAACTGAGGCACATAGGTGTTAAGTGATGTGCCTGATCATACAGCTAGTAAGTATCTGAGGCAGGATTTGAACTCAAGTCTTCCTGACTCCAGATCCAGTGCACTCTCCCTTGCTAAACTAAGACACAGTGGGGTTAAAGGACTTGCTGAAGAATACCCAGCTCATAAAAGCCATCAGTGCAAATCTCTCACTACCATTGGTAAAATAACTCAAATAATACATTCTACTTAGAGTCTGTCAGTAACATTGTTTCCACATGAAAAGGATAGCGTGACTTTTCTGTAAGGAGATGAACATTCTTCTGGGAAGGAGGGGATATTGTATCCTTTCTCTCTTGGCAGTTACACCTCTTTCTACACCCTCTATGTTCAGTATGGGTCCCATGTATGAGTGCGACGCTTCTTATTGTTATTGTCATGACCTAAAATTCTGTGATTCTTTGGTTCTAAAACTAGAGTGGACCCTAGAGAACATCTAATGCCACCTTTTAATTTTACATATGGGAAAACAGATCCAGAGAGATGAAATTATTTATTCAAGAACACACAGATAAAAACCTAATCTTCTAATTCTTGTCTGGTTCCCTTGGCACTTAAAGCCTGCTGCCTTTGTTCTCCCTTTAACTTTTTACACTTAGACTCAACACTCAAAAAAGATTTTTTACGAAGTTATGTCATCTGAATACTTATTTTTACATATTCACTTTTTTCTTCCTTGGAATTTTTATCTTCATTATCATCAAATAAGGCCAAAACACCTAGGGGGATTCTACTGAATATTGTACAAAATAAACCTTGCCCGTAGGATTTAAAAATTAGTGGAATAGCTGTCAATTTGACAATATAAAACACAACTAAAATCTCAGAGCTTTTCCTATCATATTTGAAGGAGGTAAGTCAGTCACCAAACACTTATTAAGGTCATGCAGGGCACGAGTATTGTAGGAAAAAACACCAGACGAGTGGAGAACAAATTTAATCAGTCTTCATTTCTCTAGTTGCTGAGGACAGAGCACCAGTTGGAATACAGAGCATTGTACCAGAGATTAAGACAGTTAAACAGCTGGATAAAATAGTAATTGCAAGCTGGGAGTAGTAGATTTTCGTATTTTGAACTTTGAACTGACTACTTATGACTTTGGAGGGTGTAAGTCATCCATGAAACGATTGCAGTTGTTACTATGCACTTAGGCACACAAAGGGCAATACAGGCTGATATTTCACACTTCATCTTGGTAAAGTATACAGATAAAAGCAAAAGATTTTTACAATCATGGTTAGTAACCACTCTAAAGCAACACCTGTTCTTTAGCTTCTCTGCATTTCTGACCTTATCTCTGATCAATTCCTGGTTCTGACCATTCTAGAACATATACATGAAGAAATGAGGTCTGGATAAGTGAGAGACTTGACCAAGGCCACACACTTGGAAGACCTAAAACGAACCCAGATCTTCTGACTTCTTAGTCTAGTGGGGTTTCCTCTGTACCTTAGCGCCTCTATGAAAAGAATTGGGGTTGTTTTTCTTAGAGGAGAGAAGGCTAAACGGTGCTTTAATTAGTGTCTTCAAGGAAGACGTTGGGGAGTGGTTGTCCGTGGAAAACTGCCCAAGAGGAAATGGGTTTAAAGGAAAGTAGAAGTGGTTTTTTTTGGGGGGGGGGGTTTGGAGTTTTGCCATAATGAAAGAAAGAAAAAAAATCTTGACTGTCAAGGTTATAAAAGTCAGGAAGAAGGCTATAATTTCTATCTCTCTTTCTAAGAAGGAAAAAGGCCATTATCTCTTTTGAATGGTTTAAACACTCATTTATTTGAGGTTAGAGGGCTGGGCCGGATGAATGCCAAAGGTCCCTTCTAGCTCTGGGTTTCTGTGGATTTCATGATAAAGGTTAGTTGTCAGCTAATAACGATGATGCTGCTTCTACAGAATGTTTTTGAATGTATGCGCTTGACTGATTGCTGTGCTAGCTTCTACTACCCATGGACTAGGTTCTTATTTGGGGGGTATGTTTTCCCTTTTCACTATCAAGCAACCGACACTTGGACTGTGTTGTTTCCTGCTATTAGAATGTGAGCTCCTTGAGAGCAGGGGCTGCCTCACTTTTCTATTAAATCCTCAGCATTTTGAACATTTGGTAGAAAGTAAGTGCTCAATAAATGCTTATTTCGTACATTCATTCATTTTCAGGTTAGAGAACATGGAATAATATAGTTATTGAAACAAATAGGCCTTTAGTAGGTATGATTATAGCTGTTGGCTCCCTTTTTTTTTTTGGCATTTTCCCTTGGATGGGTTGTCCTTCATATGTAAAAATAAACCAATGACCCATTATCAGTGAATTTGTTTGAGTGGTTTTTAGTAGAAGTGAAAGGCTATAGTGATTCATTCACATTTCTTTATCTGGATTTTAAAAAAAATTATTAAAATGTTTTATTAAAAGCTTAGTTGAACACCAATTTGACCAACTAACAATTTACATTAAAATGAATTAATTTCAGTGCCAAGTATCAGAACAGTTTTCCAGTGAATCTCTTTTAAATCCATATCATTAGTATTTGTCCATTCTCATTCATTTTTCCTCTTACCTAGATGTAGTTTGGAAGTGCTACCTTCTTCTGTTTCTTCTTTTCTCACTTTATTGTATAAAGGTCTGCATCCTTCATTCTTGTTGGTTCCCTTTGTAACCAATGCCTGACTTTTCATGGGCTTGGGTTAGGGATCCTGTTTGTGGCCATAAAACAGAGAGTAGTTAACTAACCCCAGGGGAAATCAAATCTAAGGCCTTGACCTGAAAAGCTTAATAATAACAGAATCTATTTTCCATGTGCCACTTTTCTCCCTTATATTGTGACTTTGCTTTTTTTTTGGCCTTACACTTCTGAAATTAAGAGGGACATGGAGAACTTCCACAGGGTCCAGAGGAGAGCCATGAACAATGAAGATGATTAAAGAGTTTTACTCTCGACTCTGTGGGCCAGGAATGAGAAGCCAAGGCTATAGAATAACTTTAATATACAAAAAAGTATTATACCAAGGATGATGGACCATCTGGAGAGAAGGCAGGACTCTGCTAAGGGGAAATGGGCCTGAAGTAGATCAGTAGGCTTTTAGTTTATTCCAGGGGTTCTTAACCTTTTTTGTGTGTGTCATGAACATCTTTGGCAGTCTGAAGTCTCTGGACCCCTTCTCTGAATAATGTGTTTAAATAGCTATGCTGAAATGCTACATTTCAGTTAGAGGTTAGAGAAAATAAAGATGTAATTTTTTTCCCATCCAAGATCAAAACCCCTGAAGTCTATCCATGGATCTCTTGGCGATCCTTGGCCCACAGGTTAATAACTCCTGGTTTGCTGTGTAATGGAGAACCTCCTGAGGGTCAGGATTCTTAAATATTGGAATGTATTACTGTGGGTTAGGCCTAGGCCTCCCTTAAAGTTGGATACTCTTTTGTGGGAATTCAGAAAACCAGACTTACTCCCAGAATTGTTAACAGTTGGTGCCTTTTTCTGTAACCTTTTCTCGTAAGTACCACTGTCAGTGCTATTGTCTACACAGCATTTGCTTAAAGAAATAACGTTCCCATGTTATAGGCCGTTATTTTGTCTTTTGGACAGATGTTGGATCCAGGATGTGGGTGCTGATGCTGCTTGTCATTGCTGGATCTTCCAGCCTCAGGATGCAATGATTCACATCCCACATCCAGTTTTTTGTTTAATGGTAATTTTTGAATTCTACATTTGTGAAAGTTCAAAGGTCTTACATTTGGCTATGGGAAGATTTTTTTTTTCTTGAGATCTTTTATCTACATTCATAATATAGTCCTAGGCTGACTGGATTCCAGGGTCTTTGAGGCTGGAAAGCTAAAATAAGAATTAAAATTGTAGGAAAGGAATGGTAAATAAAGGGAGAAGTCTGGGAAAGGTGATTAGGTGTCTTAGGTGTATTAGGAAAAAGAATCTGTTGTTGGCATTGTCCTCATTCTCTTTGCTGCTACATCCACTTTGCCCTCTGTACAAAACCACCTCGCCTTCGACTGACAAGAAGATTCCCAGGGAAGGAGATATTTTGGGGAGAGAATTTTTACTTTTGGCCACTGGCTGTGTTTTGAGAACAGGCTTTGCCTGAGAGGTGCCAGTCTGTTTGTGCGGACGACTCTGTTCTACACACTTTTAGGTCTTTGCTTTTGAACAGAAAGTAGAACGCATGAGTGATTATAAGTGGGAAATAAATGTGCTATGGTAACTCTTAGGAGTCAGGTGTTGTGGTTTAATTCTCTGCTCTCTGTTAGCTGTGGAGTCTTCGAGAAGTTACTCCTTATATCCTTGGGTCTCAGTCTTCTCCTCTGTAAAACGAAGGACCCTACTTCCTAGTTTTAACATTTTTGATCCAAATGTGAAATGGCGATGGCTTTGAATCTCAATTGAGGTTCAGTTTGATGAACTTGTCATTTTTTTTGCTGTGGGGACCTTTATTTGAGTAATCAAGGGTGTTAATATATGTAAGCAATAGAGATATAGTTATTTTAAATTTTTATTGCATAAAACATTTGCATTATAGCTAAAATATTATTATAAGTAATACTTCTAATATTTTTAGTTCCTAGATTTATATATTCTAATGGAATTATGTGTATTAATTTTTAGAAACTAGTTTCATTTATATTATCTTTAGAATTCACAAATTATTGCTAATATACCTGATCATAAGCTAGAACAGGAAGAATTTTATTAATGAAACAAATTATTACATTTCATTATCATCAATGTTTTTTGTACTATTTTGAATTAGTTTTGTGCTTTTTGTCTCCCAGGTCAGAAGGTGCTACTTAAAGATTGTGCAAGGTATAATCTTATCAGGTAGTTTAACAACATTTTGATAAGTCTTGTTATTCATGCCCAGGTTTTAAAATAAAGAATATAAATGTACCTTGAAAATTTCTTAGGGTCAGTCAAAGCTTAAATTGGAAGAGGCTCCCAATGATTTTGAATTTAAAAAAAATAGAGGCATAAAAATAAGAGGCAAAAAGAACAAGAGAAAAGCCTAATTCAGGGCTCCAAGAATGTTTTGATTCATTTTCCTATCTAATGACAACATGTTCTGGCGGTAAGATGTGCAGCTGTTAGAGATTTTTCCACTGAATTTGAATTTACATAGCAAGAGCCTGGCTTTCAAGATGCCAGCCAGCATCCAGTACAGGCAGAGAAGACTTTCAAGCTATCCTAATGATTAGTGCAGAGAAGATAGCACCTCAAGAGGAATCCAAACATCAAATAGTTAATTTTGGAAACCAACTCAGCCTGAATCTCATACATGTGTGATCCAATGTGGTTCTTAGGGCTTTTGAGTTTCATTTTCTAACTTAGAATGCATATGGACTTAAAGATAACAAAAACTTTATCTGTAAACCAACCTGTAGAAAATGAGAGGCTTTGTACTTGTATGTTGCATGCTAAGTCTTTTCTTTTTGAAGACAACCAGAAGGATTTATGTTCATGAAGGATATGGGAGGGGATTCTGGAGATGATTAGTGACTGACTTTTATAAAGCAAGCCAAGGCAAATTCCTGGATTGTTAGGTTACTAGATGGGGTATCCAGAGGAAAGAGGGCCCATGGTATGCCTTCTGCTCTTTCTAAAAATATAAAAAATGAGGGTTATCCTCTAGGCCACTAGACAACGGCCCTTTGAGGCAGTCCAATTAGGGACAAGAAAGTAAGAGACCGGGCATCTTCTCATCATTTTATTGACTATAAAGATAGAAACAGAGACTGGACCTGTGATTTCATTGATAGTTGACATAGAGAAAACTTCTACCAGCACATACCTGTACTTCCTCTGAAATTTAGTCTTAGAGACTTGCCTAGAACTCTCTGGGCACCTGAGAGGTTAGGTGACTTTCAATTTTTTTGAAGGTGTAACTTTTATTTTACTTTTTTTTTCAACTAAGCAATAATTTCTTCCCACATCTGCCCCACTGAGGTGACAGGGGGAAGATAGAACCCTTATTCAAAATATGCATATTCAAGAAAAACAAATTCTCACATTGGCCATGTCCAGAAATATGGGTCTCATTCTGACTTGAGTCTATCACCTCTTTGACAGGAAGTTGATGTTATGCTTCATAACTGGTCCTCTGGAATCATGGTTGGTCATTGCAATGATCAGAATTTTTCATCTTTACAATGTTATTGTTATTATGTAAATTGTTTTTCTGGTTCTGCTCACTTCACTTGACATCAGTTCATATACCTTTCATCACTTCGTAGGGCTCAATAGTATTCTGTCACATTCACATGCCTTGATTTGTTCTGACATTCTCCAATTGATGAGTATTCCCTTAGTTTTCAGTTCTTTGCCAATACAAAGATAGCTGCTCTAAATATTTTTGTACATAGAGGGTCTTTTTCATCTTTTAAAAAATTTCTTAGGGATGTAGGTTTAGTAGGATCAAAGTGGTTGTGTCAAAGGCCATGTACAGTTAAATATCTGAGCATAGTTTCAAATCTCTTTGCAGAATGGCCGAACTAGTCACAATTGCACCAACAGTGCATTAATGTGCCTGTTTTCCCAGAACCCTTCCAACATTTTTCATTTTCTTTTTTTTTGTCAGCTTTGCCAATCTGTGGAAGCACAGAATTGCTTTAATTTACATTTCTTGGATAATTAAAGATTTGTAGTATTTTTTCCTATGGTTTTTGATAGCTTAAATTTCTTCCTTTGAAATCTGCTTGCTCAAATCCATTTACCATTTATCAGTAAAGGAATGGCTGTTATTCTTGTACACTTGAATCAATTCCTTATGTATCTTGGGAAAGAAGGAAAGCAGTAAATATTTATATAGTGCTTATTATGCGCCAGGCACTGTGATAAGCTCTTTTACAAATATTTTCTCATTTGATCCTCAGAACAGCTCTCCAAAGTAGGTGCTTTTATTATCCCCATTTTATAGTTGAGGAAACTGAGGCAAATACAGTTAAGTGACTTGCCCAGGGTCATACGATAAGTGTTTGAGGCCAGATTTGAATTCATGTTTTCCTGACTCCAGGACCAGTGCTCTGTCCACTATCAGAGGAAGTTGTAAATATTTTCCCCAGGTGACTATTTCTATTCTAATTTTAGCTACATTGGTCTTATTTACACAAAAACTTTTTACATTTAAGTAATAAAATTTTATCTTTTGTGATTCTCTCCATCTCTGGCTTGGTCAGGAATTCTCATCCATAGCTCTAAATGGTAATTTCTTCCTTGCTCCCCTAATTTGTTTTTGATGTCACCTTTTATATCTAAGCCATATGTCCAATTGGACGTTACTTGGTATATAATATGAGGCATTAGTTCAGACTTCCTTTATGTCATGCATTCTTCCTGTTTTCTAAGTAGATTTTGTCAAGTAGTGAGTCCTTCACTCGTAGCTAGGGGTCTTTAAATTTATTGAACACTAGTCTAATAGATGAGTTAGTAATGTTATATACCTATTCTGTGTCACTGTTTAACCTCTATTTTAGAACTAGTAATAATAGTAATAGTAATAATGATAAGGATGATGATAATGATAGCTAGCATTTACAAATACCTCCTACTGTGTGCCAAGAACTGAGCTAAGTGCTTTACAAAATTTATCTCATTTGATCCTCACACAACAACCATGGGAGGCAGGTGCTATTATTCTCCCCATTTTATAATCCAGGAACCTGAAGCAAACAGAGATTAAGTGACTTGCTCAAGGTCACATAGCCAGGAAGTGTCTGAGACTAGATTTCAATTCAGATCTTCTTGACTTGAGGTCCAACATCTATTCACCAGCAGTGGCATCTCATTGCCAGTACTAAATTCTTTTGATGACTACTACCTTGTAGTATGGTTTGAGATCTGGTATTGCTAGGCTCCTGTCCTTCCCACTTTTTTTTTCATTATTTCTTTTGACATTCCTGACTTTTTAGTTGCTCTGAATGAATTTCATTATCATTTTTTCTGCTTCTATAAAATAATTCTTCGTTGCTTTGGTATGGCATTGAATAAATAAATCAATTTAGGTAGTATCATCATTGTTATCATACTGGCTCAGCCTACTTATAGGGAATTAATATTTCTTCAATTATTTAGGTCTGTCATTATTTCCATAAGCAATGTTTTAAAGTTTTATTCATATAGTTCTTGTTTTTATCTTAGTTGGTAGACTCTCAAGTATATTATGATTCTGTAGTTATTTTCGATAGAATTTTCTTTCTCTTCCAGATAAGGTTTTGTTGCTAATATATAGAAATGCTGATTTTGGGGGGGGATTTATTTTGTGTCCTACAACTGATGTTATTGTTTAAATTAGATTTTTAGTTGACTCTCTAGGATTCTCTAAGTAATCCATCATATAACCTGCAAAACATAATCATTTCGTTTCTTCTTTGCCCGTGCTTATTCTCTAAATTTCTTCTTCTTTTCTAATTACTATAGCTAGGATTTCTAGTACTATACCAAATAGTGAGAGTGTTAATGGACATCCTCACTTTACAACCGCATGCTCATTAGAAAGTCACCTAGTTTATTCTCCTTACATATAATTCTGGCTCTAGGTTTTAGATGCTTACTACTTACCACATTGAGGAAAGTACCATTTATTCATATCTTTTCTAGTGTATTTTTCCCCCACAAAAGAATGTTGTATTTTTAAAAAAGAGTTTTCTGCATCTATTGATATGATTCTAAAATTTTTGTTGTACTTGTTAATAATATGGTCAGTTATGTTGATAGTTGTCAACTCTGCTTTCCTGATATAAATTGAACTTAGTCATGGCATTTTATCCTTTCAATACATTGCTATAGTCTCTTTGCTGCTATTTTATTTAAATTTTTTTGCATCAATGATCATTAGAGATGTTAGTGGTCTATAGTTTTCTTTTTTCTTTTTGACTCTTCCTGTTTTGGGTATCATAGAAGGAATTTAGTCAGGCCCCATCTTTTCCTTTTTTAGAAACAGTTTAAATAATATTAGAAGTAATTGGTTTTTAATTGTTCTTTGAATGCTTGATAGAATTTGCTTGTAAATCCATCTGGTCCCAGAGTTTCCTTTTCCTTGGAAGTTCATTTATGGCTTGTTAAATTCCTTTATGTTAGGAGGATTGTATTATTAAAATGCTTTATTTCTCATTCTGTTGAGTATCTTATTTTTAAATAAATATTCATTTCTTTTAGTTGTCAGTGTTCTTAGATTGTAGTTGGGTAAAATAGATGCTAACAATTTCCTCTATTTTTCATTTGTTATGATTCTCCTTTTTAATTTTCAGTGCTGGTAATTTGTTTTTTCTTTTAAAAAATCAAATTAGCTAATTATCTATTTCATTAGTTTTTTTCTTCAAAAACCCCTCCAGCTTCTAGTTTTATTTATTAATTTAATGGAATTTTTGCTCCCAATTTTGTTAGTCTTCTCTTTGATTTTCAGAATTTCAGTTTTGTTATTTAACTTGTTAACTTTGTAGTTTCATGCCCATTTCATTGATCTATTCTTTCTTTTGCTGATAAGTGTTTAGAAATGTAAAATTTCCCCTACTTTGACTGCAGTCTCACAAATTTTGGCATGTTGTCTTATTGTTGTCACTTTCTTTGATGCAGCATCTGTTATTATTTCTGTGGGTCATTTTTTGACCAACCCTTAGAATTATTTTTTTAGTCTCCAGTTAATTTTTTTTCCAAATATGCCTTTTGTTTTGTGTTGTCTTCATTTTCAAATATATTCCTTCTTCATCCAAAGAACCAAAATGAAGATTAAACATTTTTTTAAATAGTTCAGCAAAACTGAAGAACATATCAAGTAGGGTGATATATGTATGCAATGTTCCATCCAGTTAATTTTTAATCTTTTCTTCAATTTATCATATATGAAGGTTAAGTGATTTCCTTAGGATCATACAACAATGCGTCAGAGACTGGATTTGAACTTGAGGTTTTTGGCTCAGAAGCACACTTTCTCTTCACTAAGCCATAGTTCCTCTCTACCTTGTAGACTTGAGGTTTCTAAGAAATCCTTTGAACTTTTGCTATACGGATGATAAACCTTGTATCAGAGAGCCAGCATCGTGCAGTGGAATGAGCAATGGATTTGGAGTCAGACGAATCAGGTTCAAATTCTCTTCTATTTACATCCTGTGTGATGATGGAAAATTCACTTAGCCTCCCTGGGCTTTGGTTCCTCATCTTAAAATGAGTAGATTGTACTAAATGACCCTTCCAGCTCTAAATCCAGCCTCCTAAGCTACTTGGTGAAGCAAAGAAGAGGAGCTTCTTTTCCTGTAGATAGCCTGTCATTCTTACCTTCAGCCTGAGTAGTTTCTCACCAAATTTAATATTCCAACTTGTTTCAACAAGTGAAAGGGGATTTAAGAAATACTAATTGAGGGTGTCTACGAGGAGGATCTGGTGTTCCATTGACTCTGTAGATGCATTTTTCTATCATTTGAAATGTATGCTATTCTCAAACTTAAAATACACTCAACTTCTTCTTATTAACCTTATTCACCTTTAGGATAAAATGAACTCCTCAGCTTGGTATTCAGTGCTTCCCCTTACCTATCCAGTCTCATTCTATTGTTCCCCACCATAATCTATTCTGCATTCAGGTCAGTCTCCTGATGCTTACCCAAATATACTATAATTGTTTCCAATTCTAAGCCTTCCATCTTGTGATTTCTCCTTCCTTGTGAAGAGTTCTCCTTTTCCTTAAAATCCCATTTTTCAGTATCCAGGATTCTCCTCTCTAAGGGCGTCTTCAGCCTCTCCATAATTCAGTTCAATAATCAGATATTTCTATGTGTCAGTATGAGGCACTGAGAATACAAAAATGAAAATGGACCAGTCCTTATGATCAAGGACTTTACATTGTGCTAGATAATAATAATAAAAACAATAGCAACTTCTGTATAGCACTTACTATGTGCCAGGCTAAGTGCTAAATGCTAAGCACTTTACAATATTACCCAGCTATCCTGGGAAGCAGATGCTGTCATTATCTCCATTGAATAGTTGGGAAAATTGAGGTAGAAAGAGGTCTAGTGACTTACCCAAGGTCATACCGTTATTAAATGTCTGAGACCAGATCTGGCTCCCAACCCAGTTCTTTATCTACTGTACCACCTAATTACCGGTGTATGACAAGGACACAGGTAGGTAAATGTAATGTTATGTATGGCAAACAGCTGGCATGTCATTTTGAATAGAATTTAGTGAGCATAAAGAAGAGCAGTATGAAATAAAACAGAAAAAGATCATAGGATCATAGAATTGGAGTTGGAAGGGACCTCAGAGGCCTTCTAGTCCATCCCACAATGTGAATGGGAGTCAGATTGTCAAGGACTCTAACTGCCAGAGTGATGAGTTTGAATTTTGCCCTAGAAGGAATAGGAGACATTGGAGATTTTTGAGTAGGCAAGTGACATTGTCAGGTCAGTGTTTTACCAATATCAATTTAGCAGCTGTGTGGAGGATAGATCAGCTAGGATTTAGACTGGAGGCAGCCAGACAAGCTAAAAGACTGAAATAAAAGTCCAAATAAAGCAAAATAAAGGTCTGAACTAGGGTAGAGCAGGAATTTTTTTTAAAGTATAGTTCATTCATTCATTCATTCATTCATTTCCCAATCACATTAAAAATTTTCAACACACACTTAAAAATTTTTGAGATCAAATCTTCCCCCACCCTTTTCCCACCATATCAATCATTCATATGATATCATACCAAACGTATTTCCACATTAGCTGAATTTCAAAAAACAACTCCCCACAAAACCACAATTAAAAACTAGAAAAAAATCCTCCACAAGCCACAAGAAGCATAAAGAAATTGATGTGCTTCAAGCTGCTCTCAGAGTTCATCGGTTCTCTCATTTTTGATCGCAAGTCCTTTGGAATTGTCTTGGATCATTTTATTGATCAAAATTTTTTTTACAGTTGATCATTATTACAGTAGTGCTGTTACTGTGTACAGTGTTCTCCTGGTTCTGTTCATTTCACATTGTATCAATTCATATAAGTCTTCCCAGGTTTATCTGAAACCATCTGAGCAGGAGTTCTTTTTTTTAATTGAATTTTCATAGAATTTTCCCCTTCAATTACATGTAAGCAAAATTTTTGATATTCATTTAAATTTTTTTTTGGAGGAGGGAAGGCAAGGCAATTGGGGTTAAATGACTTGCCCAAGGTCACACAGCTAATAAGTGTGTCAAGTGTCTGAGGTCACATTTGAACTCAGGTCCTCCTGAGTCCAGGGTCAGTGCTCTACTCACTGCACCATCTAGCTGCCCCCATTTAAAAAAAAATTTGAGTTTCAATTCTCTCTCTCCTTGAGAAAGCAAGCAATTTAATGTAGATTATACATAAACAGTAGTTCTTAACCCTTTTTTGTATCAGAGACCCCTTTGGCAATTTGGAGTTTAATACTGATGTTGCTTGTTATCTAAGTTTATAATGAAAGGACTGGCTTAATTTTAGTTAGAAATTAGTGAAAATAAAGATGGAATTTTTCATTCAATTTCACAAACCCCAGGTTAAGAACTATTGAAGAGACTGTTTGAGTGGACAAAAGGGAACAGATGCAGGCGCTTTTAACAAAGTAGAACTGGGAAGAAAAAAAATAATTTCTATGTCATTCTGTGTACCATTTATTGTCACATTTCAGTATATACTTACCTACCTTGTTACTTTGGTGTATGTGTGTGTGTATATCTTTATATATGTGTATATGCATATATATAAATATATATCTTCTCTAATTAGATTATAAGTTCCTAGAGGGCAGGCAAGGCTTTTTGGGGTTTGTTTTGAATCTTCCTCAGGACATACTACCCTGTGTCACCAATTCTTACTGAAGGAAAGCTTTAGAAGTCATAACTACGGGGCCATTTCATGTCTACAGGTGCATAATACATGAGACTGCTTTATTCAGAGCAAGGCAGGCTGTGATGAAGAGGACTCAGTTAAACCAGCTGCAGCTCACAAGATGAGAAGGGCTCATTTAAAGAGCTTCAGGCATTTCACTGAAAACTCTGGAAGCCATTCTGTTTAGCAATAATCCTGTCTGTACATCATATATTCTCTGCACTTGTTCTCATTTGCAAGGACATTTCCAGAGACATTAACATGAAAATAGGATCATTGCTGCTTTCTCTTCTTTATTCCCAAGCTCTCATCCTAATTCTCTAAATAGATCTTCACAGGCTCATTGTGGTGATGTTTGTGATGTCACCAAGGTTTAGGACATGACCAAGAGGGTCATACCACTGAAGGGGCAACAAGCAGAAGAAATTTTTCATGTTATTGAAGGTTTAATATTTAAAGATTGAAATCCAGAAGATCCTAGGAAATTCGATGGAAAAACATAGTTACTTCTAAATATAGGATGTTTCACAGTTTTCAGGGTGATTTTGGTCTCAGTACTTAGTCCAAAAAAAATCCAAATTACTTCTATTTAAAATATGCCCCTCATATCTTTTCCTATAGATGAGCAAATAATGCCATCACTTTACGTGATTGTGTGTTAAAATTAATATGGAAATACTGCAGTGTAACACAGTTACTATGCTTAATTTTGAATGAGTTTACACAGCCAAAATCTGTGTTGTAGTTTAACTTTCTTTTTCAACATTGATGTAATATTGTTAAGTACTAACACCTCAGACACTTACTGGATGTGTGATCACTTAACCCCGTTTGCCTCAGTTCTTTATCTGTAAAATGGGGACATGCTGGAGAAGGAAATGGAAAACCACTCTAGGATCTTTGCCAAGAAAACCTCATGGACAAAGTCCATGGGGTCATGTAGAGTCAGACATGACCGAACGATTTAACAACAGTAAAAACTGAGATACAGAACAACAGTTGGTGACTGTTATTGGCCAGGTCCAGATTTAGCATAGTTCACATAATTATATAGCACTTTACATATGAAATTTCATTTGATCCCCATAGTAACCTGTTAAGGTCAAAGGGCTTCCAGCTATATGTGTCCAGTCCTCATCTCTGTGCTGAATTCTGGTCATAAATCACCAGCTTCCTGCTGCAATCTCCATCTTCAAAACACAAAGACATATCAAACCCAATAGGTCCAAACTGAACTCATCTTTCCCCCTAAAATCTCCCCTCCTCCTGACTTCCTTATTTCTGTTAAATTTATCAGTATCTTTTTAATCACTTAGGTTTGTAACATTGGAGTTATAATAATAATAAGGTAGCATTTATAGAGTATTTTAAGGTTTGTGAAACTCTTCACAATTATGACCTCACCTTATCCTCATGACGGCCTTGAAAGGTAGGTGCTATTTTTATTCCTATGTTACAGATGAGGAAACTGGGGCAGGTGAAGTTATCCTTCATTCTTCTCTCTTACTCCCCTTACCCCCTTACTTTGTTATTTGCCTCGTCTCTTTGGCTTCTCCTTCCACAACATCTCTTTCCTGTCCCTTTCTCTTCACTTTCATAGTCACAAATTCCAACTTCATCACCTATTACTTGGACTCTTAATAGCCTCCTAATTGGTCCTTCCTGCTCCTAATCTCTTCCCCCTCGAATCTATCTTCACAGAGCTGACAAATCGATATTCTTTTTTTCTCTTTTGGAATTTTTTTATTAATTAATTTATTTTTAGTTTTCAACATTCACTTCCACGAGATTTTGAGTTCCAAATTTTCTCCCCTCCCCCCACCCCAAGGCATGCATTCTGATTACCCCTTCTCCCAATCTGCCCTCCCTTCTAATATCCCCACTTCTCCTATCCCCTTCCTTTCTCTTTTCCTGTAGGGCAAGATAGATTTTTGTATATACATTGCCTGTATATCTTAGACAAATTGATATTCCTAAAGCACAGATATGACTGTGTCACTGTCCTGCTGAAGATGCTTGTTTCACTGGCTCCTTATTGTGTTTAAGATAAAGTAAATATTCAGTCTAGCTTATAAAGCTCCATACAATCAGGCGTCAGTTTACCCTTCAAGGCTTACTTCACATTTCAGCTAAGCCAGCCTACTTGCTGTTCCTTTCATGTAACATATTTTGTCTTCCTCCTATTTGCCTCTTAGAACCTCTACCTGACCCCTTTCAAGCCTCAACTCCAATGCCACCTTTATATGCTTATAATTCCTAGATATATAAATCCAGCCCTGGTCTCTCTCCTTCACTCTAATCTCACATCGCCAACTTTCTATTGGGTATTTCAAACTGGATCTCCCATTGGCATTTAAAACTCAACATGTCTAATCATCTTACCCTCATTCCAAATTCACCTATCTTCAGATTTTCCCTAGTTTGGCTTCTTCCAGTTTCATAAAATTACAGTCTTTCTGTTTTCCTCCACTTTTCAATCTCCATCACCCCACAAAATCCATCAGTTGCCAGATCTTGCCATTGATACCATCACTGTCATTTTGTACTTTCTTAGTACTCACACAGTCCCTTATCGCTTCTAACCTGGAATATGGTAAAGAACTCCTAATTTGTGTCCTTACCTGAAATTTCTCCCTATTGCAATCTCATCCTCCACAGAGTTACCAAACTTATTTTCCTTAAGCACAGACCTTATCAAGTCACTTCCTTATTCAGTCAGCTCCAGTGATTTCCTTGCCGTTAAGGTCAAATATAAATTCCTCTATTTGACCTTTAAAACCTTTCACAACCTAGCCCCAACCTATCTTTCCAGTATCATTTTCTGTTACTCCCCTTCCCAAGCCCAACATTCTGGCCAAATTGGCTTTCTCAGTGCTTCTTACACAAGATTTTCTACTTCCTTTCTGGCATTGGCTATCACCCCCTGTACTTGCAATTCACTCTCCATTCACTTCAAGCTCCTAGAATCCCTAAGCTCCTTCAAGACTCAGCTTAAGTCCATTTTCTTCTTGAAATTTATCCCGATTTCTCACTGTTCCCATTGAACCCCTTCTCTAAACTACCTTGTATTTTGAATTTATTCTCTATGTGATGATACATGTTGTCTCTACATAATATCTACAATAGAATGTAATTCTTTGAGAGCAGGAATTATTTAACTTTTTTACGTGTACACACACACACACACACACACACACACACACACACCCAGCATATGGGAGGTACTTAAATTCTTGTCGATTGATTTATGAAATAGTATAGTTAATATTAGGAGATACCACTTGACCAGTTGCCTTGAGTTTCAGTCTGAGGAATTTAGCATTGACCACATGGGTACTAGTATCTATCCAAGACAGATTAGAGCATGTAAGGTCTGCAGGTGAATAAACAACTATAATACATCCAGACATCAGGTATGGTTACATTTCTTCTTTTCTGATTCTGAATTCATATGTTAAGCTACATGGTTAACATTCAATTGCCTATACATTTCCCAGTGAGATGAAAACATGTTTTCTGTGTTTCTGTGCCATGCTCAAAGATTTCATTGCCTGTTGGACAGCCTATTGGTATTGAGTGTCTTGGTACTTAGCAAGACAAGCATAGCTCTGCCACCAGGACCATATTGGAAGGTCTTTAAGTATGATAGTACCTGCCAGAATTTGCATTCCACTAGCATAACCATCAAGAAACCAGTCCACCTCCATGTCACAATGAGGCTTTGGAGTTAGACTGAAAATTTAGGGTGTGTGTGTGTGTACTGAATGATAACTGCTAGGTGACCTGTATGCTTCATTGGTACCCTAGTAATGTTAAGAGGCCTACGTGAAGGCACCTCACTATGTTATCTTGACTCCAACACTTAAAAGATATATGAGGAAACATGGACAAGAGTTGGTCACAGTGAGAAGGCATGGTAGAGTTATCCTCTGTTGGATAGGAATAACCACATCACTGAGTTTACAGATAGGAAGGGATTTGGAAGGGGCTATTTTGAAAGCAACACTATAACATTAATCAATGGTCCATTGAGTTTTCTTTTTATTTTTAAGATACATTTTATTGATATCTTTTGTTTCTTACATCACCAGATTTTCTTCCAGTATCCCTTCCCTTCTCCTTCTCAGAGAGCTGTCTGATATAACAAAATATTTTTTGAAAAAAAGAGACAAAAAAATCATCAAACCTAATTAATATAGTGAAAAAGTCTGAAAATATATGTAATATACCACACCCATAAACCTTGCAACTCTGCAAAGAAGTGGGGTATGGGTATCTTTTCATATTTCTTATTTAAGGCTGTGCGTTCTTTGTATTTTTGCAACATTCACTTTTGATTATTTTGTAGCAGTTCTTTCCATTTAATCATTGTTGTAGTCATTGTTCACATTTTTTCCTTGACTCTGATTATTTTACTTTGCATGATTCCTTTTCATTTTCTAGGGGTGAGGAAGGGCAGCATTGAGCCAGAGGAAGAGATTGTCAAGTCAGGGCCATGCTTGGATTTCTCATCTTGTGCAAATCACTTAAAATATTTCCTGCCTTATTTCCTCATCTGTAAAATGAAGAGGTTGAAATAGATGATCTTTGTGGTCCTAGCAGGCTCTGATGTTACAATGATTTTAAAATAAATTGCTGATTTTAAAGAGCTAGTTCTTTTGCACACAGTATTTACAATTCTTTAGCACCTTTTCGTGCTAAAGGCAATCAGCTACTATAAATCGTCATCCTCCCTTGGGGAGAGGATAAAGGTCTTTAAAAATCAAACTAAATATCTATCTATGCAGTATTAAAAATAAATAAATCATACTTTGGGCAATGGCTTAGATGGGTTGAATCTTAAGGTTCATTCCACATTTAATTCTGATTTTTTTTTAATTAAATGAAGGACTGTACAAAAAAAGGACTATTTTCCAGAAGCAAGGGCGGAAATAGTGATTAAAAACCCAGAAATCCTACTTCTGTCCTCCTTTGCTGAACCCTAGGAGGTTCCTCTTCAGTTCATCGTACACCTAAGTAATGGCTTGCTGCTTTGTTTACTAGACAAGGTCTCTACGAAGTCCTAATTCTCAGGAACTGGAGGAGAATTAATTAGTTTCCTGAGTAAAACTCTCTCCCTTCCTAATTAATCTTTTCTATTAGGGAGGAAACAGGCAGAATCAAAGAATTTCACAATAAGAAGGGACCTCTGTGGTCATCTATTCCAACCTATACTGGAAAAAAAATGAATTTCCACTATAGAACACCCCAGAAGGAGCTGTCCAGACTTTGCTAAGAACTCCAATAGACGGGAGCCACTACCTCCTGAGGCAGTTCTAATTGTCAGGCATCTTTTCCTTGTATCAAACCTGAGTTTGCCTCTTTGAGTCTACTAGTCGTTACTCCTACTTCTTCCATCTGGAGCTAAGCAGAACAAGTCTCATCATTCTCCTGTGACAGCTTCTCAAGTATTTAAAGACAAACTCTCTGTCTTCTCTAGGCAAAATATTCCTTCCTTTAATCAATCTTTACATAAGATAAGATAAGATAAGATAGCTACAATTTATAGGCTTTAAGGTTTTTCAAAGCAAGCATTCGCTCATTTGATCTTTATAACAGCCAATACAGCAGGTGCTATCATTATCCCCGTTTCATAAGTGAGGAAAATGAGGCTGGGGTATGTTAAATGATTTGCAGTTAATAGTTGTCTGAGTTAAGATTTGATCTCGGTTCTGACCTAACTCTGAGTCTGTGTGTGTGTGCTGAAGGATAACTGCTAGATGACCTGTATGCTTCATTGGTACCCTAGTAATGTTAAGAGGCCTACAGGAAGGCCTCAGTGGCCTATGACATGGACTTGAAGCCCTTTACCATTCTGGATGTTAAATGCAGTTTATCAATGGCCTTACTAAACTGTGGGACCAAGAACCAAAGGCATTTCCCAAGTGAAAGTGTACTAACTGAGGTCCGTAAGGATCATTTTAGCCAATTTCACTTTGGTGTTTTCCTTCCTTACCTGGAAGCAATGTGGTTGAGTAGGAAGGGCACTAATTTTAGAATCAGAAGACCCATATTCAAATCTTAACCTCTGATACTGTGTCTGTGAAATCATTGAACCTCTTTAAGCTCATTTTCTCATCTCCAAAATGAGAGGATTGGCCTAGATGGCCTAGTATAGTCCATTTCTAAGGTCTCTTCTGTCTTTAAGGAGCTTATGATCCTTCTTAGATTGGATCACTTGTCCCTTAGAACAATCTTTCCTTCCCAGTCCCCAGTGTTACTTGTCTCTCCTGGGAAAGAAACTTTCTCTTTTAAACAGAAGGAGCAAATTGAAGTCTATTCTTTTTTGTTTCTTTATCAAGTCAGGAAATGTGTTTGTCTGCAGCAATGCACCATTGTTAAGAGCCAGGACTGTCCACACCAGCACACTGCTTAACAACTCTTGGGGAAAGTAGGAAGAATTAGGCATTAAGTTGGTGATGGACTTTGGAATATCATTGTATGGGTAAAGATGAGTGGCACATGGAATTAGGTATCTGATTCTGTCTCTGTAAAAATAGCACCTATTCAGGAATGGGATGGAAATGCAGGAATTGTTTTCTATGAAAAATGTTTACTAGCATAGAGATGAAGGGTAAGTAGCTACTTGGTCATGAAAACATGGGAGCACTGATTCCTGTGTCCACTTTTCCTCTTGCATGAACTATTCACATTAATATTGGTGAAGTACAATGAAGGAAAGAGGCCAATAGTGTTGAGCCAAAAATGTATTATTGAGCATCATAAAATCACGGATTGAGAGGTTGAAGAGATCTTACAGGCCATCTAGTCCAACACTTTCATTTTACAGATGGGAAAACTGAGGCCCACAGAGGTTACGTAATCTGCTCAGGGTCACATAGGCCATAAGAACATAGATTTAGAGTTGAAGGAGACTTTAGAGGACATTGAGGTTGGCCCCCTCATTTCACAGATGAAGAAACCGAGGTCCAGAAAGGTTAAATGACTTGTCCAGGGTCACACAGCAAATAAGTATTTGAGGTAGGATTTGAACCCAGGTCTTCTGACCCCAAGGCAAGCATGGCAGAGCCAGCAAGTTACTACTAAAGGAGACAATAGACTTAAATATAGAACAAGTTATTTTAGTAAATCCAATGAACAACTAAAACCGTTTAAAATATTTTTTCCTGTTTTTCTTCCTTTGCTTTGCTGTACTACGCAAATGGATAGACATAAGAGTCAGTGTGGAATAGCTTTTAAAAAAGCACAAGTCAAAAGATTTGGGTTCCAGTTCCAGTTCTGCCTTTGGGACTATGGGCAGGTCAGTTAATAATCCTTGTGCCACTTGCCTCAGAAGGCTTATGTGAGGAAAGTGTTTTGGTTTGGTTATTATTGTTAAGGATAGGAAAGGAAGACTGTGAAGCATAAAAAAGGAAGTAAGGCTGATTGAATTTAAGAAAGCTATAGAAAAGAGAGGTAGCAGGAAATGTGTAGCCAAAGTAGGCATGAATTGGTAGAGACATCACAATTTATTGACAAGCTAGTCATAGTGGATAGTGATAGGATAGTGATGGGTAATAGTGGATAGTGATAGGATAGTGATGGGTCTCAAAACTATATGATGAGAAGATCAGTCAACATTTATTGAGCACTTACTGCTATGTGCCGGACACTGTGCTAAGTATGACATTGAGAGACTAGGGACTGCTAAGCCTGGAAAAGGGAAGACTTGGGGGTGAGCACTGAATCTGAAAATTGCTAAAATGTTTGAAGGGCTTCACATGAAATAGGCATTAGGCTTATTCTTCAGAGGTACAGAACAAATGCCCATGAATGGGAATTATAGGAAAACAGATTTCAGCTCTTTATAAATAACTTACAGACTGTCAAAAAGACAAGAGGATTCCTTGGTCACTGGAAGAGTTTAAGCATAGGCTGCATGACCACCTGTAGGAATGTTGTGGAGAGGATTGTCGGGAGGGTTTGGGATCTCTGTCTCCATCACCCTCTCCCTTTCCAACTCTGACCTTTGCATGGCCCTTCTAAACTTTTAGATTCTACAATATGGTCTCTTGGGGGATGCACAGAAGCATCTAAGTGGCATAGTCCATAGAGTTTTAGACCATGAGTCAGGAAGACCAAAGTTCAAATCCATTCTCAGACACTAGCTATGTGACAGTGGGCAAGTCATTTAACCTCTCTGTCTCAGTTTCTTCATCTGTGAAATGGGGATAATAATGGTACCTACCTCACAGGGATTTTGTCAGAATCAAATGAGATAACATTCTGTCCTTCTTGGGTTTCTATCTTTGTTTCCTTTGCTGGTCATTCCATTCCTGCCTTTCTCCTAGGCCTTCCCTGAGAATCAGTCTTAATTAATTCTTCTCTTTTTGCTCTCTCTCTTTTGTCTTGGAGATTCCATTTATTCTCATAGCCTCAAGTATCAATATTTATAGTGATAATCCCTAAATCTTTACAGCTTTTACCCAAGCAATATCATATCTCCAAGTGACTAATGGACACTTCTGCTCCAGTGTCTTGCTGTCCCCTCACATTCAACATTCTCAAATTCTTACCTTTACTTCAAGTCTTTATATCTAACCAGCCACCCAGCCCTGATAATTCTTTTGTAAAATATCTTTTTAAGAAATGTCTCTTCCTTTTCATTCCTAGTGTTACCAAATCAGCACCACCCCTCCTAGTTTACTTCCCTGATTTAAATCTTCCCTTCTCTTATCTGTCTTGCATATTGATCCTGGAATCACCTTTCTCCAACAGGGCTCTTATCATTGGAGGTTAATTATGGAATGTTGGAAAAAGCCATGAACTTGAAGTAAGAAGGTCTGAGTTCCTATAGTAGCCCCTTTGTTTATTAGCTGGGTAATCTTGAACTAGTTATAACTCCCCTAAAGCTTTGTCTCCCCATCTGTAAAATAAGAATAATATTTATATTTTGAATTTCACAAAGTTAGCTTGAGGATCGAATGAGATAATACATATAAAGCATTATGTAAAGCTTAAAGCACCAAATCCGTATAAACTATTCTCATGTCACACCTTTGCTCCAAAACCTAGTGGCTCTCTAGCATCTAAAGCATCAAGCCCAAATACCTCCCCATTTTTGATGCCCTCCTTCATTTGGTGCCATCCTACTTTGCAAACCTTTTTTCCCATGATGTCCAAGTTTAGGCCAGCATCTGGATTGTCTTGTGTTTATTCCACATTCATTCCAGCTTTTCTGCCTTTGTTGGTTCTGCTCTTCTCCTATCTTCCATTAGTCCAAATACTATTGTCCTTTAAGGCTGAGCTCAAGTGACTCCTCCTCCATAAAACCAACATCGATCCCTCTCTGAATTCCAGTTGCATTTGCAGTACATATCTTGCAATGAGTTACTGCGGTATAAGGTATATGCTATGTCCGTGTAAATTATATGTGTCCATGTGGATTGTCTAAATGCTAATCATGGAAGGTATTGTGATAGATATCTCTGGAATCTTATCTCCCCCTTCCCAAGGGATACTGCAATTTCTGCCTTAAGGGGAGCAGGAGAATCTAGCAATTAGGAGAATCTCATGTAGAATGCCCCAGGCTTGGCTAGAAACCCAGGTTACATAATTACATACTATACTGTACTGTTTCTTAAGTCATTTCAATAAGCATTGTGTCTGTTTAATAACTAAAAATAATAATGGATTATTCTTTGAAGTGCTGTGTTAGATGTTTCATATTCATTAATTTTCTCTCCCCAGTCAGATAATAAGCTCCCTAAGGGCAGGGGCCATACCCTAGACACCTTGTGCTTCCCTTGTGGCCTTAAGCACAATGGTGGATATAAAACAGATGCTCAATCAATACTTATTGGTTGCTTGATTGATATTGCTGGTAACCTGTAGATTTCCAGGAATATCAGTTTCCTTCTTAGTAACACCATGACAACCTATTGATTATGTAAACCTTTTGAAATTGATTCTAAATATTGCAATTGTTTGATTTGGGAAAAAATAAGTTGATGAGTAAAGGAAGCTTTATTCTGAAGGACTTAGATTTTCATATGCCGTTATATACACATGTATAATTGAAAAGATCCTTGACTTAGAGGTGGAAGACCTGGTTTCAAGTTGTGACCCATCTACATATCAGTTTTGTGAAACTGGGGAAGTTACCTAACAGCTTTGTGACTGGGTTTCCTCCTCTGTAACAGGAAACATCTGACTGATCTGTTTCAGAAGATTGTTGGGAAAATTTAATGAGATAATGTACAAAAAAAATTATGTTTAGACTGTTCATACTTGTATGTGTTTGTCTCAGCATAAGTCCTAGAATTACAGTGATGATAATAGAACCCAGCATCCTTAACATCTGTTCTCATCCTTGGCAAGGCAATTCACAAATAAATCAATATCATATACGTGAGTACGGCTCTGCCCTCCAATCAGTCCCTGTACTTTTCTGCCTACCTCTCACTAAAATATTAAATAGAAAATTATGGATATATTCAGAAATACTTACCTCTGACAACTTGATGATGTGAGGTTAGGATTAATTTCCTCTACTTTGCTGTAAAATTTCCTTGATCCTCTTTCATCTAGGGTGGATGGGGTTGGAGTATTCATACTCTCATAGATCCAGAACCAGCATTTCCAGGTTTTGTTACACTTGTCTCCTCAATTACACTGTAATCTCTGTGAATCAGCCAACTCCACCACACCTGTCTCTGTGATCTCATCTATGCAGGTATACCTTCCTAAGGGTTGTGTACTGTTGGCTGTAAATTGTACTCCAGAAATTCCTGTCCATCTTGTATTAATCTTGTCTGTGTCCTCTCATAAGTTTGGCACAAGGGATCTATCCAACATACTGGTGGCCTTCCTTGAGTCCCCTTGACATGGCAAGGAGACTGGTGGAGTACATGGAGTACATAGGTACATTGGTTATCCCTCACCTTCTCTATCTCATCTTTTCCAATCTTACATTTGTTTGATAAAATCCTTGAGGCCAGTTCTTACTCGTCCATCCCTTGTTTTTAATGTTTTATAGACTACTCACACGCCTCCTCTTTCTCTCTTTTGCTTTTAGGAGATCTTCAACTTTGGTTCATTGAAGTCTGTAGTGTTCCATGATTGATAACCATACAACATCATGGATAGAATGCTGGTATTTTTGAAAAATGTGTCCTTTGTTTCAGAGATATGTTTGGGGTCATTAAAAGAATTTTTCAATTTCCCCAAGGGCAATCCAGTTTCCTCTCCCTCTCCTGTTCACTTCTAGCCTCACTCATTGTCCATTTGCAGTGTCTCTCCCCTCAGAAAATTGGCCAGACTGAAGTTTACCTTTGTACTGTCTGAAGAAACAGTTTGTTAAGCAAATGCATAATGTAAACAGTATTTCAAGGGGAATGTTTAAACTACTAAAGAGAGCACACTATCCTCAAGGACTTTGGAAACACTACAGTACCTGAAAATATTCACTGTTGCTAATTACAAACACTTCCTATAACTCCAATATGTGTTTCCTCTCTCCCTCTCTCCTTTTTTCCCCTCCCTTCCTCCCTCCCTTTCTCTCTCCCTTCCTCCCTCCCTTTCTCTCTCCCTTCCTTCCTTCCTTCCTTCCTTCCTTCTGTCCTTCCTTCCGTCCTTCTGTTCTTCCTTTCTTCCTTCCTTCCATCCTTCCTTCCTTCTGTTCTTCCTTCCT
This sequence comes from Trichosurus vulpecula, assembly GCF_011100635.1. Classification (NCBI taxonomy): domain Eukaryota; kingdom Metazoa; phylum Chordata; class Mammalia; order Diprotodontia; family Phalangeridae; genus Trichosurus; species Trichosurus vulpecula. The sequence continues at coordinate 201,238,302 of NC_050574.1, read as the reverse complement.
TCCTTCCTTCCTTCCTTCCTTTCTGACATCCAGTTGCAACTGCAATGATAGAAAGGTCTTGCTTGCTGAAATTTGACTTTGAGGTGAGAGGAAAAATGAATGAAAGGCCAAGTGCCAATTACAGCAGAGTACCAGTTGCTGATACCATAAATGGGTTAAGCAGGTTCCATCTCCAGTTAATTCCCAGCGTTGGCCTCAGGCACAGTGGCATTTTGGTAAAGTAAAAAGTCTTGGAAGTTTTGCAAGCCTACTCTGTTTAAGTGATTAATCAGAGACAAACTGACTTTGCACTGAGAGTATAATTCAGAATGCAGTGTGACCCCGTCCTTCTGGAAACTAAAGGGAGTTAGTTAACCATTGAAGGAGGACAGGGGAGGAAGGATCATAGAGGATATTTTAATTAAATTGAATTTAGGAAGCACTTATTAAGGACGTTTTGTGTGTATGTATGCAGTACTCCAAGCCCCTGTAACATCAACACATCTGGAGGATGACCAGAAAGGATATCACATAAATGAGTCAATATGCCAGGTAAAAAATAAGATGAAGACAGAGTGCCTGTCCTTAAGGCCTTTATAATGCAGTAGGGAAAGAACATAGATATACGAATAACTTCCAACTGAAAGCAGAATAGAGGATGTTTTAATAGTTACAAAGTGCGGAGGAGCTACAAGTGGGGATAACCAAGGTGGATAGTCCAAGTTGATGGAATAGCATTCACCAAGGTGGGAAAGTGTGGAAGGTTTGAGGAACTGAGTGTAGCAGAATAATGGCAAATAAGGCTGGCATAGGTTGGGGACACAGGAACATAGATTTAGAGCTGGAAGTGACCTTTCAGGCTATTGACAGATAAGAAAATCTGGGGCCTAAAAAGGTAGGGTGATGTGCTCAAGGTTGCACAGGTGGTAGGTGGCAGAGTCAGAATCTGAATGATTTCCTCTAACTCAAGTTGTATTACTCACAGTGCCTTGCCCGTTATGGATAGGCCTTGAGTGACAGACTTTATACTTTGTTCTTTAGGCCATGGGGATCTTTTTTTTCTTTTTTTTTTGATGGGGGAAGGCAGGGCAATTGGGGTTAAGTGACTTGCCCAAGGTCACACAGCTAGTAAGTGTGTCAAGTATCTAAGGCCATATTTGAACTCAGGTACTCCTGACTCCAGGGCTGGTGTTCTACTCACTGTGCCACCTAGTTGCCCCGGGGTATCTATTTTTTAAAGGATTTTATTAGTAACTTTATTTTTATACAGCCTTCATTTCCAAATATCTTTCCTTCTTCTTTCTCCTAGAGTCATCTTTTGTAACAAAGAATAAAAATGAGAGGAGAAAAAATGAGAGGAGCAAAATTTATCAGTACATTAACTGAGTCTGACAGTATTTGCAGGGTTCCATACCTATGGTCCCCCACCTCTAGAAAGAGGGGAGGGAGGTTTATTTTCCCATCTTTTCACTGCGGCCAGGCTTTGCCATTGTACAGTCAGTTTGGCTATAATATAACATATACTTTCCCCCAAAACACTGTACCATGCAAAATCATGCAATAAAAAACACAGAGCTTATGAGGAAATTGGGGTTAGGGAGATAACACTCAAGAATTTGTCAGTGACACATTAAAAAAATAGGAACATAATAAAAATGGCAGCAAAGTTTTATCCATGTCAAATGGTTAAGAAATACATAAATACTACAATAAACAGTGGCCATAGTCATGTCCTTGACCTCTAGCTGCTACTCACCTTGCATCACACACTGCGATTTGGGCCAGCATTTACTCCAGGGTCTTTGGGCCAGAGTGAGTGGAAGAAGGGGGTGGGGATGCAGTTGGGGATTGAAGTATGGGTGGTTCAGATCAGCTCTCTGCCACTCACAGCTCCTACCACACCAGAAGATGTACAACAAATATGGTACTTTACCTTGACAGAGCCCTGATGGTTGCAGCTTGTGAGTTTTTGTGAAGAGGTGCCATTTTCTGAGCTTTCTTGATGTTTCTCCAGGGCAGAATCATGAAGAGGCAAATTTGAAATTAGTGGTATGCTCCAAATCCTCTCAGATTATGTATTGATAATTTCCTAATATATCAATCATGTTGGAACATATATTTTTGAGTTATAGCAGAACGGACTTTAATTTGATAGCATTCATTTTCGTTTTGGGGGTGTTCTTTTGATTTAAATTATTGTCGTTGTGCCTATTGTTCTCCTGGTGTTCCTTATATCACTTGCGCGTCATAAAAAATTTGTTATAATTTTGATTCTTAATGTGTACAGCTTTTCTACTACATTCATATACCAAGTGGAGGGATTCATAACTTGCATTTAGGAAGATTATTCTGGCAGCAGTCCCCTCCTTAGGGGAAGGGTGGGAGAATGGAACTGAACTAGGTGGGTATAATAGACAGGGGTGGAAAGGAGTGGATAAATGTCAGAGACGTTGCTGAGGTGGAATATATAGCAGTTGGCAAATTAATTAGATTGGTTGTTAGAGAGATGGAAGAATTGAACAAAACTTTGAGTGTTGGTTACTGGGAGAATGGTGGAGTCATTGACAGAAGTAGGGGTCGGAGCATTTTGGAAATAATATGATGAGTTCAGTTTGGGGCATGTGGTGTTTGAGAATGCCTATGTAGAAGTTAAAAATTGAAGATGATTAAAAAATGATAGAATTGGAAGGTAATATCATCTAGTTGAGGTAAAGATCATCTGCTCAAACAATTTTATTTTACAGATAAAGAAAATGAGGGCCAGAGAGCATCTATGACTTGCCCAAGGGCAACTTTGGATCTGAGTAAGTAGAAGAGCCAGGATTACAGCTCAGGCCTTCTGAGTCCCAGGCCCACACTTTTCTCACTGCACTCCCAGGACAAAGAACATAATCTTCAGATTTGGGCATGATTGAGTTTGAGATTCCCAAGGGATGCCCAATATAGAATATCTAATAAACAGTTGGTGATCCAAGAATAGAGCTCAGGAGAGAGACCAGGACTGGATATATAGATCTGGGATTAAGCTTCATAGAAATGATCATTGAACCCAAGTTGAAGTCATATTGAGAGAGAGAGAGAGAGAGAGAGAGAGAGAGAGAGAGAGAGAGAGAGAGAGAGAGAGAGAGAGAGAGTGTTGAGAAGAAAGACCTTTGGGGTCCATCCATAGTTAGAAGGTAAGATATGGATGATTATCCAGCAAGAGACTGAGGAGTGTTCAGACAGGTAGGAGAACTATGACAAGTGTCACAAAGTTCCTTTGGGGAGAGAGCATTCAGAAGTAGATTGTAGGCAGCAATGTTAAGTACAACAGATAGGTAAAGAAGGAGGAGACTGAAATAGACCATTTGATTTGGTAGTTAAGAGATCATTGATAACTTTGAAAAGAACCACTTCAAAGGGCTGAAAAGAGAGTGAGAGGAGACAAAGTGGAAGCAGTGTATGTAGACAGCTTTTTCTAGGAGTTTGATGGAGAAAGAAAAGAGAGATACAGGATAATAGTAGAATCTAGAAAGGGTTTTCAAAGATGAAAGAGAACTGGGTACGTTTTAGGTATCCAAGAATAAGCCCATAGATATAGATTGAAGGTTAAAAAGAGGTGAAGGAAAAGAGCATGATTGTGGGAGCAGTCTTCCAGTGGAAATGGAAGGGGATGAAATCAGAGGTTATAAGCAGAGGAGTTGGCCATGGTGACAAGAAAAGCCATTTCTTCATCAGACTGGAGTAAAAGGAGATAATATAGGATGATGTCACAGAATCTTGAGATACAGAATATGGGAGAAGAGGGAATGTATTTTGAATAGGCTTTATTTCCTTGGTAAAGTAGGAGGTATGAAGTCTTTTGCCAAGAATGAGGGAGAGGGGTATTTTAGGAGGATGGAGAAAAGAAGAGAATATTTGGAATAGCTACTATGAGGAGTAAGATACAGACTCAATTAGGGAAGAATAAAAGCATTACCTTGCTTAAATGAAGGCCCAGTTGAGATTACATAACAAAAATGTGTAATGTACCCATCAGCATGATTTTATGACTGCCTGTGGTACAGCAGCCCTTGAGTAGAAGCAGAGAAGGCATGTGATAGGAAGAATATAGGGTTGAACTTTAGTGAGGCATAAACAGAGGTAGCCCAAGGGGGCAAGAAAGTCAAGAGTCTCTAGTTGCAATGTTGGTTGGTATTGGATGGTATTGGGAACAAAAGACAGTGAAGGGAAGGAGCAGAAGGGTAATGGATAGTAGAACATATGGAAGAGACTTTTTTTTAATCTAAAGAATATGGAAAGTTTGAGAATGTTTTAGCCAGAAAGCAAGAAGCCAGTGGAATGAGAAGAGTGTTTGAATGTGAAAGAGAAAGAAGTGATAACTGATGGATTAAAGCCCAAGCCTTAGTCACCTTCTGCCAGTTTCTATAGTGGTTGAAGGATGGGTAAACTGCTTGCCTCCTGACAACCTATGAAAAGACAGACAATAGGAATAATATGGCTTCTAAATGGATCCATTCAGTCTTTTTTTGGGGGGAGGACAGGGCAATTGGTTTTAATTGACTTGCCCAAGGTCACACAGCTAGTACATGTGTCAAGTGTCTGAGGCTGGATTTGAACTCAGGTCATCCTGACTCCAGGCGGGTGCTCTCCTCACTGCACCACCTAGCTGCCCGATTCAGTCTATTTAAAAAAAATGTTTTATTTATACCCCCCTTTAAAAGAAATTACTGTCATTTCTCACTGACACCCTCCCCCAAAGAACTCTGTCACAACAACAATAAAAAAGAACTGAGTAAAACTCCCTCTCTGTCAAGAGGAAGGGGGTATGCTTTTTCACCAACAATTCACTGAAATCACAATAAGTCAATGAACTTATTATAGTTCTGGTGTCCTTCCGTGGTGTTTTTTACAGTATTATGGTCTTTGTGAAAATTGTTCTCCAGGTTCTGCTCACTTCACTTAACATCAGTTCATAGATATCTTCCTAGGTTTGTCATATTTGTTATTTCTTATGGTACCATCATATGTATAACCACAGTTTGTCCAGTTATTTCCCAATGAAAGGACATCCATTTTGTTTCCTGTTCTTTGTTGCTACAAAGAGTGCCATAATAAATATTTTTATACATATGGGACTTTACCCTCTGACTTTGACTTCCTTGGGTGGGGGTGGGGTGGGGTTGTCTAACAGTGATACTAATGGGTCAAAGGGTTCCATTCATTTTTAAACAGCAAGACACTATACATATGGCATGGTACAAAATCACTACTTTACTCAAATCCCTTCTGAGATTTGGTTGGGTTTTGATACATGGCTCTGCATTGTAGTAGAAGAGAGTATGGCTGCTCTAAAACTCCTCATAGAAGTCCACAGGAGCTAAAAAGGATATAACATCTGCTATCTTTCTTCCCATCCCCAACAAAGAAAACTTTATTCACTGAAACATATCAAGACGCAAAATGCAGTCTCATGAAATGACCTCCATAAATCAACAACTGAAACATCTGTTCAGTGATTTATGCTTCAAGAATAGGAAGAACATTTAGGATCCTGAAAGTATGGTTCTTTACTGAATTTTTCAGCTGTAGTTTTTTTGGTTCAAAGGATGATGCTTGACGGTAATCTAATCATATTTGTGAGCAGTAAAGGGCCAATTCTTTATTCCACTTGTTTTGGTTTTCCAAAAGACTGGTTGCCTGGGTCCCATTGCTTTCCCAGTTGGAAATTACTATGAAAAGAGGGGAGCAGAGGGAATATGAAGTTTTCACCCTTAAAACTACTATTGAATTTTGAAGATCTTGACCAAGGCAAAAAGGCAGTTGTGTTAACCAGGCAGGCTGCTTCTATAGGAGATAACAAATGTACCAATGCTATCCAAGTACTCCATGCCACATGGACATACATCACACCAAACCTACATCATACAGTGGAAATTAAACAATATTTGTTTTCAACAATCACTTCTATAACACACTATAATGCCTCTCGCTATTCTCTGTGAAGTAAGAATGATTTGAACAATGTTATTTGTGCCAAATTACCTCAGAAATCTGTTTTCCTTTTTAGCCTTTCTTGGTCAAGGTCTTTGGCTGAGCTTGCTTGAAAGTGGGCAAAAGCAAAACAGATTCTGAGCTCGGAAGTCATTATAGCCTAAATATAACTCATCATTACAGAAGGCGATAGTCCTCTGTGTAATAAGCAGACTCTGGCTGCTCACCAGGTTTCTTCGGTAAAGGATTACAAGCTGCATGTTATTCGAACCTTTGCTTCTTAGAAAATTAATGTGGGCCATCTAGCTGGCACGTTGCCAAACCCATTTATGTTTCTGTTTGAAAATGTCATGGAAAATTTACGAATTGTATTTCACTGAAGAACATAAACTTGTCAGAAGTACCAAATTGCCCATTTGACCCATTTTGGGGAATCATAAATTACAGTTTAAATGGTTTGTTTTTTAATAGTTTGTTTAAAAAATAGTTCACCATGTGCTAAATATAAAAAAAATCTTACCACATGATTCTTTGGAAGTTTTGAAAAATGGATGGATTCTTCTAAGTAGAATAGGTTGGGAGATTTGGAGCTGGAATGGATCTCAGAAGGCATATATTCCAGTCCCTTCATTTTACAATCAGGGAAACTGAGGCTTAGTGAGATTAAGCGATTTGCCCAAGATTACACAGTTCTAGTAGAAGAGCTAGGATTCAAACTCGGGTATTCTGACTTTAAATTCAATAGCCTTTTTTCTGTGCTACTCTGTAAAAGCACCAATAGCAATGGCGGCCTTCTAGGAGGGAACCCAGACTTTTCTTTCTAAGCATCTACCTTGTTTGGGGATGAGGGTAAGCTTTTTAGTAATGATGCTATTCAGTTTAATTAAGGAATGCTTTCCACGATAAAGAAAATTACACATCATGCGCATCAAAATAAAACTAACCTGCTGAAACAACTAGAAATGTTATGGTCAGCAATGATATTCTCACTTTTAAGCTAACTAACTGCATAAAATAGTTAACATTAAAAAATGCAGGCCTGGCATTAGGCAGTTATGATTAGACTATGTCCAATAATAGTTTAGGGAGTTACTTTTCCATGTATTATTGATATGAGATGCAGCCATAAAATAGTAGAAAGAGCCCTGACTTTGGGGTTCTGAAGACCTAGAATGGAGTCTTGTACCTGCCATTTATTACCAACACCATGTTGGACAAGTCCCTTCACTGCTCTGAGCTTCCTCATGTGTAAATCAAGAGCACTGGACTTCAACAGGGATTCTTAATCTTTTTTGTGTCCTGGACCCCTTTGGCAGTCTGGAGAACCTATTAACCCTTTCTCTGGATAATTCTCTTTAAATGCATAAAATAAGATATATGGGATTACAAAGGAAGCTGATTATGTTAAAGTATAGTTATCCATATAAATACATATGTGTGTGTATATATATATATATATGTATATATACATATATATATATATATATATATATATATTCAAAAGTTCACAGATTCCAGGTTAAGAACCCTTTGGATTGAGTGATTTTTAAGTTCTTTCTAGCTCTAAAACTAACTTTATGCACCTGTGAGTCTTCAAACTTAGTAGTAACCTCTGATGTTTACATTAGCTTCATCTATATTGGAAATGAATTTTTGAAAAAACACCACCTCAAAAAATAGAGCAAAATATATTAAATCTCCATCAGCAACAGAGTTCACCATTAAGCTGTTTCAAAAGCAAATTTGGATTAATTTATGACATTCTCTGCTAGCCATGGGAAGAAAAATTTTTTTTAAGATGCCATTCACCAATATGACCTAAATTGGCCAAATCAGGATTACATGATTTTCCCATCTGGAGGATTTGCAGGGGAAGGCTTACACCCAGTTGGTGCTAACATTAAAATAAAGAAATGTGGAAAGGGTCTGTTGGTCAAACCTTGACGGGGCAAGTGAATCAGTAATATGTATGGACCAGGTACTGGAAGGAAAGAAACCAGCATTTATTAAGTGTCTACTATGTGTCAGGTACTGTGCTAAGCATTTTAAAAATATTTTCTCATTTAATCTTTACAACAACCCTGGGAGGTAGGTGCTGTTGTTATCATCCCCCATTTTACAGTTGAAGAAACTGAGGCAGAGGTTAAGGGACTTGCCCGAGGGTCACACAACTAGTAAGTATCTGAAGCTGAATTTGAACTCAGGTCTTCCTTACTCCAGGATTAGTGTTCTAACCATTGTGGCACCTATCTGTCTGAAGTCTACTGAAGAGTTGGAAAGTACCTTGCACAGATTAGAGTCACCACCAGTTGCATAGCTTTTGTTAAGTAGCCCAGATTTTTGCACTGCTAACCATAGCTCCACAAGAGAGATGCCGAGGGGATCAAGGGGATGGAGGGCTGAAACCATACCTCATAATCAGCAACTTTCAGCTAATTGGATATTACAACCTTGATGTCCTGGAAGAGCAAGGGGACAGGTGCTAAACTGGGGGGCAAACAGCCATAAGTACCCTGTGACTGTACTGTGATGCTTGTTTGTTACAGCTGTCACCCAGAAATTTTTAGGGTAAGTTTAAGATGCTGGTGGTCTGGTCCCCTATGCAGTTCCTATTCTGCTTCCTGTTTTTTCAAATTGTAAAATACTTGACAGGCCTTGTGTGATTTCATATTGAGAATGTTCATACAGAACTTTGTACTCTCAAGGAGAGATCTGCCTCCTGAAGTGTATGAATTTCTTCCTTTACTAGACTTCTTGGTCAGATCCACATTCGGGGCCAAGAAAGGTGTGCTTTATCTTTGTACTCCTGGGAGAGTGAGGATGGGATAGTGGAAGGAGGGTCATTGGTCTAGGACTATTTGTCAGTGTCAGGAAGGACTGGCCTGAGTTGGTCAGGCCGCTATCGGTGGCAGCCACTAATGAGAATTGGCTGCAGACTAGGCTAATTAGGCTGTCTGAGGGAGTGACTCTTATTTCCCTCTCTCTCTATCAAAGAAAGTCATCAGAGGGGGAAGACAATGAGCACACTGTAAACCTTTGAAAACAAATATATGTGTGTTAGGGGGCATTGTAGTGTATCTACATTTTATTGGTTCTGTTTTATAAGTTATTTTGGTTGTTTAGAAGTTTGAAAAACCTTCCCCTTTATTAAAAAAAGAGTCATAAATGGTGGTTAGCTCTCTAGGCCAGCCCATAAAGCCTTTTTCGTCTAATATATTTGAAATTTAATATTATACTGGTATTAACCTAGCCATTTAGTTAATAATATTTCTATTGCAAAATGCACCAAGATTCTGATGTGACTTGGGATGCCAGAAAACATCTCTCTACTCCTGCAATGGGAGCACAGAATCTCCTTTCAGCCCTCTTTATCTGCTCCACGGTGGGAGTGGGGACATCCTCAACTTCAGGCTGCTAGTGGTGATTCCTGTAGGGCTTGGCTCAGGATTTCTGAAGGCTCCCCATCAGCTGAGACCCTCAGGTAAGAAGTTGGTGGGAAAGCAAGTGGGGATTTTTACAGCCTCCTGCTGAGGTATACTCGTAGGGCTACTTTTCCATCTTTGGCTATCTCCTCATTGGCCTTTTTTCTTTTTCTTTCCTGTCCCTACTGTTTCCCTTCTACTTTGGACATAAAGGACTAGAAACCTCCCTCTCTCATTTCTTTTTCAAAATAAGACCTAGCAGAGAAAATTATACATAGGTACTGATAGGGTATTTCAATACAAAAGTCTGAAATATGAACCAAGCTTTCCTAGGTATTTATGCTGGGGCCAGAATGAAGAGTAAAATGTCTCCCGGGGGTGGGGAGGAGGCAAGTTGGGAGTGTAAAAGGATGTTAGATGAGAACAGATGAAGGGCAGCAATAGATTAAAGTAAAGGGAAGAAAAGCCTTAGGAAGTTATTGCATTTCCCTTTTTCCTAGTTTCTCATTAATCCTGATATTTTATGGCCCTGTGGCCAGCCCTGAATCAAGGTGAAGAGGGAGACAGGAGATTGAGGAATCAGTTATAGAGGAGACGAGAGGGCCTTTAGTGGCAAATTGAGGATGGAGGAATTTACTCTTCAAGTATCATATATGCGTGTATGGGTGTTTCAACAATCCGGCTAGCAGCTGCTGTGGGGGCGAAAAACCAACATAAGCCCAACAACAAGAACGCTGCCAGCATAGGTTCTTTTGATCTGCTTTACTAAGGAAAGGGGTTAACAAATTTACTTTAATCCAGCATGCAGACATCATTCACTTAGTTCAGGGGAAAAAACCAGCACCCTGAACTTCAGAGCAAATATAAATACAAAGATACATTAGAAACAGACCAAATCACAATTCATAGTTACCAAAAAGCATCAACATCTGAGTTCACAAGCCGGAGAGCTCGACAATGGCTGGCCGAGAGTCACATGCCACTCCTCCTGTGGCTCAGAGTTCCGAGAAAGAGAAAGCCAACCCCTGGTTTTACATCTTTTTCAGGGTTAAGGGTGAGTCACACATGCGACTCACCCACATGACCTAAAATTGTCACAAAGAGGCAACTTAAACCCACGTGGTCTAAAAGCCTCTGATGTCCCAAACATGCCACTCAAACCCATGTAAACTAGGCCCTCCCCTGAGGCAAGGAGGTGACCAAGGACTCCCAGTCTAATCAAGGAAACAAAGGCCAAACTCTTCAAGGGCACTTGGTTGAACTGAATGCTAAGAACCCATTTTGATTGCCAACACAATGGGTGGGTTTACCTACAGATAAAATGCCACGTTAGCATCCATTAGCATTTGTGATAACTCAACATTTGTGAAGTTAGAGGTAGGTGCTTTAGCATTTTTTCATCTCTAAGTCCTTACAGAACAATAATAATAGCTAGAATTTATGTATCACTTCAAGGTTTGTAAAATGCTTTTAAAAATATCATCTCATTTGATCCTTACAACTTTGCGAGGTGTATGCTATTATTATCCTCATTTTACCGATGAAGATACTGAGGCAGACAGAGGTTAAGTGACTTTCCCAGGGTCACACAGTGACCCTAAGTGTCTAAGGCCATATTGGAACTTAGATCTTCCTGATTCCAGGTCCAATGCTCTATCTACTGCGTCATCTGACTGCCTTAGAACAAGATATACTACTGAATAATGCAACTGGCACATTGCAACTAGTATTACCTAAGCAAGTAGTGGATGGATGGATGTAGGAGGACACCTAGAGACACAGGCCAAAGCCCGAGCTGTTATCAGTACTTTAACTGGGGGAAGGGAACAGGGAAAGGTAGTAAGATAAGTGTAGAAACCCACATTCTAGAAAAGGGAAATACCCCTTTCACCTTTGCATTCCAGGTCTCTTCTCTAAGATACCCTTTTCTTTTGCTTTGTCCAACCTACTTAAAAATTTTTCTTAAATTGAGCCTTTTCTGAAGGAGATTTCTCCTTTAGAATGTTGAAGGTTGAATTCTCTAGCTATAAGCATTCAACTTGAATAAAATTTGCCATTACAACTTCAATGCATATCTTTTCTTGAAAACCACATATTCATTTCACTCATTTTAAGGATTTTCAAGGGCTGTGTGGACTTGGGGGTTGGTTACCACTTTGCTCTTTGAAAAGGTATTCAATAAATGCTCCAGTTCCTAATGAAAGGTGAAGAATCCTAGGGGGCTTTGAAGTTGTTACTTTTAGTCTTGGATCCTCTACTCAAAAGACTTTACCACCTCTTTGTTATTCTCAAGCTCAGTTTCTTTATCAAGAAAATAAAGATAATACTACTTAGCATTTTAAGCAAGATTGAGATAATCCGGGGGAGAGATCTTTGAGCTTCTAATGCTAGTGTTGCCACAGCTTCATTAATTCCATTTTGCAATATATATCATAGGTCTGGAAATTGGGTACCATATGTTATGTGCAGTGGGTATTATTTGTAATTAAGCTGCAAACTGAGTAATCAACAGTAAGAACTGGGACACACTTCCAAATAGTGGGGCTGTTTGGGAATGTACTTTGGCCTTAAGGTTGTTATATATGGGTTTTTAGAGCTCAGCTGCTAGCCAGAGTAGTTGGCAAACAGGTCAAATCTTCAGGGCAACTGTGTAAGTGGATCTTTGTCAGTGCTCTGGCTGATGGCAAGCTAGGATGTTGCATAGACTGATGATGAATGCTGGATTAACCTGAAGGTCTTGACTGTTAGGATTGAATGTCTTTTTACATATTGCAAGTGCCCTTTCTGAGTATTTGAAGGCAAAGTGGGACACCTTCCATGAAACAGACCAAGTAAATTCTTAAGAACTTAGACCACTTGGTAGAGTTCTCAGGGTGAAAAGCCACTGCTGCTGTTGCTCCCCCAGCATGGGTACACTGGAAAGACTACTGGACCTGAGAGTCAGAAGACCTGGATTTAACATGCATTCTATTAATTTGCTACCTTACAGAATGGAAGGAAGAAAGAAAAGAAGCAAGCAAGGAAGGAAATTCACCAAGTCTGCCTTACCCACAGCTGGAATTTTTTTATACTTTTAAATAACCGGGAAGCCATGTGGGACAGTTTTCTTCCCTGTTTAGGAGAAAAAAATCAACTTATCACTTAGGATTAGGGAAAGGAGGTGGGGAGAAAGAAGATGCATCATAAAATGTTAGCCCTATCACAGGCACCATTTTTTTCCATTTCCATGATATAGTGTGGATAGCTGAATTTTTTCCATTTATATTTAGTGAAATTTTGGTCAAACCAAAGGATAGGCGCAGAACAAATTTGTTCTGTGAAGTTTGGATTTAGTCAAAGGGCCACACTTGAGGACCTAGTGGGCTACATGTGACTTCCAGGCCACAGGTTCCCCACCTCTGGTAAGGGAAAGATATATGGAAGGCACAAGTAAATTGCAGCATATTAGCCAACAATGACTTGTGTGCAAAAAGTGAACTGAGATATATCATCTGTGAAATGTATGATCAGAAAATCAGATGAGGCAATAATAAAACAAGGAACAAGGATAAAAGAGATAAAGGCCCTGGTACTGATAGAATGTTAAAAAGACCTAGAGAAAGGTACGCAATGTTGGGAGTTGATCTCTGTGTGGGCTTTATGGGAGGGAGGGCCTGAAGTTGCATAAGATGAGAAAAGCCTGTATGGGTTGGTATCTGTACCTTTGGAAGATACATTGATGAGATCATGGATACACTGACACAATTAGGGTGTGGGAGGAAAAAAAAAAAAAAAACCCTGCTACGTGTTGACCATTACAGTGACTCAGTGCCATTTCCTTCTCAGTTATCTCTCAACTTTCTAGGTGAGTATTTTGTGAGTAAACAGATACCCATGTCAACTGGACCGAACCAGCCTCCAGCCTGTGGATGGCAGGAGCCTAACAGAGCAGGCTAGAGGCAGGAGAGTCAGGAATCAAATAGAAGTTTAATTTCAAAGTGAGGGAAACAGCTTACAAGCAAGGAGGCAGATGAGACGCATGTGCCAGGGCCGCACCCCTAGTGGGGGGACCCGAGGCAGTGGAGCTGAACTTTGATTCGTACACTTGTGGCTAGACTAAGAGTCAAACAATGTAGTGTAGTGACTGCAGTAAGGCCATGGTGAGGCACAACAGCAACGGTGAGGCAAGGTTGTTTAGTGACAAAAAGTCCGTTCATAGCAAGGCTTCGTGTCTGGGCCTGTTGGTGCTTGCCTGAGCTAGAGCACCATCTGTGGTTTAGTTGCAACAGTGTTCATCCAAAGGGTGAATGCAAAGGATTATTGTTAGGCCAAGCATAGGGCACAGCTTACTGGTTGAGAAAACAGGTTGTCTCCTAATAGTAGCTCGACACCCAGAATGATGCAACTTCTTATCCCAAGCTCTAGTCTGCTCCACCCAGGCTTCAGGGATGTCTACTCTGTGCTAATCCTCATAGGAAAATACAAATTCTCCCACTCATGGGAGTGTTGACTTTTAGAGGAAATGCCTAGTGTTTTTCTACAAAAGTATCCATCCTAAAAATGAGCAGGTCTGAATTCTGTCCTGTTTGTCATGTATGACAACATATAGGACCATGACCAAATTACTTAATCTTTCTATCCATTTATAATGTGTTGATAATACATGCATTTACTTATTTTTGGAGGATGTATTGAAGCAGTATTGAAATAAAATGAGATTTATAATAAAACTTTAAAGCATACATAAGTATGACATTTTTATACAGGAGATCCCAAAAGTCAGTACAGCTGGGTGGCTCAATGGCTGGGGCACTGGGTCTGGAAACCAAAACACCTGCGTTCAAATCTAGCCTCAGACACCTACTAGCTGTATGACCTTGGGCAAGTCACCTAACCTCTGTTGGCTTCAATTTCCTCATCTGTAAAATGGGAATCATAATAGCACCCACCTCTAAGGACTGTTATGAGGATCAAATGAAATAATAATTGTAAAGTGCGTAGCACAGTGGCTGACATGTAAGTGCTATATAAATGTTAGCTACTATCATTTTAATACTTTAACTCTTTTTGGAACACCCTGTATGAATAAGCAATTATTTAATCTTCTTTGGGTGCATGAGAATGTTCTTTGATCTGGTTGCCCATTTTCACTTATTTCTGTACCATTTCCACCTGCCAGTCAGTCTCTCCTCCATCAGGCCTAGGAATTGAGGAAGAGAATAATGCTAAAAACAACTGACTTTTATATAGTACCTTCAAGTTTTTAAAATGTGCGCTCTCTCTCTCTCTCTCTCTCTCTCTCTCTCTCTCTCTCTCTCTCTCTCTCTCTCTCTCCCTCTCCCTCTTTCTCTTTCTCTCTGTATATATATGTATGTATGTATATATGTATATACATACACATATGTGTGTATATAATGTGTGTATATCAGCACAGTGGCTGTGTGTATGTCAGCTGGGTGGCACAGTGGCTAGAGTGACAGACCTGGCGTCAGGAAGACCTGACTTCAAATCTATGCTTTCAAATCAAAGCTGTGTGACCCTGGGCAAGTTCCTTAGCCCTGTTTGCCTTAGTTTCCTCATCTGTAAAATGAGTTGGAGAAGGAAATGGCAAACCACTCTAGTATCTTTGTCAAGAAAACCTTAAATGGGCACAGGAAGAGTTGGACACAACTGAAAAATGACTGAACAACAACAGAAACTCTGGAGATAGTAGCTTCAGTTGAGTAATGAGGACAAAAATCCAGAATAATGAGGATTTAGAATTGAGTGAGAGAGAGGAGAACCAGAAAATATAGACTGCTTTTTCAAGTTTAGCCAAGCAGAGGAAGAGTGATAGAGAATGATAGCTAGTGTTAAGTTATAAAGACATTCTATGAATTAAAATTCCTCAGGGGAATTAGAATACTGTTTGGTGACTTTAGGAAAGCCTCAGTCATGTTTTACCTCATTCCCTTTCCCTCACTTTTCTCTCCTTTTAAGTCCACTCCTATTCCAAAACCATGAACCATGATGCCATCAAAGCTGCCACTGTTCTTGGATGGAGTGAGTCCCTTTTGGTTCCACTCACTGTCCTTGTGACTTTCTGGACTGGGGCCATCATTCTACTATATGTGGCATCTCCCCCATTTTAGTATAAGCTTCTTGAGCACAGAGACTGTCTTTATATTTGAGTCCCCAGTGCTTGGCCTATTGCTTGGCACATAGTAAGTGCTTGATAAATTTTTTTTTTTTGTGCATGCTTTTGAGTACTATCCCTCTTCCAAAGGTACCCAATTAGAACTAAGAAGGTGTGTCTCTTTAGCTGACCCATTCCTAATGCTACTCCATTCTAACTCATGGTTCATCCTGGCTTCAGCCTAAACATACAAGGTATTTTGAGGTCTCCTCAGTAACTCTGAGATCCATATTTAAAAAGGATATTATGAAAAGCTACTCTTTGTAGAGCTTTAAAAATAAGAGACAACAGTAGTCATCCACTAAAATCTCATTTCATAATCCCGTTGCAGCATGGCAGTAACTTTGGGTTCTTTTTTTTGTTTTCATTTATTTATTTTCCTACCCAAAACACCTAGATTACAAGCCTGGGTGACTGGGAAAATGGTGGTACACTTGACAGTAATTGAGAAATTTGGGAGACAGAAGGAATGGAAGCCAGATTTTTTTTTTTGGATCCTGTTATCCGATGTTTTAGTTCTCCCTCCAAAAGGTCAGTCATTAGGTGATGAATTATTTTGGTGATGAATTATTTTGTTTTCTCATGAATCCATCAACTATGGTGTGGAGGGGTTACATCTGTATCAGCAGAGGGTGTATCCACCCTAAGGGAATCATGGATGTTTCTCAGTATTGTTTTAATAGAAGGTCATATTCACATATCTCATATAGTGATTCATAGTGTCTAGTGTGCTTGCCTCACAACAAGACTGTAAAGTAGAAAGTACAAGCATTGTTGTTCATATCTTGGAGTAGAGAAAATTAGCATTCAGAGAGATCAAGTGATTTGTCCAACTTGAAACAGTTACTAAATAGCCACATTTCTCCTGGTTACTTTAGGCGTGGCATGGGTGAAGGAAGGAAGAAAGGGAGAGAGGAATAATTTATTTAGTACCTATTATTTGCCAGGCACCATGCTAAATGCTTTACAAATATCCACAACAACCCTGGGAGATAAGTGCTATTATTATCCCCATTTTAAAGTTGAGGAAACTGAGGCAGACAGCCATTAAGTGACTTGGCTAGGGTCACACAGCTAGTATGTGTCTGAAGCTGGATTTGAACTCAGATATTCCTGCCTCGAGGCCAGTGCTACTTAGCATCTAGGGTTGGGAATGGAGTAAGGAGACAACAGAAGATGGCAGTATCAGTGAGAATAAAAATAAGTTTACATTTATCTGCTACTTTAAAAATTGCCAAGTTATCTATCTCTCTGTCTGGCTGTCTGTCTATCTAATCTCATTTAACCTTCACAATAACCTTGTCACAGTGTCTCTTCAAAAGTTCTCAGATGGCTTCACAGAAACCCCTTAATTCATCTTTAGAAATGATGTAATAATAGCTCATGTTTCTATTGCATTTTATAATTGGGCAAAGTCCTTTAACATATATTACTTCATTTGACCCTCACAACAACCCTTTAGTATTTATTGCCCCCCTCTCCCCATCTTTGAAGATGAGGAAACCGTGACTCATAAAATCTAAATGATTTACCCAGGGACACAGCATGGTCAGGACTTGAACCCAAACCTAATACAATGCGCTTTCCATTATATCAAGCAACAAACTGCTCCTCCTCCTCCTAACAATAACAAATGCCAATAGTGGCATGTCTTCGCTAATTTCTTTCAAGAGGGGAAATATTGGAGCATATAATTATCGTGGGGAGGACAGTGTAGAACAGAACAATGCTTAAAGTTCTGATAGAGGTTCAATATACTCTTAATTTATGTTCTCATTATCCTTAATGGGAACTATATGGCCATTACCAGATGTAGTAAGTTCATATCATGTCCCCAAAGATCTTGCTTAATTCCAAAAATGCGGGTATTACTGATTATGTTCTGTCCTTAAATGCCCCTTTGTAAACTGATAGGCTCCCAATTTCTGGCTCTGTTACTGGGTAAAATAGTGTATGTGTCCATACACGTAGAGATACACATGTATGCATGTGTTATGCCAGTATGTCTTAACAGATTGCAGTCTTGTTATGCTAAACCTTAGTGAAATTTTACTGTAATATAAAGTTACATTTTTCTTCATTTTTGTTTTCAATGGTGAACCTCACACACATTTTTTTAAAAGGCTTGTATTTGTATCATTCAAGTGCAATTCATCTAGATGTGCAATCAGTGATGTTGTAGAATGGAAAGAACCCTGACTCTGGAGTCAGAGAACCTGGGTTCAAACTCCACTTCCAGTGTTTACTGTCTATATTATCTTAGGCAAATCAATATCCTCTCAGCCTCAGTTTCCTTATCTGCAAAATGATGGGGTTAGATTAAATGGCCTCTTAAGTCCCTTACAACACTAAGACCATGATCTCTGAGACCCCAAGAAGGTTGAAGGGAACAGACTATATTTCTCATGGATAAGCAGCACATAAATTATGCTCCAATATCCACCGAACAATAAAACAAAGATGTAAAGGCTCTTCTGTAAACTCTTATTAAACACCCACTATGTATAAGATACTTTGCTGGCTGTTAGGAACAAAGGAAGAAGAGAAGTATTCCCTGCCCTCAAGGAGCTTATGTTTTCCTGAGTAATAGAAGGCTATCCATGGAGACTTTTGCAGATGATCCACTTTCATTCCTTGCCCTGGACGTTGTAAGTGGGCAGCATTTGGAAGTTTGAAAATGAATAAGCAATATCCTCATCACCAGCCTACAATATTCAGTTGGTCAGGGAACTGTACCTAAAACATCTTCCTTTGGCCCCAATTTGCCTCCACCCCAGAATTTCCTTTGAGAACTTCTGAATATAGCTAATGTCTGTCTTCACAGATGTGGGTAAAAGAGTTCTAAGTCCTATGCAAGCATTTGAGGTAACAATACACACAAGTTATAAGACAGCCTTTATTTCACCATGTTGAAAATGTGAAATAGCATAGATTACTGTTTTCCAAAAATAGTCAATACAATTCTTTTTCCCTCTTTAATAAGTTTCACCTTCCACCAGAAGGAGTGATACAGACCATCTCCTTTATAATACTAGTCTGAGGGTTTGGCTTCCCCCAGAGGGAAAATGACTTTGGGACAGCCCTTTTTTCTCCATTCACTATCTCAGTAATTCATGGTACTAATAGAAAACAAAATCTAGGTTTTAGCTTTTCCATGTCAAGGCCTAATCCCTTGCTATTTCTTTCAATTCTAAAGCCACATGCTAAATTCTCTTTCCAAGAGACTGAAACTCTCCAGAAACATCCCCTTCTTTTTCTAGAAGGCTCGGTTTCAAAATATTCCAGGAAATTCCTCCTCTACTCAGAGGTTGGGTCATGTTCTATTTTCTAAGGTCAAATGACTCTGCACTACCTCTCACTTTCATCTCCTGAGCTGCATGAGTGAAAATACATATAACTCTGTATCTTTCCTTTTCCAAAGGCTGTCATTATCAGCTCATAGGCTGGTGGTTGGAATGGGAAAAGTGGATAGGCAATGCAGATATATAGGCTTTCTCCAAAACCCATCCCAGAACCTAGATGTACTCTTCACTTTACCTGCTTAGGGTCATGCTGCCATGTGGTTTGTGAAGTGTACATATTGTGATTCCCTCACTTCCCTGCCTACCCACACAGGGACGACCCCAACACAAAGAATTATTCTTGCTCTAAACCTCTAAGAAATAAAGCCCTTATGTAGTACACTGGAGCCTATCTGTAATATTGCCCACTAGAGTAGGGAATTTGGAATAACACAGGTCTACTATATACAAATAGGAGTTAACAAATCAATATTGTTAAAGCAGTTTTCCTATAACAAAGTCTCGAAGTGTAGATCCTGACAGTGTTATTATAGTGAGCCTTCAGGATCTCTAATGCTCCCAAGATCTGAGGAATGGGGCGACAGAAGAAAAAGAAATGAAAAATTTACTCTGTGCTTCTATTCCAAGCTAGCCATCGATTAAGTCTCTTTCTTATGCCCTTGATATTGGAAACTTTCCAAGTCTCACTAGGATCCCATTCAGAGTGCTTCCTTTGAAACAGGAATGTACATAGTTGAATAAGAACACTCAACATTCTCCTAGGGGTGTGTGTGTGTAAAAGCACATTGGCAGTATATTTATATGATATATATATATATATGTATATATATGTATATATATATATACACACACACAGATATATGTATATAAAAGCGCATTGGCAGTCTATCATATATATATATATACATATATTTATATGTGTGTATATATGTCTGCATACACACATACACATATCTGCCAATGTGTGTTTTTCTAAATCAGGAATTCTTAGCTTTTTTGTGTCATGGAACTGTCTAGCAGTCTGTGAAGCCTGTGGACTCATAATAATTTATATGCATAATGTAAAATACATGGGATCATAAAGAAATTAAATTACATTGAAATACAGCTGGAAATATATAATAAAATCAGACTCCAGGTTAAGAACTTCCATTTAAATGGTAGGTTTTGTACTCATAAAGCTTGTTGTAATATGTGAAATTGATGCTTTATTATGTCCAGTTTCTTTACCATCATCATCAACCATAATCCTTCTTTTCCCCCAAACCTTATAATACTGTTATAATACTCCCCCAACCTTACAATACTGTTATAAGGGTTTGAACACCAATCCTTTCCCCAGGGAAATTCCCTATTTAACTAAATGGCATCACCATTCCCCCGTTCAGAGTTTTCACCCACTCATAATCTCTGAGTCATCTTTAACTCCTTCCTCTTCCTCACCAGTCACATCACCAAGCCCTATTGATTCTGCCTCTATAACATTTCTACATCCTTACATTTTCAAAATTTTAAAAATGGACAGACTCAACTACCTCTTTGAATTAAGCTACCTTTTGTTCCATTATTACCTAACCTTGGTCTGAGTGAAAAGGAATTTTGAAAAACAATTAAATTGGGAGGTAGTAAAAATTGAAGCCTTTATATAATGGATGGGGCTGCATAAGCTAAATCAGATACTTAACCAAGAAGATTAACTGGGTAACTCAGGTTAAAAAAAACAAGAAAATTCATTATTTTGGGAATGAGAAGGAAATTTTTTCTCATAATTTGTGATTTTACTAACTTGATCAAGAAGCAATTTTTCCAGCCACATATTGGTATTATTTTATGAAGAACTATGTGTGGTAATAAATTCCTTCTTTCAGGATGTATCTCATCTAGTTCCTGTTTTGGAAGGCTAGAAGGAAATCCAAGCCAATCCCAATCCCTAAGTAGTCTTTTATTTTAAGTCATAAGCAGCATTTTGGCTAGGAGGTTAAAATAGATTGTTAGTACCAGATAAGCAACACTG
The DNA here is from genome assembly GCF_011100635.1 of Trichosurus vulpecula. NCBI lineage: Eukaryota > Metazoa > Chordata > Mammalia > Diprotodontia > Phalangeridae > Trichosurus > Trichosurus vulpecula. The sequence goes on along the minus strand of NC_050574.1, from coordinate 201,217,458 downwards.
TCCTGCAAGGTAGATAAAGGTACTCTGGCCCCAAAATATTTAACTCAGGGATCCATAGGGAATCAAAGGAAAAAAGACAGCAGAACAGAGGCATGACACTGGCCACAAAGGGAAGAATCTTAACCAGGGTCTCTTGTTGTCTCAGCCTTGATTTCTTTAGATATTGTCAGCCACCTCTTTCTCTTCTGAGATTCCCTCCTCTCCTGATTTCGCTGATTTTGCACTCTAATAATCTCCCACCATTCTGGATATTCCTCTCTATCTTTTGCTGTTATTTCTTCTTCCACCTCATAAATGTGGGTAAGCATTTTCCAAGGTTCTGTCCTTGGCCTTCTATTTTTTCCTCTATATTCTCTCTTACAGAGCTTTCCTCCATCTTGTCTCAACTATCATTTCTATTCAAATGACTGCCAGATCTTTTGATGGGAAGGGGATGGTTGTATTTTCAGTCCTGATCTCTCTCACAAATTCTAAATTTCCATTTGTTGCTGCCTGCTGGACATCTTCCCCTCGATGTCCAACCAGCTCATCAACCTCAGCAGGACACATTTTATATCAAAAACCTGTGCTTCTTCCTGACTTTCCATTTTCCCAGTTCATCAAAGCTGAAAATCTTAAGACTCATCTTTGATTCCTCCCTCTCCCTCAACTCTTACATTCCCTAAGTTGTTAAAATTTGCCGATTCTACCTCTAAAATGATCTTCAAATCTATTCTTTTCTCTCTGTTCTCATGATTACTATCTAGAATATTATCATCATAGTCTAACTGGGTCTTGCTGCCTTCAGTCTTTCTTTGATTAATTTAACACACCACTTCTAGATTAATCTTTCTGTGAGAAAAAAAATGGAATCATGTTACCAGCAGCTTCTCAATAATCTGAAATGTCTCATCATTACCTGTATTCTTTAGTCTGGCATTAAATGCCTTTCACAGTTTGACCCCACCCTGCTTTTCCAGCTTTACTTCCAACTATTCTGTCTCACACAACCTATGTTCCAGGCCAACAGCATATTTGCTCTTTCTTGAATATGCCTCATGTTTTCCTTTTACTGTTTTGATTGATCAGCCCTGTAAAGGCATTTCAACTTTTAAAACTAATCTAGTATGAAGTTGATGATGGAAAGTTGGGAAATGATAGAATCCTAAGGTGGCTCCAAATTCTAAGAGATTAGTGGGTACCTTGATAACTACTTAGCACTTTTTAAATAATTAACACTCAAGTTATAAAAAAGTTTCATTTTCACTATTTTTTAGTGAATGCTGTATTAAGCTTCAAAATATGTTGGATTGATGGATATCTGATCAAGACAATAACAAACTTTCTAAAATAAAAAAGGAACATAAAATGAAGTCTTAGAACAATGGGTCTATTTCCTAATAATTAGTATTCACCAAGGAAAAACATGTTCTGATACCTAGTAATTTCCAAATTGCTGTGACACCTAATGAGTTGTCTTAATAAGATTACCAAACATATAGAAGGAACTAATTACAAGGCATTTAATTCTGAAATCACAATTCATTGCAAAATGGCTTTGCAATTGGCTTTTTTTGTTGCCATCAGCAGGAGGGAGAATGAGTTGGTTGGGAATTGAACTCTGTCTTGCATAGTCATTCAGGGCCATGTTCTAGTTGTCACTCAGGGTAAAAATGCATTTTAGGTCCCTATAGTTTGCTCAAAGATACTCTCAGGCAGTCACTTCCCCCCACCTCTACCCCCAACACTTGCCAAATTTTACCCACTAAACCTCAACCAAACACAATTTATCTCTTTTGCAAAAATTCAGCCTGGAGGCAGCCATGTTTTTTAGTCTTTAGGTTTTCATTTTCTATAGCAGAGAACTACATCTATCCCTGAAAGTTCAAATGGGGTATGTGATCATAATCCTGGCATGATAAATATCTATTAACATTTGTTGGCATCACATAGTTATTATTCCTGTGTCCTAGCTAACTCCTTACTAAAGCATCTGCTTTAAAAAAGGGAAGATGTAACCTACCGGCTGGTAAGTAGTTTTCTCAGTAATCAGAGAAACGCAAACATGTTTCTAAAAATACCCACTTAATTATGTATTTATCTTTTGTAGAAATTAGCTGCTCATTAAGGAGAAATGATGAATCCAAGACCATGGTTAAATTGCCTCATATGTTGTAGCAGTACAGTAATCTGGTAACTCTATTTGAAATTCTGTGGTTAGGTTAAGCAAAAATTTATTTAGTATTTTGGCTTTCTGTGTTGGTTCTAGATAGTCCTTTAAGCTTATGAATGAACAGTTATTACCTTGGCATCTTGCTAAGGGTACTTTGTAATTTTGTTGTTGTTCAGTTGGTTGTCAGTCATGCCTGACTCCTCCTGACCCCATTTGGGACTTTCTTGGCAAAGATACTGGCATGGTTTGGCATTTCCTTCTCCAGCTCACTTCCCAGATGAGGAAATTGAGGCAAACAGGGTTAAGTGACTTGCCCAGAGATACACAGCTAATAAGTGTCTGAGGCTAGATTTGAACTCAAGAAGATGAGTCTTCCAGACACCAGGCCTGGTGGTCTCTCCACTTTACCACCTAGCTGTTGTAATTGGAAACATAGTAATAATAAATCAAATTTTCTGCCCTAAGGAAAGGTATAGTAGAATGAGCACTAGATTTGGAGTCAGATGGAATCTTGACTCTACATCTTACTAGTCATGTTTCCTTAGGTAATTTAGTTCATCTTTCTGGGACTCGGTGTCCATCAATCATGTGAGGAAGTTGTACTTGATAACTAGAAGGAGCCCTCTAAATCCTGTGATTCTATGCTGTGCCATAACCTGGAATTCTACCATTTGAGGTAATGAATTGAAGAGAAGGTTAAGGTTTGATGATCACTCTTGGTCTAATTGAGGTAGAACAGAAAGAGAAGTGATTGGAGTTTGAGAATGAAGATATTTGAAAGGACTAGGTTTTGAGCTAAGATTACCATGAACTAGGTGCTGAATTTACTTAGAAGGAGAGTGGCTTGGAGTTTCATGTATTGTAACAACCAAGATTCGAATTGGATGGAGGGAACTTTAAAGGAAGGGAGGTGGTGCTGAGGGATTGTAGCTAGTGGAGGGTCTGAAAGCGACACTGGGAAGCAATTCATGTAATTCTTTTTCTTGGCCCTGAGTATAATGGGATATGGGAGAAGAAACAACCAGCCTTGTAGTATGTACCAAATCCACTCTTGTAATGTCTTCAGGAGGAAGCTAGGGTGGAACGGATATGGGATCAAGGGAAGTTTGTTAATAATAAAGGAGGGTTACAGAGAAAATGGTGGAAATGGAGAGCAGAGTAGGATAGGGACTGGAAAGGACAAAAGTTAGATATTTTACCGATGGAATGCAGTGGAGAGGAAGCCTGCACATGATGCCTTTATTCTTTGTACCCTCTGCTGATTTCAAGCTGATGATGGCATCTTAACAAAGTGGCTTATGACCCCAGGCCAGGTGGCCTGTTGGCGGAAATCCAAGTAGGAGTGAGGGAAGGCTGGACTTGAGAGGCCATGTACTGTAAGTAGTAGAAGCCTGGCAATGTAGTGGATGGGAGGAGTGGGCCAGTCCTTGGCCAACATACTCCTTGGAGGGTAGGGGAAGAAGTATATCTTCCCAAAGGTTAGCCCCTTCAATACAACCCTAATTTCCCTGTGCTGATTCCTTCTTGATCCCATGTAGCCTTGTCAACTGACTGTATTAGCCCCACCTGTGACATTAAATGTTATTAATAATGAATTCTTGTCTTTTTCTCACAGGAAAATATTTTAAACAGAAAGATTTTAGTCTTACCTAGCCATAAGAATGTTTCCATTTTTTCTTTGTCTTTAGATAAGGCAAAATAAATTGGTTTAATTTAATAGCTTCCTTACTTTCTGAGGTATTATAATTATTTGTTATAAATTATGTTTATTTTTGGAGTCATCACTAATTCTCCATAGAGAGAGTACCAACGGAATACAGAAGGAGGGGAAACCACACATCCCAACTATTCTGAAGAAAGAATAAAACAGCCAGAGCCTAGAAAATTACCTTCTGCATTCTACTTAAATGCTGAAATGAATCTATGATCTCATCCATTGAGTTCTCTCCTGTGGATAATGACCCATCCATCCATGGTTGACCATCCTGTGCAACTTTTGTCTATGTTCTCCCAAAACCTTGAACCAGATGGTCCATCCAGTGTGCTTCCTCCATTTCTCTCAATGTTACAAGAGTACCAATGTAATGCTCTAGTTGTCTACCTTTCATATTTTGCTCCTGCCACATGGGACAGCTAGTTGACACAACGAATAAAGTACCAAACCTGGAGTCAGGAAGTTCAAAATCTGAGTTCAAATCTGGCTTCAGACACTTACTAAGTGTGTGTCCTTGGGCAAGTCACTTAACCCTATTTGCCTCAGTTTCTTCATCTGTATAAAATTAGCTAATGAAGGAAATGGCAAAATCATCTCAGTGTCTTTGCCAAAAAAAAACCCAAATAGGGCCATAAAGAGTCAGATACAACTGAAAAACTACAGAACAACGATCTGCCACAAGGCCAGTCCATGTTCTCCTCTTGTCCTACAATTGTTTGATGTCTTTTACTCCTCTCCTTCAGAATTCTTCACTGATTATATGTCACAACATGCTCCTACAAGTTTCTTCCTGGTCCTCTAGGATACTCGTCTAAAGTTCTTCAGAAATAATGCTGTCCCACATCTTGCTGCCATAAAACTACACCAGTAGAATGTCAATATTGAAAATATGGTCCTTTGCTTTTGTTGAAAACTTTTAGTTAGCAAAAGAACTTTGCAATTTCTATCTAGCCCACTCTCCTCCTCTTTTTGAACTCTGGGCCCAGCTCATCGTCCCTCTCTATTGTCTGTCCCAGATATATACCTTGCTGGACAAACTCTATAGAGTGTCCATCCAAATACATGTTGAAAACTGTTCAATGGATATTCTTCATCCACTCAATCTTTCCTGTTTGGATGGATAGAACAAGCTTCTTTGAATAATTACAGATCTCTTCCAAGAGGCTCTGCAATGTTCTGAGCCTTGGTGCAATAAGTAATACATTACTGCCAAAGAAAAGCTTTGGGAGGACTGATGCCAGTGTCCACAGGGAATCCATCCTCAGCGTGGGCTCTGCACTTTGCCCTCTCACTGTGGAAGATACCTTTGGTGAACAAACATCTTACTGCTCGACAACTATTTTTATTATTAGGGCTCAGTGAATAGGATTATTTTTGTTCTACCTTTCAAGGAATCCTGGATGATTTTGATGAATGGATGGGTGACACCTTGTAAAAGAGACATCTTGTTCTGCTGTTTTGTTGTTTAGTCATTTTTCAGTCTCCTTGTGATCCCTTTTTGAGGTTTTCTTGGCAAAGATACTGAAATGGCCTGCCATTTCCTTCTCCAGCTCATTTTACAAATGAGGAAATTGAGGTAAACAGGGTTAAGTGACTTGCCCCAAGCCAAACAATTAGAAGTTTCTGAGGCTAGGTTTCAACTCAGGACCTCTTGATTCTGGGTCTGGCACTGTATCTGCTGTGCCACCTAGTTGCCCTTTGTTCTACTGTATTAAATGGTTTTTTGGTAATCAACAAATGGTAAAATAGGTTCCTATACTTCTACATATTTCAGTTAATTGTGAGATGATAACAATGTGGTGCATTGTTGAACGTAACTTGGGAAAGTCTATGTATTCTCTACTAATATCTTCACCAAAGATGTCATCAATTTATGTCTAGACAACTCTGATTAAGATTTTGTGTAGGTAGGAGAGTAGGCATATAGGTTTGTGGTTGTTATGGTCTTTCAGTCATCTTTTTTGGTATTAATAAAACCTGAGACAATTTCTACATCTTTGGTCTCTTTCCCTTACTCTAGTGCCTTATACATTCCAGTGTAGAGACTTAATAACTGTTGTTTGAATTGGATTGATTTACTTTAGCATTGAATAGTAGAAAGACAATTAAAAAAAGGAAAGGAGCCACAGATGAATAAGCTAGTCTGAAAACTTATCCAGAGTTGTTCCTCTCCCCATGATTCTCTCTAATTGTCTATTTTTAACCCAAGTTCCTGTCTGCTTTTCTGTGTACTTTTCCAAATTCCCCCTAAAAAGGTACTTTTGCTCCTTTTTGAATATAAATAGAATGAAAAAACCATCAAAATATCTTTCTGCTCTCCATATTTCCTATACCCATTTTTATATACACATACAGCTAGAAGAAACTCCAAGGGTTTCAATCCCCTTGTGTGAACAAAAACATCCCTAAGTCACTACAAAAGATAAGTCTTTGCAAACACCTCTAGAGGATATAGTTCCATAACCTCCCTCAGAAACCTATTTGAATGTCTAATAGCCTTTACTGTCAGGAAATTATACCTTGTGTCAGTCAGTTTCTAAGTATTTATTAAACTCCTACTGTATGCTAGACCCTGTGCTAAGTCCTGAGGATTCAAAGACAGCTAAAAGATAGTCTCTGCTCCCAAAGAGCTCACAGGGAGAGATCTTGCATGCTGAAATGAACAACCTCTTCTTCATTCTCACTGATTACCACCCCCTACATCAGATACTAAGATATTCTTAAACTGCTCCTCATGGCACTTCCTCAACAAAGCCTTCTATGATCCCTCCAGGTTGCAGGAAGCAATCAATCAAGCATTTATGATACACCTGCAATGGGCCAGGCTCTATGCTAGGTGCTGGTTACATGAAGATAAAAGAAACAGTCCCTGTCCTCAAAGAGCTTACATTTTCACCTTTGTATCTTTAACAGTACCTAGTATAGTGGCCTAGTTGTGGTAAGTGCTAAATAAATACTTGTTGAATGAATGAATGAATAATCACACTTTTAAGCTGCCATTTAAAAATCTGATTTCTTAATATTTTTATCATTATTTATAGCTCTCAAGTCTCTGTTTTCAGTTTTCTGTTTTACTTCCCTTATGGAGCCTAGAGCTATTCTTTAGTTAGGGCCATGTTGAGCTAAGGAAATTGGGAAGAATCTTAGAGTTCTTACAGTTTGGGCATATGTTATCATATTCAGGTGCCTCAGTGGCTTTTTGAACTGTTTCTTTATTAAAAATGAAGTTTTTTTGTCTTTATCATTGACCCTAATCCCAAAGTTGAGCTTTTCTTTTCCACAGAAATATTCTATTGGCTGTAACCCCATGGCTTCTACCTCCATACTTTCCAAAGCAATCAAGATCATCACCTTTCTTTTCTTCCCAGTGTTCTCCCAATAATCTTATAAGTCTCTGAAACACATAAAAAGTGAAATCCTTATTTTCTTTTTTTAGTGCCTTTGGTGCCTGGAGAGGCTTTTATTTTTGATATCTTCTATCTAACAGTCACTTCAAAGTTATATTCCCTTCTAGTCTCTTTTGTGCTTTTCCCTTCTGTATTTTTCCTGTTCAGGCCTGCCTCCCTCTCTCCCTCCCTCTCTCCTTCCCTCTCTCCTTCCCTTTCTCCCTTCCTCCCTCTCTGTCCCTTCTTCCCTCCCTCTCCCTCCCTCTCTTCCTGCCCCCCTCTCTCTCTCTCCCCCACCCCCTCTCTCTCTCTTTCTCTTTCTCTCCCCCTGCTCCCTCTCCCCCGCCCCCCCTCTCTCTCTGTCAGCATTGGATGCCCTTTTTCATCCTGAGTCTCCTCCTGTGGCATTTGCTTTGGTCTACGTGAGTACCACTTTGAGAAATCAATTTAGGGCATATTTCTTTATCATATGCTTTCTTCTTTGTCAATTATCTCTACTTTTCTTCTGTTTTTCCTATTTAGAAAACATAATTGAAGTATTCTTGGCCCACATGAATGAACATTCATACCTAGCAAATTCACTGATAGATAATTCTCTCTTCATTGTAAAGACAAGGAAGCAAGGTTGCCATTCTTGGGATAGATTAATTTTAGAAGAGCATCTGAGGTATTTAATCTGTATCTGAAGCCGTTTTTTCTTATTCTGCTCTGTCATTATTTGAAAGAAGAAAAGCAAATATTTCCTCTTAAAGGATTTGTGTTGTCTGTCTCTGCTTTCTTAGTAGTCTGCAAATCAAGGGCCTAGATAAAAAGAACTGAATACTGAATGGAAAATAAAGGTTATTGGCTGAAGGTGGAATCTTCATAATAAATTATGGAGCCAAGCTTATTTCACAGGAAAAGAAGAGCCACATAGAGGGGAAAAATGGAGCATCTTGTTTTACTGTTTCCTCCTTTGGCAAGATGATGTAGTAGAAAGAACTGGACTTGGAGCCAGGACAACAGGATTGAAATCCTGACTCTGACAAATGAAATCAAGCTGTGTGGGCAAAAAAGTCCTTTAATTTCTCTAAGGCTAAATTTCCTTATCTGCTAAATGAGGGATTTAGACTAGCTAATGGGGTTGTGAATGTTGGACTTGAAGTTAGAGTCCCTGGGTTTGAATTCTGGATCTCCCACTTGCTAGGTATATGATCTTACTGTTCTTGTTCCATTTAACCTCTCTGGGCTTCAGTTTCCTAGGAGGTAAAATGAGAAGGCTAGACTTTGTGTCCCTTCCAGAGCAAACTCCAGCAATCCAATGATCATTTGTCCTAACTCCATGCCTTTGCTCATTTTTTTTCCTTGCCTAGAATGCCCTGTCCCTCCTCACATGTCCCTGTACTTTAAGGCTGATGCCGCTCAAGTCTTTCTTCCTCTTAGAATTCTTCTCTCATGGCTGTCTCTCTTAATGATGGTTCACTCTTCCGAACTCTATAGCATTACTGTCTGTACCATTTATTTGCCAGTTGACCAATGCCCCCCTCACCTTGTATTTTTACTTCTCTTTTGATATACTGGTCCTGTGTCCCTACCTAGATCATAGATCCACAAGAACAGAGAACTTGTCTGGTATGTGTTTGGGGCCACATTATTTAGCATAGTGCTTCATGCATTGTACGCACTCAACAGTGTTTATTGGTAATGGTGATTAATAGCAAGACCTAAAGCTAGATACTCCGCCTTTCTTTAAATGTCACCAACAAATTTTAGAATTGGAAAAACATCAGTGGCCAATGATTCAGTGGTAATTAAGATGTCCAGAGCATTTTCATTTCAAACAAAGTATGCATCTACCCTAACATGTCATTTGGATTTTCTTTCCCTTTGGTCTAGGTGCTTATTTTTATTATCTGCTTCAGTACTTTTCAGCTGGAGAAGGGGACAGCCATTTGTGGAAGGAAATTATGGTTATGTCAAAGCCAAGATTGACCTTAAGCCTTCCAATCTGCTTTCTTCAAGTTCTGCTATTTCACCAGAGACTAGAGAGGTGGGACCATGGAGGGAAGCATTGTTAATGCCTTTAAGGTTCTATGTGCAAAGGCTTAATAACCCATCACTTGATCTGTAGTAAATGAAGCAAAACATCACTTTGTATCAGCAAGGTTTAAAGATGTATCCTGCATCTATAATTATAGGGCACATGGCTTTTATTCTTTTCCATTTTAAAAACTTCCTGAGATATTTTTATGCAGGCAGCATGACACAGTGAATGGCCATTGGATGTGGAATCAAAATGTCCTAGATTCAAATCCTGCCTCAGATCATTATTACCTGCGTGACCCTGGCAGTTAATTCATTTCACCTACCTAGGCCCAGTCTCTTTATCTGTAAACTGAAGGAGTTGGACTTGGGGGCCTCTAAGATTGCTTCCAGCCCTAAAGCTGTGATTCTGTGATTTTAGACCCAACATCACTTTCTATACGTTCTTAGGATATTATTTGAATATGGTGCCTTCTTTCGAAATGTTTGAATAAATGTTTGCTAATTCAGAGGTCCCTAAACTCTAGTGAGAAGGTATTAACTTTCATTTCACCAGAGATCACTGAAGTAAAGGGAGGGAGGGAAGGACCTTCATGAAGGAAGTGAATTTTGGCTGGGCAGAAATCGGGGATGTAGGAGAATGGGGAAGTATGTTAATGTGGTAACAGCTCCTAATGAGAACGTAAACCATCTTGTGGAAATAAAAGTACAAAATTCTTTGTAATAAGGAACGACTCTCCAGGAGTTTGCTAGCTGCGTATAAACAAAAAAAAAAAATCAATAAAAATAGATTTCTCCAAAGAAAATAAATAAAAATACCAACAAAGATTCAAATCAACTGATGATCACTGGTGAATACTAGAGGGTCTTGGACTTTGGCCATGACAAATACAAAACAGAATGGAGACAATTACAGCAACGGCTTCCCATCCACACCATTTTAAAAGTTTGGTTTTACTAAGGTAAAGGTTTTGTTAATTATGTGTATTTCTTTAGGATGCTGATAAGTTAGTTACTCACATGGAGCAGTTAAATGCACTGGTATATTGTTACACTATTTACCTATCACATTTTGTGAGGATCAGATGACAGAATACAAGAGAACTTTAAAGTTCTACATAATTGTAAGCTAATTCTTTCTATGGGAGGGTAGATGTATTATGGCTAAAGTCTGAACAACAGTTAGCATGTGAATCATATAAAAGCTATGGACAAATTCAACTTATGCTTATAGTTTTGAGGAACCTACTTATAACTTCCCCTCCTTTTTAGCCAACATCTGGACTAAGCTGTGGCCATTTTCTCAGAACCCACAACCAGGACTCTAATTTTCCATTTCACACTTGCGGGCCTGCCTCCCTTGTACCTTGATAACAGTTTCTTAACCAGGCAGAAAATATAAAAACAATTTCCAGAGAGAACAACCTTTGCCCTTGAATTATGTTATACTCTATATTGCTGGAGCCTTGTCTTACCTCTTGCGACAATGGATTATTGATTTCGTACCCTGTTCCTGATCATGGTTACCTAATGCCTCACTGATTCCTGTTCTACTAGTTTCTGACTAGTTATAGGAATTTGCTCTAGCTTTCTACGACTTGTGACCTTTCCCCTTTCCTGTCCCTGCTATCCAGTGATCAAATATTCTGACCCCAAATGAGCAGCTTCTGATCCCTTTTTCCTGAAAACTTAGACACAAGCCATTATTAAACTTTAATTTGTTTATGATCCTGGATTAATTTCATGTTAGGTCAAAAAAAGAAAGTGACTCTTTTATGGATCAAAACCCCAGGATCAAACCTTTTTCATATATGTCTAGATTCCTAGGGGGGCTTGGGTCATGGATCACATTTATCATATACGGATGAATTTAATGTCCTAGAGGGAAAGAATTACTCATTATCTTTGTATTCCCTGCACTTAGCACATGATAAGTACTTTATAAATCTTTTTCTAAATTGAATTGTTCAATTTGGCTCCTGATGCATGACATTATACAAATGTATATGCATAATATGCTATAATACATACATATATATGTATAATGTGCTATAATACATACATATATTATATATATGTATAGTATGCTATAATTTATACCTATATGCATAATATACCTATATTAAATATATTCATACTATGCTATAATATGTGTATATATAATATATATGTATATTATATATGAGGAAAAATGTCAGGAAGAGCTGGGAATTGAAAAAGTGAATCATAGGTGAGCTAGAGATAAAGGGTATTTGTGTATACACGTGCAGACACATACATATATGTATATAATTAATATGTATACAATACACACAGTATACACATACAATATAATATGTGGACATACACATGTATCTATAATACAATTTACATACAAATATGCACACATATACATATATACACATACATATGCCTTTGCTCCAGTTTACCTAGTATTTTTTCAATCCCCAGCCCTTCCTGATTATTACTGCCTTTTGACCATGTGTAGTATGACATGCACATATTATGAAGAATAATCATGGCTTTAGAGCTAAGATCTGAACATAGTAGCTTTGCTTGGATTCCGGCTGCAGTGTTAGATCTGTGGAATATGAGCACCTTGATGAAACACTGATTACGTTATTATCTACTCATGGGTACTTTTAACACTAATAAAAACATCACCCACCTAAAATGAATACAAATTTTGATGATAGGTTCTGATGAATGAATTTATTCATTCTTTTCTGATGCAGACATCAAATTAGTATTTTAGCCTGAGTGAGATAGGTTCACATCGGAGGGTATATCTTTATTTTGGAGGACAGGGAGGCACAATTTATGCCATGTCAGTGTGTGGCAAAGAAACGGTTGGTAGACAAATAGGATGTATTATTGACTTTGACAGCAGGATGAAAAGCAACAGGTTAGTGATAATGTACCATTTTTTGAGAAGGAGGCTATTGCGACCTGGACTTTTGCCGTGATCTGACTCCTTCAAGTCCCTCTTCAAATCGGAACTGCATTTAATTACAGTGGCCTAGAGTGCATTCTAATACAGGCTGCATGGCACATATCCAAAATGAGCTGGGAAATATTGCTGCTTCATTATTTGATTATAGAACCAGAGGAAGAGTGAAAGCATTCTCCTTCTTTTCTTTTCTTTTTTTTTTCTTCCAAATTAGGCTATGTTATACTTTAAAATAGCTATCTACTTGATTGGCAATTTTTACACAGCTCCCCTACACCCTTACTGTAGTCATTGAACCCCCTTGCTATGTCAATGTAACTATATCTTTAATTAGATAAATTTTGAAGCCGATGAAGTTTATTCTCCGTTTCAATTATTTTTGAATTGGCAGAAATCAGACAAGAACAGTTGTTATTATCATTATATGGAGATATCTGCATTGAGCTTCACCAATTTATGAGCTCTAAATGAATTCCTCCCCCCACCTCCCACCCACTCCCTGTTAACAGCAGAGAACAAGAGGTACCTGGAACATGCCCTGGTTTGGCAGACCTCATCGTAACCCAATAGCTGAAGTTAGCAAGCAGGAGAGTTTCTATAAAACCTGCAGTAGTCAGCCAATAGCAGGATAGGTCATCATTCGGTTCTGGTTAGTAAAAGGGTAACAGCAACTCTATTTCCATAGATAATAATGGAAGATTTGAATCTTTGGTAAAGTTACTGACAGCTGGAGGAATTCCCAGCTGCTCATGAAACTGGGAGTGTTTAACCAATTAATCATGAATGGATGAATTCAATGAAACAAAAAAAAATCAGTCTGTTTTTATAGTGGAAGCTTTGAAAACTTGGAACCAGGCACTTCTTTTGGTTTGCCCTGAATAGAATTTGGAGTTACTAGTAAAGAGCCTGAATTTAAATATGTCGCAAAAGAAGATATAGAAAGACGATCATAGCTACTGCTTTCCATTTAGGCTTGAATGCTTTATCTCAGAGTCATCTCAAAGGCTCTTGTTTGGAACCTGTAAGGGAAGTCAGCATTTCCTTTTAGCTTTTCTTTGCCTCTTGGTGAGACAGAGAGTAATGGGACAAAGATTTTGAGTTGATTTAATACATGTTTCCCACAACCTTCCTAAGTAAACTGTCTTTAGCTAATGTCCATAATTGTGAGTGAACTTCAAACCCCAGTGGTCAAGGTCACAGGAAAGGATCTATAGGTAAATGGGAACTGAGAGGTCATTTAGTCTTCTTCCTGGTTGTTTTACAAATGGGGAAATTGAGGTTAGGAGTTGTTAAGAGCTTAAGGTCCCCTGGGTAGTAATTAGGTAACAGAACAGGAACAGGAATCCCAGGCCCCTGACTCCAAATCCAGCATTCATTCCACTCTCATGGAAAACAATGCTGTGCAGCACTACACCAGAAACTTCCCTCCAAATTGATAGCATTTGATCCGCCATTCTTTGGTGACTCAATTCAATTTAAGTTGCATTTGTTGAGCATCTACTATGTGCCAGGTGCTGACCTTGACCTCAAAAAGTGAGATAATTATATACCTAGTAAATACAAAGTAATTGGGGGAGATAGGTTAGAGGAGCACTAAAAATTAGGGAGATCAAGAATGGCCTCCATTATGAAGGAGGATCTGAGCTGTGTTTTAGAGGAAATAAGGGATGAGACAGTGATAAAGCACAGGGCCTGGAGTCAGGAAGACTCATCTTCGTAAGTTAAAATCTGGCCTCAGACACTGTGTGATTCTGGGCAAGTCACTTAACCCTGTTTGCCTCAGTTTCCTCATCTAATAAAATGAGCTGGAGAAGGAAATGGCAAACCACTCTAGTATCTTTGCCAAGGGAATCCCAAACAGAGTCATGAAGAGTTGGACGTGACTGAAACTGACTGAAGAACAACAAAGGGATTAAAGGTGAGGAAGACATGCAAAGGCATGCAAAGGGAAGATGGAACTAAATATGAGGAATTGTTCCTTGGCTGCTAGTTTGGCCGAATAGAACATGCATGAGGATGGGTAATGTGAAATCAATGTGGAAGGTTAGGCAGGAGCCAGAGCATGAAGGACTTAAATTCTAGGTAAAATTTATCCTGGAGTCAATAGGGAGCTATTGGAGTTTCTTGAGTAAGTGAATGATGTCATCACAATGTACTTTAGGATTATCAACTTGGCAGTTGTGTAGAGCAGCATCATCAGGCTGCTTGTGAGCCTCAGCACTCCCAAGGTTGGCCTAAACCAGAGGAAAATGTAATTCAGAAGTCAATATGTGGCCCACAGGGATCCTTATGTAAGTGGGGTTAGTGGTCTCCATTTCTATTTGAGTTGAAGATCACTGGTACAGAGGATGGCTCGGAGAAGGGGAAACTGGATCCAGGGAGACCAAATAGGAGGCCACCACCGTAGTCAAGATGAGAAGTGGTAAAGGTCTGAAGTAGGGGTGGGGGTTCTGTGAAAGGCCTGCCACTGACACATACTTGGCTGTATGAGTCTAGGAAAGTCACTTGACCTCTCAGTGCTCCAGGCAACTCTTTTTTATATGTAATATTTTATTGTCCTCCGATTACATGTTAAAACAATTTTTTAAACTTTAAAAAAGTTTTGAGTTCCAAATTCTTTCCCTCCCTTTTCTTCTTCCTCTCTGAGATGGTAAGCAATCCAATATAGTTTATACATATTAGTCATTTTGTACAAGAAGACTTGAATTAAAAAAAGAAAGTGAAAATAGCATGCGTTAGTCTGTATTCCAACAGTATCAGTTCTTTCTCTGGAGGCGGATAGCATGCTTCATCATGAGTCCTTTGGGATTGTCTTGGATCATTGTATTGCTGAGAACATCTAAGTTGTTCTTAATTCTTCATTGTACAATATTGCCATTACTGCGTACAACATTCTCCTGGTTCTATTCACTTCACTTTGTATCCGCTCATGTAAGTCTTTCCAGGCTTTTCTGAAATCATCTTGCTCCAGGCGACTCTTGAAGACTAAGTTTCAGCAAAGGTGTCAGCCTGCATTGGGGGAGGGCGTTTCTTCACCTGGGATGTCCCACTACCAATGAAATCACAAATCTAGTCTCTGTCCCAAACCTATCCTACATAGAGATTATCATTAAGTCCAAGGAAGATACACTGGATTTGGAATCAGAAGACTTGGTCTTCTCTCTATTTCTTTGTCTATACGATGGAAATAATAACACCCTCCCTACATATATCTAAGTGTTTTCATAAGGAAAATGCTCTGTAAAGTGTAAAAGGCTTGACATATGCCTGATGTTGATGAAGGTGGGTAAATTTGAAGTTGACATCCAGTCCTTGTTTCAGTTGTTGGAGGTGTTAGTAGAAGGGAAGAACCGACTTCTAGTGTTTGAAGCACAATCCTTACTGAAGGAGGTGCCAGAACCTAACCCAGATTGCTTCCAGTTTAGTTTTTAACAAAGCATTTTTGCTGCAGTAGTTTCTATGCCAGCTTGAATCGGCAGTCCATTAAAAGATAAGTGATGGTTCTGGACATGATGAAGAATGCTGATAACTTCATCAGCATTTACATTATTTTCCTCAGAACTACTCTTTGTGGGTAATAACTTTTCTAGCAATTCATTTTCTGGTCATTTAGTGTGTTCTGGCTATGAGAGGCTGATTTTTCATAGACCTTCAGTGTCTTTATAATGTTTCAGAGTAAATGGCTCCCACATCAAGTTTACACTTCCCATTGGCAAAGCTGTCTTGGCTAGGGTCTCTCTGTCTCTCTCCCATTTTTTCTTTTCTTTTAAAATCTTTTTGGATTTAAGAAATACCGAATAAAATGAGGATTTCTTTGTATGGTGTAGAACAGAAGGAGAGAACTGCATATGAAACTGCAAGTCCCTATTATGTAGTGCTTGCTTTTTTTTAGTCTATAATAAATTTCAACATATAACTTTCATTCTATCTTCCTTATTTATGGTGGATTCTGGCTCTGTTTTCATTCCCTCCTTATTGGGGGGTGGATAGGAGAGTGAGGAGGGAAGAAGTAGTAATGGGATTAAGTTTGCAGTGGTGGTGAGAATCCAGCTGCCTAAGGGGGAGTGAACTTGCCCAGAGGTCTCATGCTGAGCGTTAGTGTGACTAGTCTACCTGCCACATCTAGCCTGGGCAAGATGGAGAAACCAGTACATACACATATCCATATACGCATCTGTATGTGTGTGTTTAAACTATATATGCGTATTTGTATGTGTGTGCATATATATATGTATATATATATGTATGTGTATATATATATATATATATATGTATATATATATATATACACATATATATATATTTGCAATGACTAGTTCCCAACTAAGTTTTTTTCCTTATGTTTATTCTAAATGGAACTGGCTCTTCATATGTTCCTTTGGGCCCTGAGTTTTTTTCATTGTATTTAACCATCCTCCTCATCTGCGCCAATGCCTTGTGATTTTTTTTGGATGCTCTATGAAAGAAAGTAAATCGTCTGTGACCGCACCATAGCTGCTTGCTTGAAGTTGATGGTGTTTTTAATGCTGGTTATTTCTTTCTGTCCTTCATGCCTCCCCCCTCCCCAATCCCCAGCTTTTCCCCTTCTTACATTGTTTAATTTGAAGCTCCATAAAATAAGAGGGATGAACTAAATGACTCCTAAGGTCATTTCAATTCTAATTTATATTCTTATGCTCATTTCTCTTAATCAATAAACAATCATTGAGCATCTATTTACTAATCATTAAACCATACCACAATCTCTGGGGAAAAAACAAAATTACTAGTCCCCCAGAGGGCAAGGCAAGGACCTATGTTTGGTATAAATAGGCTGCATCATTGATTTTATACTAAGTGGCATTAAAGATACAGTCAGAGATATATGACTAGAGGAGGTAGGCTGGTCATGTGGCCAGAGCATGGGATAATAGAAATAGTCCTTGTTCTATGCTGATTCCTACACCGTGGACAGCTAGGTATTGCACCGGCTGTAGCACATGGACCTGAAGACCTGAGTTCAAACCTAACTTCAGATACTGATAGCTATGTGACCCTGGGCAAGTCACTTAACCTCGGTCTTCCTCACTTTCCTCATCTGCAAAATGGGGATAACAACCACAACAATCACAGACTTATTGTAAGGATAAACTGAGATAGTCATATTGTAGTATTATGATTATATTATATATTCATATAACATTAGCATTGTATAAATTATATGATAAGACATTTTTGTTTATATATTCATGTTGCTGTATATTTGTATAATATTCCATCACACATCATACAATTTATATAAATAGTATTGTGTAATAATATTATGGAGCATTTTATAAACCTTAAAGCTATATGGAAATGCCAGCTCTAAGGCTGAGGCTGAAAAAAGGGAGACCCACGTCTGTCAAGAACGGCATAGAGTGAGAAGATATCGATGGATTATCGTCTACATTGTTGAAAGGAGTAGATACTTTGAAGAGATCATATGTCCCAAAAAGAACTGAAGTATTTGCTTTGTGCAACGCTCTGGGTGAAGCATTGCAAGGAATATAAACTGTGATTGTATTCGTGCTCAAATAGCTTATATTTCAGTTGGGGAAACAAGCCATAAACACATAAAAAGACAATTAACAATATAAGGCAGTATGGGATAACTAACAAATGAATTATAAGTCATTAAGTGATATGAGGATGGGAGCCAATCCGTGTAGGTGGCAGTAGGTGGGGAAGGCTTCCAAGAGAAGTGGAGCTTTAAGGGTGGGTAGGAATTAACAAGTATTGTAGAGAGAAGAGGAGACTTTCTTCTGGGGGTGTAGGTATGGGAGGGGGGTGGCATGAATGGAGGGTAGAGGAGACAACTCTAATTTAGAAATTTTGGCCACCATCCATCCCTAACTATGCCTTCCCATTTTGCCAGTTGCAGATTGTACTTCCTTTTTCCTCTGGCCCTAATATCTGGATCTTGTATATAGCAGCAGACCAAGGGTCTACAATACATTTCATTTACATTCTATCAATCCTATGGGTGCATCGTAATACCACCCCTTCTGCCTCCTCATAAGAACATGAGAACTTCCATTCTAGATCAAGATATAGACACATAAAAAGTCATGGATCAGGATAGCTCAGGGGCCATCCTGGGCTCAATCTAGTTCCGCACTCTTTCTCTGACAATTATACTAAAGTATATTTTCTAGTAGGCTATGTTTGTCTTCCATGATATCAGCCTTAAAAATACTATAACTCCAACATATCTGTAGCTTTCTTTAATAAATTTCATTATGGAATTATGGAGACATAGCACTTCATAATGAATAGAAAAGTCCATATCAGAGTCAGGAACACTTGGGTTCAAGTCCTTCCTCTGACATGTGTGGCCCAAGGTGAGTCACTTAACCTCTCAGTGCCCCGAGCAGCTCTCTAAGACTATAAATTGCAGGACAGTTGCCCATTTCCACTGGTGGATGGAGTTTCCTCCCTGGTAGGTCCTTACGTTAATTAAATCATAGATCTGGACTTTAAAAAAGTTATGCGAATAAATGCCTCTTTGCCACCCTTTCACTCAACCCCAGACATTTTAAAAGTCTGTCTATAAAATTGCAGACAACTTGTAAAGTGGTGATAATAACACTTGCCAAAGTATTCTTTTTTTCCCTCCAAAGTATTCTTCTTTGGGGCCCCATAGGGAAGTGTACCATACAAATGTAAACTATTTTGAAAAATAAAAATATTGAATCAGCTTGGTTGCTAACCTGATGTATATAGTACTTTATTCTAACCCCCTGACCTAATGTTGATTATCTTATCATCCAGTCACATTTGTTATCCTGAATGCCTTTAATTGCTTTTCCTTCCTGCTCTTATTAGTCCCCAAAAGAATAGAAACTCAGCTTGACTTCCTGACTTTCATGATTATAGATATTTAGCGATGGTCTCATTTTGTTAACCATTTTCATCTACTTTCCCTGCATTAGGAGAGGCAGAGGAAACAACCTTATCAATTAAACTTCTACTTGTAGTCGAGGGCCCCTGAATGAGGAATAATCAGAGCAGGTTTGGGTTTTGTGGGGGAGGGGGAATCAAAGCATGCAGTCAATGATGAAGGGCTTTGAGGAAGCAGTTGGAAGAGAGCAGCCAGGATGGTGGAGGACCCTGAGTCCATAAAATAATGAGGATTAGCCGAAGAAAATGGAGACGAGCTTGGAGAAAAGGACATAATAACTATATTGAGGTAGGGGAAAGGCCTCTGTTTTGAAGAAGAAATAGATTTATTCTTTTTGACCCCAGAGAAAAACCAGGAAGAATGAGTAGAAGTTGAAAAATGACAGACTTGACATGAGGAAAAGGAGCTAACTATTGGGCTTTCTTAAGAGGTGGTAGGTTCTCCTTCCCTGGAACTCTCCAAGCAGAGACTGGAGATGACCACTTGTTAATCATGTGGTACTAAAGGTTCTTTTTCGGTATGGGTTGGAGTGACCTCATTTAGGGTTTTCTTAGCAAAGATACTGGAATAGTTTGTCATTTTCTTCTCCTTTTACAGGAGAAAACTGAGGTAAATAATGTTAAGTGCCTTGCCCAGAGTCACACAGTTAATAAGTGTCTGAGACTGGATTTGAACTCAGGTCTTCCTAACTCCAGACCTGGTGATCTTTCCACTGTGCCTCCTAGCTGCCTGGATTCTTTTCAGGTATGGTTTGGAGTAAGTGACCACAGGTCAAATCTCAAATGCTGTGATTGTGAAAGTCCTCTCCAGTCCAAAATTAGTAGCCTTTAGGAAAGTTCACTGTTTAGTTTCCTAGGAGAAAGAAACTCTAGTCACATGAAACAAACGGTATCAAAGGTTCAAGGAAAAGAAGGGCCAACCCCTAGGCCCAAAGAAGAAAAGGCAAGAGTCACAGGGAAGGTCACCTGTAACGAGGTTTTCTTTGGACAGGAGACTTCAGCCCTCTAAAAATTCCTTATGCTTTCTCGAATCCCCTTACTTCTCTTCTGCAGTACTCCCCGTCCTAAGCATACCAGTGGTTTGGAGCTGAAGGAGTCCCTATTTCTGTTGCCAGGCAGGTAAAAATGTATTGGAGGCAAGGAGTCCCTACTCCAGGGGTGTGCTGGTACATGTTTAACAACCAGCTTTCTATGTATGTGTGGGGAGGCACACTAGACTCACTTTCAAGTTTAATCTACATTATCAACATTTTATAAATCCCCTTATTACATCTAGAAAATCAACAAAACAATAAATCAATCCCTTATTTGCACTATTTACAAATTTCCTTGGTATAATTGTTCTTATGAAAAATTTAGTAATCAATTCTTGAGGATTGGTACAAGCTGGCTCCAGCATGCCCTTGCCCTAATCCCACTGCCAGGTCTACAGGGCAGCATCATATATATCCTTGGGCACTAAATTGGAGCCCTGAATGCATTTCCTCAAAGAAATGTTGTCATATAGGATATTCACTTTCTCTGTATTCCTATTAATAAGTGTTCTATAGTTCTGCTGATCTATACTTGATAGTTTGGTTTGGATTCTATGAGATAGCTTGAGAATCTAACCACCACATATATTTCTATGGGAAAATACATTCTAGGTTACAAATAACTTACCTTCAAGCTAACTTTTGGCCAGCTCTTTCTTAAATTTAAAACTGCACATATTGAATTTTCTTAAAGCAAGCCATACCTGTATTCCTGTTACATTTTCTTTAAAATATGAATTCCCATAACAAGAAGGGCATTCAGTGCCAACTAAAAATCGATTCTGCAAAACCCAATAAGACCAAATTGTTATTCGGATGAGATTTTGAAGTGTTTAACTTGATATGAGATATACTTAATCTTGATAGGTATCAAGACATAATATCCTGCGATAACACAAATCTGTGATTCTGTGATCCCAGCTTGCTGTGTTGAATGTATCTTATTATAACAACTGTCCATTGATTATCTTCACTCTCAACATATCCCCCAGGCTTCCTGAAGGCTGTGCCAAAGGAGTGAAAGCTTTGGTAGGTTGTCCCATGCCTGCATGGCTTCAAGATTGGTCTAGCAGTAGATTTAAATGCCAAATGGAAGGCTTTTATATGATCCTGCAAATGATAGGGAGTCATTGGAATTCATTTAGCATGCAGATAATTCTGTAATACATGCACTTTTGAAAAACAACCTTGGCATCTGAGTGGAAGTTGCCCTGGAGTGGGGAAACACTTGAGGCAGAGGAACTAATCAAAAGTCAACCACAATAGTCCAGATGAGAGGTGAGGAGGATATGAACTAGGTTTTTTGGCTGTGTGAGTGGATAGAAGGGGACACAGAGGAGAGAGACTGTGAAGGCAAAAACAACCAGACTTGGTAATATGGTATATATGGAGTAGAGGAGAGTGTGGAATCAAAAAGAAGAGTGAAATTTCAGGGCATAGTGACTGGGAGTATGGTGGTGGGAAGTTTGGAAGAGGGGTTTGGGAAGAAATATATCAAGATTTTTTTTTGGATATGTTACGTTTGAGATGGCTATGGGACATCCATCTCTGGAGCTCTACAAAAGGTAATTAGAACAATGTTACTGTAGCCCAGCAGATGCCCTCAGCTGGATATGTAGATCTAGCAATCATCTGAATAAAGAAGATACCTGAACCCATGGAAGCTGATGGATCACCAAGTGAGATAGTATAGGACAAAAAGAGGAGTTAGTGGTTAGTGGGTGTGACATGGATGAAAAGGATGCCAAAAAGGAGCAGTCAGGCAAAGAGGAGAACTATGAGAGAGAAGAGAAAAAATTCTAGAGACAAGAGAGGATACAGGAGAAGGTGATCAAAGGTCCCCTGAAGCAGTTACTACAAAGGTCAAGAGATCCGGATTGAGAAAAGGCCATTATGTTTAGGAATTAAGAGATCACTGGTAGGTTTGGAGAAGGAAATTTCAATTGAGTGGTGATATGTGAAGCTAAATTACAGAGGTTAGAAAAGAAAGAGAGAGGAGAGCAAGTAGAGACACTTATTGTACATAGTTTTCTCAAAGTGTTTGGCCACATTCGGTGCTGAGGTATAGGATAATAGCTGGAGGGGGTGGTTGGATCAGGGTTTTTTAATGATGGGGAGACAGACATATTTGTAGGCAAAGTAACCAGGAGACTGGGAGAGCTTGAAGATAAGAGAGACAGTAGGGTCAGTAGTGGGGCCAACTTATTGGAGAAGTCCGAAGAAGGGTACGTGAATCATGGTTTGCCTTGGCAAGGAGAAGAGCCACTTTTGAAGTGAGACAGGAGTGAAGGAAGATATAGACGTGGAAGATGTGTGAATGATGTGGTAATAAGATGAAAAAATAAGTATTTACTTCAAGGATCTATAATTTCATCAGTACCAATCCAAGTTACAACCTCTCTACACCTTAGCAGATTCACAAATTGCTATGACCCACAGAAAAATAAAATTATCTTTCAGTAGTTAACCTTAGGCTGATGAGATACTCCTCATTTATCTAGCCTGGTTATTGAAAATTCTAAGCCTTTACATCTGAGTTGGACCCACCAGATCTTTGTGGTGCCGTTATAGTCTCTCTGAACCCAGGGTCACTTTTGTGCTGTGACTGTGCTGTGCTGAAAGGAGGCATCAGAGTGGAACCTCAGTGGAATATAATTATTATTATATAATTAATAATATTAATATGCTTGAATTGAAGACCTTACATTTCTTTACTTTGTAATACCTTGAAACCTGGAATTTCACTGATCTTTTCCTGACTCATTTTCAGCCAAGATTCTGCTCAACAATATGCCACTCAGCTGGCAGCAAGCCAGGACCATACAAGGGATTGCCAGGACTGGAAATTAGGTCACTAACCACAGGACCCAGGCCTTCAAGGAAGCATTCCAGGTCCCGGGACTACTGATGAGCATAAGGCAGGACCTCAGTCTCAGAGGAATTAGGAAGGGACAGAAGTATGAGAAAAGTAGATATGGAACCCACTGTGTGAGGTGTTGGTGGGGGAAAGTTAATCAGAAGGCATAAGACAAGAAACCTTTTACTGGTACCGAATTTCAGTTCCTTGTGGAGGACTGAAATGCATTGATAGGGCCCCAGGGAAATAATTTTCTGAGAAAAGGAGGCATAGTTTAAGTCCTGTTTAGGAAGAGTAAACAGAATACCATGCCAGATTAATTCAGAGTTCAAGGGGATAAACAAATACAAAGACCAGAGAGGACCTGACAGGAATTTGTAGGAACTGTCCAATATTGGACTTGTCCGCACAGCCCATGGTGAAGTGATGGGGCCTTACTTTTTTTTAAACCTAGTTTAGTAGATTGCTAGTTTGATCCCAGAGCCCGAATGAGAACTAAACCTGTACGTTGGAGTTAAGTGTTAGCAATTGGACTGATGCTGGTCCATAGAACCAAAAAGGTTAATATACTGTTTACTGTAATAATTCCTGCTGGTGGCCTCTCAGAGTTCCCTTGATTTTTGCCTCAACCATCTGCTAAGCTTTTAAAATTTACATTTTATTTACGTTTTTATTTATATTACCTTGAAATTCTATTCTCATCCTCCATCCCAACTTCTTTCTCAAAGGGCCAAGGAGATCCAAATGTTTAATGCAAATTTAGCTTCCTCTCTCTGGATTGTTTTGTTAACTTCGTTCTTCCTCTTCATGCCACTGGCTGCCCCACTGCTGGGCTCCTTCCCCTGACTAGACTCAAACTGTGTTTGTACAGAAATTCATGTCTGCGGTCAGGAGATTAATTAGCTTAAGTGCTGAACTAGGGCTGTTTGGAAGGACTGCTTCTAAATGTACTTCCTTTTTTAATAAAGCAAATAAAACTATTAACCATAAACCTTAACTGATTTGGAATCGATTGTGATTTGAAGGGAAACTCACTAAAGTTTACCTTGGCTCTGTCTGTGCACACACACACACACACACACACACACACACGTGCTAAATGAGTGAAAAGTGTGAACGAAATTATACAAGGTATTTCTGAACTGATTTCAGAGAAAAAGCTGCTTCAAACACTTCTGAAATAATCAATTACATATAAACAATTACTTTGCTAATTATAAATTATTCTTGTCCATTAAAGCAAGATCCCAGAACATTGTTCACTTGCCATGCATTCTATCCTAATTCAAGTTAATATATGTACTTGACAATAATAAAATTGCATTTCCTTTTTATTCCATGATTCACTTTTATTAAGATTGGACATCATTACTCTCTGCCCCTTAAAATATACGGCCCAAATAAATGGGACTTAATTATAATGTAAACATTAGGGAAATGTAATAAAATATATTGTTTTGATAAAGGATATTCTCTTAACCTTGGCCTTTTCTATGAGCTTTTTGAAACAAATTCTTAAATTAGTTAAAGATGTAGAATTTTTTCACTTACAGGAAAGTACTCTCTATCTTGTAACTGTAAGAGTGAGCATGTTATTTCAGCTTGTTAATAGTTCCTAGCTATAGGATTAGCAAACCTGATTATATCTCTTCTTTCTTACCACCCTAATTCAACTTCAAGCCAATTAAATAAACATTTATTAAATACCTACTATTTATGGTTTCTACCATCATGGAATCTATAGTCTCGTAGATTTGATATGACAAATTTACAGAGTTTTAACAGCCTCCCAAATTGTCTTCCTATCTCAACTCACCCTCTCTAGTCCAGTCTTATACTACTATCAGAATAATGATCCTGAGTTTATTTTAATCATATCACTTCTGCTAAAAAAAAACCCTTTAGTGGCTCTCCATTGCCTCCTAATAGTCTAAACTCTACACCCACATTTGGTGGCCTACCCGTGATTCCAAACTAGCTTTCTAGACCATCTTGCACTACACTCATCCATACAACACTATATTCCAAACACCAAGAACTGCTTTCTCTCCCCTTCCTTGTTCTGCCTTCTCACATCTTCATATTTTTGCTCCTGTCTTCCTGAATGTTCGAATACACTCCTCTTACTGCCCAGTCTTCACCAGTTGAAATCCTTTTTGCAAGACTACCTGTAGTGCCACTTCCCGTGAAGATTTCTTGGTCTTCTGCGTCCCCCTTCTCCCTTCCTGCATAGAACATAATCCTTCCCCCCCCTCAAACTTCTTTTGGTATTCAGGGCTTCAGTTCTGTATTTCTCACATCCTCTTTTGTATTTTGGATACCAGTTGAATTACCGTTTTACATTGTAAGATACTTGAGGGCAGGAAGTGTGTTGTTTCACTTTTAAAAAAAATTTCTACCACATTACTTTGCACATAGTAGGGTCCCAGGATATATTCATCACCACACAAACTCATCACCAGGAAACTCATCATCATGGAGATTGCTTCAGTTTTGTTACTCATACCTCATCAGGACATTCAGTTGCTTCTACCTCTTGACAGGAAAGTGGAGCAAAAACCTCCTCCTATACTATAGCCTTCCTTTACCAACCACGCCAAATCCCAGCTGTCTCTTCATTCTCCCCGTTCTCCTTCCACTTGCCTCTCTGAGTCCCCTCTGGCACAACTCCCACCTTTTGAGTTTCCTTTTGGGTATTATCTTCCCCAATTAGATTGTAAACTCCTCAAGAGCAGGGACTATCTCTCTGTATCCCTAACACTTAGCACAATTCCTGACACATACTAGGTGCTTAATAATGTTTTTCATATCATATCAACAAATGTTTGTTGAATTGAAGTAGATAATGAAAAATATAGTTTAACACAAGAAAAATACAAATAAAGTGCTACGTGGAGTCGGGGGTTGGGTGAAGAAAGTAATTTCTGGCTTGATGAATCAGGGAAAAGTCTAATGACCTAGAATTGGGACCAGGTCTTAAAAGATGGCTAGGATTTCAAAAGATGGAAATTGAGGGAGACAGTAAGGGCATTCCAGGCAAAAGCAATCTCAAGAGCTGAAGTAAGGACAGGTGAGTCGTCCTGTTTGGTTGGAGCATACATTGAGTAGGTAGAGAAGAGCAATAAGAAATAAACAATAATCATAACAGCTAGTATTTATATAGTGCTTAATGTGTGCCAGGCACTGTGCTAAACACTTTACAATTATTACCTTATTGGATCCTCACAACAACCCTGAGAGATAAGTGCTGTAATTATCCCCATTTTACAGATCAGGACGCTGAGGCAAACAGTGATCAAGTGGTTAAGAGTTGCCCAGGGTCAAAGAGCTAGTAAGTGCCTGAGAGGCTGGATTTGAACCGAGGTCTTCTGACCACCTAGCTGTCCCTAACAAAAAGAGGCAGAGAGATTTATTTAGGGAGCCTATTGCAAGAGTCCAGGTAAGAAAGAAGTAATGTGGAGCTCATCAGACTATAGAGACAAGAGATAGAAATAGAAACAAGAGGACTCAGTAGCTGATTGGACGTGGGTGGCAAGAGAAAAGAAACATCATAGGATCAGATTCAGATCTGGAAGGGACCTTAGGTGTAAAGAATGGTGTTAAGGGTGAGGATTATCATCCATCCCTTACAGCTAAGTCAGGAGAAATTAGATTAGGGGGAAAGATGATAACATTTTAATCTGGAATCGTTAAGTTTGTTTATAAATTAAGCTAACAGGAGTATTGTGGGATTGTGTGGACAATGAGACCATTACATTTGACAGCTGTATTTACACAATTTATAGAGCTTGATCAGGTTTAGGAATGAAGGTGAACTTTCTCTGCCCTACTTCCTAGTACAGAGGAAGACTTTTATCAACCCCTGTGAAGTGGGAAGTTGCTGCAGAGGTGTTAATCAGGGAAAACCTTGCCTGTAGGTAGAACAATTTAAGAAGCCTTAAAAGGTCCCCTTGTGCAGAAAGCTGTCCTCAACCCAGCCTTGCCAGGGTGCCAGAAATTTCTATGTAATTTATTCCTTTTTGATTAAATCATTGAAAGTCACTTTTAAATGCAGCTTTTACTTGAAGAAGGAAACACAGTATGCCATTATCAGTCATTAATACCTTAGCTCACATTAATTGGATCTGCTAGCTAGTTGCTGGGGCAGCTAGGTGGCACAATGGATAGAGTGCCTTGCCCACAGTCAGAAAGTCTCATCTTCCTGAGTTCAGACACTTCCTAGCTGTGTGACCCTGGGCAAGTCACTTAACCCTGTTTGCCTCAGCTTCCTCATCTGTAAAATGAGCTGGAGAAGGAAATGGCAAACGACTCTAGTATCTTTGCTGCACCCCCCCCCCAAAAAAAAAAACTACTTAAAGGAGTCACAAAGAGTCAGACATGACTGAAAATGACTGGACAACAACAAAAAAGCCAGTTACTAAGAAGGGTTCTGATGAAATGGGACTAAGGAAAGTTACTTTTTGATAAGGAAGTTGAAATCAATCAGGAAAGATCTCAACCATTAGCTAATGCTCACTGAAGTGAGTCCCAAGGTAGTAGTGCTGCTATTAGTGACCTCTGGACAACTAGTGGGCAACTTTTGGGAGGGAGGATATTTATGAAAAATACCTGAAATGAAGAGAGGAACACTGCTAAGTTATCTGTAAGGCATATGAAAAGTTTCACCTCAGGGTCAGCCCTGTGCCTGCACTATAAAACCAACTGCCTTGGAACATCTGGGAGAATTCATTCTGATACCTCCTGATGTGGTTTGCTTTTTGCTTTGTTTTGGTTTTTTTGTTTTTGGGGGGTTTTGTGGCAAAGGAGACACACTACCTCCCAGTGTGCCTTTTGGGGGCAGGGAAAGGGACATTGGGTCTCCCTATCTTGCCCAGCCCAGAAGTACAACCACTACTAATGGGCCCAATTCCAGTATTGATCACAGAAGCTTTAACCTGCTCCATTTTCTGATCTGGGTTAGTTCACCCCTTAGGCAGCTTAGTAGCTCCTAATGGCTCATCATATTGGACTTAGTGTGGACATCCATTTGGCTTTAGCCCTACCGTAGCTCAGAACTCCCAAACTCAAGAGATCCTCCAGCTTCCCCTTTTCCCAACAGCAGGGATTATAGGTGAGTGCCACCATAACTCACTGACACCAAAGAGCAACATCAATTAGGATCTATGTAGAGTTTTGGAGAACATTCTGTCGTCACCTGATGCACTTAATACACAAGTCATAGGTTTCTCACCTGTCTGATCTGTCTTTAGTATATTTTTAAAATATTGAGATGTTAATAACTTGCATTTATATCATGTTCATAGTTTTAAAAGCTCTTTATTAAATCATTTGAATCTAGTGATTGGTGTATGAGGCAGGAAAGGCAGCTCTGTGATTATACTTTGTTTCAAACAAGGAGATGGAAGCTGGGAAGTGACTTAAAATCATTCAGCTCATAAAAGGCAGAACCAGGACCGGGACCCAGTTCTAGTCACATGGGGAGAGGCAAAAGAAACTGACTGGGTACATTTAGCTGGGACAGGAGGCAACCTGGGGCAATTGATAGCTGTTTTCAAAGTCTCTGAAGGTCTGTCTTATGGAGAAGGTGTTTGACTTGTTTTCTTTGGTCCCAGAGGGTAGAACCTAGAGTTTTGGAAATTGTGAGAAAACAAATTTAGACTTAAGGTAAGAGAAAAAAACGGTTTCCTAATAATTTGAGCTCTACAAAAGTAGAGTGGGACATTTTGAGAAGTCAGTCCCCCCCCCCCTCCTTGTAGGTCTACAAGCAGAGGTTGGATGACCCATTGCTGGATATGCTTAGTGGGAATACTTTTCTGTATTGACCCAGAGGGCTCCTGGGTTGCCTTTTAGCTCTCAAATTCTGCAATTCTGTCTTTAGAATTCTAGTCCTATGTTCCTTTCATTATATCATAATGCCCGGTACTTTTAAGCTAGGTTTTCCCCTTTGTTATCATTTAATCATTTTTAATACTGAGATTCTTTTTGATGAGGTGGGAATAGGTCTCTCTCTCTCTCTCTCTCTCTCTCTCTCTCTCTCTCTCTCTCTGTGTGTGTGTGTGTGTGTTTGTGGGTGGGTAGGGGGGGTGGAATCTAGTTTAGCCTTCAAAAGCCTAAAATGTAAATCCTAAAAAACTTGAAAAGGCAGACATGAAACAGCTGCCAAGATCTGTAACTTTTGGGCTGAGGAATACTTTTTGGTATTTTACGATGGTTGATGAATGGAACACTTACCTCTCTGTCTCAAATGAAGCACCAGAAAACAAACAAAAAGGGTAATTCTCCTGCCTGTTTCCTTTAGGTAAGGAAATAGAAGCTTTCTAGCTTCCTGTTTGCTCCTTAATTGAAGTCTCCTGAAGCAAATGACTTTGTTTGGAAATTGTAACAAAGCAGACGAGAGACAATTGGATATAAAGGGAAAAGTGTGATGTAGAGGATTAGAAAAGGCAGTGGAGGGTAATGGCTAGAAGGTTGCCCCTAGAGTCAGACCTGGGGTTCAGAACCCTGCCTCTAACACTGTGGAGCTTTGTGAACGTGGGCGAGTCACCGCCTCTCAGTGGTCCAGTGTTCTCCAAAGAGAAAGAAGGGAAGGGAATAAGCATTTATATAGTGTCTACATAGGCCAGGCACTCTGCTAAGTGCTTTAAAAACATTATCTCATTTGATCCCCTATCAACCCTGCAAGGTAGGTACTGTTATTAACTCTGCTGTACAGTTGAGAAAACTAGGCAAACAGAGATTAAGTGAATTGATCGGGGTCAAATAGCTAGTAAGATTTTAGCTCAGGTCTTCCTGAAGCGAGGCACAGCGTTCCGTCCACTGCACCACGTGGCTGTGTGCCTCTAAGACTCTTATGTTACGTAAATGGGAGTTGCTTTTGGGCTTCAGCGGAAGGAGTTTCCGTACCAGATTTGGATATTATAGGTCCAAACCAAAACTAACCAAACAAACAAAAACAAAGCAGGGAGAACTACAGAACTACTAACTAAGGCATTAAGAGCTATTGTGTCTCTTTTTTTCGCAACATTGGAATAATACCGAATTACGAGCAGAAAATGATAACAAAAGTGGTACTTGTATATTAACTGTAATTCTTTTAGAAGACTGAACAAATGAAATGAAAAAAATACCCAGGGATCTCATTGCATTTAACCAGGTATGGAGGAATCAGGTGAAAATAAGAAGTACATGTGGGAAGTTTACATCCTACACCAAGGCTTTTAGCAGGTATCTAATCTCAATGGAGCTCACATTAAAATTACTTTTGTTGTTTTTTAGTGGGTCCAACTCTTTGTGACCCCATTTAGGGTTTTCTTCACAAATATAATGGAGTGGTTTGCCATTTCCTTCTCAAGCTCATTTTCCAGATGAGGAAACTGAGGCAAACAGGGTTAAGTGACTTGCCCAGGATCACACAGTTAGTAAGTGTCTGAAGCTGGTTTTGAACTCAGGTCTTCCTGACTCAGGGCCCAATAGTCTATCTGCTGTGCCATCTCGCTGACATTGCTCCTGAGAGATGAAGTATGTTATCATTACTGAGTTTCACAGTCACAAACTAAAACCAAGTTCAATACAATCCACTTAGCTTTATGGGAATTTAAAATCAGTTCCTCTCTCTCCTCCCAGCATGTAAGAAAAGATAATAAACAGAATGGAATTTTCTGTAAGCTTCTTAGACTTGAGATTAAGGAGATTCATGAAAAGCATGAGGCATAAGTGTGTTTCTGATATTAAATTTACCCCCTTCCCCAATACTTTAGGCCATATTCTTACAGAAATGTCATTTGCTTCTTTGGGTATTTTTGAGGCTCCACTAAAGTACTACTCTGATCTGTTATATGACATGGAGATGATCCTTGGTTTTCTAAGGCTTTGCTAGCAATATGCACGCTTCAGGAGGTACTCCTGAGCTGGAAAGGGCTTAAGTTTGGCCCAGTGATGGAATACCTGTATGCCTTTCATTTGACGACCAGCTTAGCTAGACTTGGATAGGTTCCATCACCAGACTGACCACTGGGTGATACATTTTTCAACCACAGAAATTCTTGAAGACCATTTACTAAGTGCTTAAGGGGATATAATAGACATTAATGGAAGAAGAACCCACATCTACAAGATCATAGATCTCCCAAGCCTGGTACATTCTTTTTAGTTCACTATTTTATATTATCTGATAGTGACTTCGTAAAAGGTTCTATGATATAGCTGACAAAACACTGGACTTGGAGTTAGAAGTCCTGGGTTTAAATCCCAGCTTGGCTACTTACCATCTTGGTCATTTTGGACCTTGGAACTTGGTCAGTACTCTCTCTGGGCCTCAGTTTCCCCTTTTGTAAAACAGGGATAATACTTTTACTACCTAACTTACAGGACCATTGCGAAGTACATGTTCTATAAACTTTTTTGTTTTTTGGAGGGGAGAAGGCAGAGCAATTGGGGTTAAGTGACTTGCCCAAGGTCACATAGCTGGTAAGTGTGTCAAGTGTCTGAGGTCGGATTTGAACTCAGGTCCTCCTGACTCCAGGGCCAGTGCTCTATTCACTGCGCCACCTAGCTGCCCCTTCTTCTGTAGGCCTTAAAGCATTCTACAAATGTGAATTGATTGTTATTTCTTTGTTCCATTGATTATAACAAAATAAAAATTACAGATAATGCAAAGGGCAATGGAGAGGTGCGTGGTGATATGAATAGGATCACACATATAGAATTGGAAGGAAATTAGATGTCATCATTGCCTCCAGTCTTTTCATTTTACAGATGAGAACGCTGAGGCCCAGGGTCATTCAGCCAAGATAGATAAGATGGATGGATGTATAGATAGGTTAGATGGATAGTTGGATGGATAGATGGATAGATTAGATGGATAGATAATAGAAAGATAGGGAGAGATAGGTTAGATGGATGGATAGATAGGTTAGATGGATAGTTGGATGGATAGATGGATAGATTAGATGGATAGATAATAGAAAGATAGGGAGAGATAGGTTAGATGGATGGATAGATAGGTTAGATGGATAGTTGGATGGATAGATGGATAGATTAGATGGATAGATAATAGAAAGATAGGGAGAGATAGATAGGTTAGATGGATGGATAGATAGATAGATGGATAGATAGGTTAGATGGATAGTTGGATGGATAGATGGATAGATTAGATGGATAGATAATAGAAAGATAGGGAGAGATAGGTTAGATGGATGGATGGATGGATAGATAGGTTAGAGGGATAGATACATCTACATATCTCTGAGGATGGATTTGAACCCAAGTCCAGCACTATAACCTCTCTGAACCATGTTGCCTCTCACAGGCATGTTACTAATGATGACTTGTGTATAAGAAGGAACATAAAAGACAATGTCCAGGGACAAGAAGAGGGCTAGTCATGTGGAGAGGATGAGGGTTAAGTGAAGGATAGCACAAGCGCTGATGGCATACTAGAAAACCTAGAGGAAAGTCTCTAGCGTGTTGGATAAATTGTCTGAGGAAGATTTATAAACTAAGACATTGACGAGAACCTCTCATTATAAGAAGGGATGAGGTGATGATGTATACTGTTAGGAAGAGTTCGCATATCACTGAGATCAAAGAGTCACTGAAATATTGATATCTTATCATTATAAATTAATCAAATATTTATTAAGTACCTATGAGCCGGGATCTAAGTTCAGTGCTGAGGATACAAATACAAAGAATGAAATGATCCCTATTCATAATGAGCTTACCTTCTAGTGGGGGAGCGAAGCACACGTAAACATACGTAGCATGAACAGAAAGTTTTTGTTGTTCAGTCATTTCTAATGTTATGACCCCATTGGAGGTTTTCTTGGTAAAGATACTGGAGCGGTTTGCCATTTCCTTCTCCAGCTCATTTTACAGATGAGGAAACTGAGGCAAACAGGGTGAAGTGACTTGCCCAGGGTCACACAGTTAGTAAGTGACTGAGGCCAGATTTGAACTCAGGAAAATGAGTCTTATTGATTTCAGGCCTGGTGCTCTATCCACTGCACCACCTAGCTGCCCCAAATATAAACTTAATCAGTACCAATGCAGGGTGTCCCAAAAGTTTTAGAGTTATTAAAGCTTTTGGGACACCCCCTATTTACAAATTAGTTAAATAGTAGGTAGTCTAAGAAGAAAGGCCCTAGCAGTTGGGGGATATTAAGAAAGACTTATGTAGAATGATGCTCCTGAGCTGCATCTGAAAGGAAAAGCTAGCATCTGTAGGGAAGAACAACAGTTGTTTGGGGGGGGGCAGCCAGTGTTGCCAGGCGTAGAGCAGGACATGGAGTGTTGTCAGTCATTTGTAATAATTTATTCCATTTATCATCCTTTAACAGGAGCATAAAGTATCAGAATTGGAAGGAATTTTAAAGATTTATCTTGCATTTTAGCTGTTTTATTTCTGGGGAGTCTTGCTGTTTTCTTGTGAACTTTTTGAGTGATCAGCTGTTTTCATCCTACATGTAGAGCAGAAACCATTGTTTTGTGGCCAGCTGATTTCGATCATTTGAAAAGCCACCAATTTAGACTTAAATTTAGCTGCTTCTCCACACTACTGTATAGCAATGAATAATATGAAATCTCTCTGCTGGTGTGGCACTAAGCAGCACTGAATAATGCCACGCCACATTAAAATGTGAATCTGCCCACTTCTCATCTTATCGCTTTGCCTTCAGACCTCATTTTTCATCATGTTGCTTCCTTTTCTCAAGCAGTAACTATTTCCTTCCAAGTCTTCCTATATCTCTGCCTACATGTTCTACTAGCCTTTCAAATCTCAACAATCAAAACTAAATTCGTTCTCTTCCCCCTAAAAGGGCTCTTCCTGCAGACTTCATTAATTCTCTCTGGGTTCCTTCCTTTGCCCTGTCTCCTATATTTGAAACTTTGATGTTATCTTTAATCTTACTCTATCCTCTTTTCTTCCTCTCCCATATCCAATCACTCACTAAATTCCACCAATTCTGATTCTGCAATGTCTCTTAAATCTGTTCCTCTCCTCTTGATTCCCACTGCCATAGGGGCCCCCACCATTTACTTTGTTTCCCATACTTGAAACATCGGTGTTATCTTTAATCTTCTAGTCTTTCTCCCATATCCAGTCCCCCTCCTCTGCCCCTTCATTTTCTTGCCCTGTGGTGCTTTTACTCACACCATCCCCTATGCCTAAAATGTCCTCACTTTCTCTTATTTGTCTGATGAATTCCTACCCATCCTGTAAATTAGAATTCAAATAAAAAGCCTTTCCAGATTGTTTCATCCTTTGTTTTCACCACCTAGACCACCAGTAGAACCTAATTTGGCAAACAAGTAGTATTTGGTGCCTACTGTGTGTTAGGCATAGTGCTAGGCACCTTGGATAAAAAGACTAAATAAAGACTCTACAAAGGCAGGAAATATGGTTTACCTTAATTGCATGTCTTCCCTGACACCTAGCACAGTGTTAGACGCATAGCTGGTATTTTAGAAAAATTTGTTGAATTGACTGGCCTTCAAGCTCCTCCGCTAACTCCTTCCATTCTCTCAAAGAGGAGCCAAGATCTATCAGTCATACTCCTTGATTATCACCTAGTCATCTAGTTGCAACTTGGATTGTTTTGTTCTCCTTCTTCAGAGGTAGTTCTTAGAAACAAGTATGTCAACAGAAATCTCTGGTATTCTAAGTAGGCAGAAGAATCTATAAAATAATTGAAAAGATCTTACATCCCTAATCATGTTTCAAAAAAACCCCCGAGTTAGTATTCAGGAAGCTTTGAATTATTTTTCTAGAGAAGGCTGCATGCCATAATTTGAGAAGTTGGAAGATAGCTTGGGAAATTAGCCAAATCCCAGTGTCAGTAGCGGGTTGGGTGTTTTAGGCTTTTGACTCATTGGTTTTGGGGGTCAGCCCATTTTCTTGTAAACTGCAGACATTAGCCTTTATTGATTCATGCTTTCCAAATGAGGCAGCAGCATCCCTTTCAATTTACTGCTGTGTAATCATTTTAATGTCCGTAATATAGCCACATCTGCTACTCCTGACTGAAACAGGTTTGCTGTACGCCTCATACTCTAATTAAAGCACACCTTAGGGTTTGAAGGGAGACTGTGAAATTATAGGACATGTATTTATATATACTTTAGAATCCTATTGTCTTTCTTCTCTTTCAATCTTAAATGGATTTTATACAAGTGTCCATAACTTTATACAATAGGTTTGTTCCTGAAAAGTTTGCTGAAACAAAGTATTTTTTAAAAAATGTGAATAATCCCCTTTAAACATATGTTTTGTGGACCCAGATTTTTGAAATGTATGTATATGTGTGTATGTATATGTATATACATATATGAGTGTGCATGCACACACACATATTTGCTTAAAAGCATTGGTGCACAAGTTTAATTTGTTGAACATAATCTAAACATAGATTCTTCAAAAGAGCACTTTGAAAAATGTCAATTGGTGAATCAATAAGTATTATTAAATGCCGAAGACTTTGTCCTGGCCCCTTTTCTCTCTATGTACCATCTCACTTGTTGACGTCATTAACTCCTATGATTTCAATTAACATCTCTATACAAACGACTCTCATATCTAGAAGTGTCCAACCCTAACCGCTCTCCTGAGGTCTCTCATATGTCTCACTGCTTATTGTGCATTTCTAATCTGATGTCTCTCAGATATATCTTGAACTCAACATGTCCCAGACTGAACTCGTTACTTTTCTCCCCAAACTGTTTCCTCTTCCTAACTTACTATTAATGTTGAGGGTACTACCATCCATGTTACCCAGACCCGCAAGCTTGGTGTCATTCTTAACTCCTCACTCTATCACACCCCATATCCAATCAGTTTGCCATGCATTTTTGTTTCTACCTTCATAACATTTCTCGTACAGGGCCCTTTCTCTCCTCTAATATTGCAGCCACCCTGGCGCAGGCCTTCATCACCCCTACCTAGACTACTTCAGTAGCCTACCAGTTGTCTCTCAGTCTTTTCCCCCTCCAATCTATATTCTACCATGTTGTCAAATTGATCTCCCCAAAGGGCAAGTCTGACCATGCCAACCCCACCATTCAGTCAAGTCCAGGGGCTCCCTGTTATCTCCAACATAAGATACAAAATCCTCTGTTTGGCTTCTAATGCCCTTCATAATCTGGCCCCTTCCCACTTTTCCAGTCTCTTTACACCTCACTCCTTTCCATGTATTCTGTGATGCTGGCCTCCTTGCCGATCCTCCCACACAAAACTCCATCTCTCAGCTTGGCTTGTCCCCCATGCCTGTAATGCTCCCTCTCCTCATCTCTACCTCCTTGCTTCACTGGCTTCCTTCACATCCCAACTAAAATGTCACCTATTGCAAGAAGCCTGTCCCTGCCCTGCTTATGCTTAGTGTCTTCCCTCTGAGACCACCCTCTATGTATCCTGTAGATACCTCGTTAAAACAGAGTTGTTTCCATGTTGTCTCTCTAGAACTTAGCACAGGGCCAGGCATTCAGTAGGCCCTTGATTAAAGTAGCTGACCAATTTACAAAAATGTACCAGATGCTACAGGAGATAACGAAGAGAAGTGAAACTGTCTCTACCCTTGAGGAACTTAAGACTCTAACTGGGGGAGAGAGTTTGCCACACAATGCACCTGCATTGAAGAACATTCCTGTTCTCATCTGAATCTGTCTTGCCATGGGACATGTTCTCTATGCTTATATTTCAAGGATCCCTGATTTTGTCAGAGTGGATGCATCGCCTGCCAACATTTTGCAGTTTCTCCATGCCTTACTAGACACTTCATTATTTGCTGTAGCAAAAAAAAAAAAAAATCACTATCCAACAGACTACCTTCTACTGATAAATCTCTGAGTTTGGCCAGGCTTGTAGGCACAAAAGACATCACTGAGCTTATACCTGAAGCCTTCCTAGCTCATCTGGACTTTGGGATCAGTCTGTGCATAAGCGTTTATTATGTGCTTACTTTGAGCTAGGAATAGGGAAGGAGGGAAGCTAGTTCAACTCTCTCATTTGACAGATGAAGAAACTGAGGCCCTGAGAGACTATGACTTTCCTAGTGTTAAATAGTGGCAGAGTTAGGCATTCAATGACTAGTTTTGGAGTCTTCTGACCCTGAATCTAGTGCTGCCAGTGCTCGTCTTCTGCTAGCTTAGCTTTTAAGAGTTCCCTCTTCACTTTAATGAGCTATCAGAAAAAAGAATTTGGTGGAAAATACAATAAATACTATAATATAAAATAAATTGTGAGAAGTACCAAGGTATAGTGGATAGAAGATTAGATAGTCAGGAAGATCTGGGTTCAAATTCTATCTCAGACACTTACTAGCTGAGTAACCCTAGACAAGTCACTTAAACGCTCTGTTCTTTTCTCCTCTGTTAAATTAGAGAATTGGACTTCATAGCTTCTAAGGTGCATTTCAGCTCTGTATCTATGATTCTATGATAAATTAATGTACCAGATCTCTAAGGTGGAATTACTGTCTCAGTTTCTAAGCAAACTGAAATATTTAGTGGTAGTCATGTAAAGGGACAGCTAGGTGGTACAGTGGATAGAGCACTGGACCTGGAGACAGAAAGACCTGGGTTCAAATTAAGCCTCAG
This sequence comes from Trichosurus vulpecula, assembly GCF_011100635.1. Lineage (NCBI taxonomy): Eukaryota > Metazoa > Chordata > Mammalia > Diprotodontia > Phalangeridae > Trichosurus > Trichosurus vulpecula. Next base: position 201,179,833 of record NC_050574.1, on the reverse strand, counting down.
ACACTCAACTAGCTGTGTGATCTTGGACAAGTCACTTAACCGTATTTGCCTCAGCTTCCTCATCTGTAAAATTAGCTGGAGAAGGAAATGGCAAAGCACTCTAGCATCTTTGCCAAGAAAATCCCAAATGAGGTCCTGAAGAGTCAGTCATGATTGAAATGACTGAACAGCAATTCATGTAAAGAGGTTTATAGTAGTAGGTTCTAACTTTATGGGGGCAGGGGTGGGGAGAAGTGAGAGCTGTCACCGAGCAGGTTTTGGACCATGCCACCATGTAAGCATCATGCTTGCCATTTTTGAAGACAGCAGCCACCCCAAGGGAGGCTGGATTGTCTCTTAGGGGGAATTGTCCTTTTCTGCCTGTGAAGCATATAAACACTGAGCATTTTCTACCATTATATTTTAGCAGAAAGTTGCAAAGCTTTTCAAAGAATATCAATTCAGCAAGTATATATACACACACACACACACACACACACACACACACACACACACACATATATATATCTGTCTATATACACTACATTTGCATAGACACATACGTATACATATATATGCATATTTCATAATTTTCTATAAGTTTCAGCCTTACCACCCTTTAAAATAAGGTGACCACATGAAATCATTTTAGGAGTGAGAAAGCAAGTCTTTCAGATTCTCCCCCCAAGCCCCCAGTTTGACAGTCTGGTATCTCATCTCTTCTTGCTTCTAGGCTTGCTACGTCAGCTGGCTTGGGGTGTGATTTCACTCTTGCTCAGTGTGGCTGACCCCCTTCTTAGTGTGACTCTGCATATTCCTGCTCCCAGCTCCAAACACGTTTGTCTGCTTTGCAATTGCGTTGTCAGAACTGGGTTCAGGCTGAGTGACAGGTTGAAAGACTTTTGTATAGAATATGGTGTTGAAATATAAAGTAGCAAAGCCACAGGATGACTGTATAGGAGCCTGCTTGGTTCTGTTGTAACCTTTGACTAATAGGTGATCATTAACCTGAGTCCTTCCCTAAGAATTTGCCTCATAATAAGCTGAATCTCTTTTCCCAGCATAATTATTTCACATACACATACATATGAAATAAATGTAAAGACATCAGAAAACAAGAAATGTTGAGATTTAAAATTGCATAATTTTCCCTGCAGTATATTTCCTAGCATTTAGTCTAGTCAAAATATTTTCCCTTGCAGTATTGCTACCTTTTAAAGTTACCCAGATGCCTTGCTAAAATCTGCATTCTAAATTTATATCCACAATAAAGCACATATTCTCTGCATTGGTTTTCATGCAAATGAAAAGAACACACCCCTGGATTCTCTTACGAATCTGAAAATGGAACATTCTTCTCACTGTCCTGTTCTGCTGAATGTTTTCCTTTGCAGGGTTCAGCGGATTCCTATACAAGCAGACCTTCTGATTCAGATGTATCGTTGGAAGAGGACAGAGAAGCGATTCGTCAGGAAAGAGAACAACAGGCAGCTATTCAACTTGAAAGGGCAAAGGTGAATTTTTTTTTTTCTCTTTCGTTCAGACATGACCCAATGCTCAATGGGACCTGGCTATGAATGCCTTGTCTCAACCTTCCAGGTTTCTAGTGGTACATATCATGTTGGAATCCAGATAAAACACCTGATTATAGCCCTGTAGGATTCCTTTCTCCCTGAAAAAAATGAATAATGCCCTTGGTAAGCGATCACTTCCCGAAGTACCAACACTTCTTCCCTTTATACACAACTTCTATGTGCTCCCTTTATGAAGTGCCAGTGCCTTGCAAACTGGCTGCCCAGCTGGTTTCAGCTGGGATCAAGCTTGCTCCTCTCTGGTCTTTGAACACAATGAGAAGCACAAAGCTATTCTAGGGGCAATTAGAAGCAGAAGCTGTTCTTTGCCCCTTCACTTTCCATTAGATGAACCAGTGTGGCAGGTGAGATCTGAGACTCTCTTGTTTTCTCTATTTGCCTCTCTGGGTCTTTCATGTTATTTCCTTCTCCCATCTCATTCCATATCTGTGAGAAAAGTTTCTCACAGATATAAGGAAAGACCTGAAACTGGTACAGGGAGGAGGTGCAGGAAATACAAGAGTTATAGAATATTGTTAAATGTCAGACCTTCCCATACCTCAGAAAGAGAGAGTCCCTAAGGCTCACCTCTATTTATAGTAGCAGCCAGGAGCTATTTACCTACAGGATTTCTCCTCATCTCCCCACTTTAGCAGTAAAATATCTCCTAAATGTAGTAAGCACATCTGCTTCATCAGCTGAAGAAAGGTGAAGTTGTAGTTGCTCAACACCTTCATGAGGGAGGAGACAGTGAGAGCATGTATGCGATTCTTGTATGATGGGCTGCTATCCAGCTACATTGTCCAGTGGCAATCATGGGTGCTAGCATAATACCATACATCCTATGAGGACCATTTTGTTCATACTATGGCTTTTTAAAAGTTTCTTTCAAGACTAATTTGTTTTAATTTCATTTAATTTTGTTTTTTAAAAAATTATTTGTGTTAATAATGCCCAAATGTAGGTTGTTGCACAAAGTGGCTTATATATGGAGGATTCTGGAATAATGATCTTGAAATAGCCAAGGGGTACATAGCATGCTTTGTCATTGGTCCTCTGAAATCAAGGTTGGTCTTTACATTGATCAGAATTCTTTAGTCTTTCAAAGCTGGCATTTGTTTTCCAGGGCAGGACCTGTCAATAACTTTATACGCATTCAAGGATTCCTTGGGAAAATGCATTAGATAACTTTCACTCTCCTTTGCCTGGATTCCTTAGCATTTTTGAGATTTATGACATATTTCCTATTCATTTTCATTGTAAACTCCCCAGACTTCCTGATTTTCCAGGGTGCCCAGGAATATAAAATCCTTTCAAGATTTCTCTCTGGGTGTTGGTTTACACTCATATCCAGCCAGATCACAGAAGAAAACATTTCAATTTGAAAAGTTTCAACTTACTGTACCTTGCTCTCTCCATTTTTTCATGTGTTTCTGTCTCCAGTCAAAACCTGTAGCATTTGCTGTGAAAACAAATGTGAGTTATTGTGGAGCTCTAGATGAAGACGTCCCTGTTCCGAGCACTGCCATCTCCTTTGATGCCAAGGACTTTCTGCACATTAAAGAGGTAAATATAAAACACCTTTTTCTCTTTCCCACTAAAAGCCCAAACCTGAGAGTGAGATCTGAGCCATACTAATATGAGAAGAAACCTGATTACTCCCAACTTGGCATATTATTGTTTTATGGGGCAACCCAAGCTCATTTAACCTTTATAAAATTTAGCGTCATGAAATTGTAGAGATTGTTAACTGCTAATTTGCTGTCATCCCTTAAAAGCGTTTATTTTGGGCAGGGGGAACAGGTTATCCTCTGGTAATTTAGCAATCACTATGGATAGATGGCACTTCACTGGGCTCTGGGAATCAAACTCAACCAAACATCAGTCCACTAGCAGATTAACCTCATGGTGAGCACTCTCTCCCGAAGAAGACATACCTGCTGAAATCTTTATTATGGATTCACTGGGAACTTGGAACTCAGCCAATGAGTGTGATCCAACAAAGGTGCTAAAATTGAAAAAGGGAAGAAAATACAGTTATCCCTTCCACATCACAACTTTCCCTATCATGGTTTTAATATGTCATGGGTTGGTATAAGAAATTAAATGGAAATTTTGGAAGAGTTTTGTGGAAGCTGCAGATGACACGCAAAGGTCAGCAGATGACATAGAGCCTATGACCAAATTTTATAATAAGGTACTATAAACACCCCATAAAAGAAAAAGAAAAAAAATCAGACCTCTCTGGTATGAAGGGAAGGCCAAAAAATTTTATGAGGATTTTCCAGATTCCGGGGGCACTGTGCCCTTATGTGGAAGGGATAACTGTAGCTGGGAAACAGAGCATAAAATAGACTGGGCAATAAAAACAAACTTTCAGAATTTTAGGGCTTGGTATAAAAGTTTGGGGAAAGGAGGTCAAAGAGACAAAAATGCATACAGAATAGGACAATATTGTCAAGTGTGCCACATCCAAAATTTAAATGTATTGACCTGCTTTCATTTATCAAATTCAAAAGCTGTTTTTTCTTTATTTATCTTTTATTTAAATATCAAAGCTTTTATGTCATGACCTGAACTGAGAACATTTATAAATTCTAAACCTTCCCCATCCACTTACCGGTATGATCACCTGTCAATTTACCTTACATGAACTACTGGAATTTCCTAACGATTTCATGAATATACCACGAGGATTCATGTTCTAAAACTATGGGCTTTGCTGGAGCCAGCTCATACCGGCTAACAAGAGCTGATTGTTAAATTTTCAGTGTTAGTATTTACTCCTTAGAAATTGTCAAACCCTGTAAATCAGGGCTTGATTTATCATTTTGTTGATTGTCTAGACTTTAGAAAATAAATAGAAAAAAATACGGTTTAAATTTAAAATATATGATGTGTACATTTTTCTTTTCTGGAGAGATGGTTGTTAAATATTTACCATGGTGCTCCTGGTTAGAATATTGGTACTCCTTGTAATGTATATGAGAGCAGTGTGGTATCATGGATTAGGAGCCTACCTTGGAGTCTGGAAGACCTGGATTCAAGTTCCATGTCTGACACACACTGGATATGTGACCCTGGGCAAATTGATTAATGGCTCAGTGACCTGGGCAACTCACTGGAACTATAAAATGCAAAGTAGGTGCAAATCTTTGCCTACAGAAGGAGTTTCCTTTTTGGTAATTCCCCATTTCAATGAAGATATAGGTCTGGTCCAAAAAAGCCGAAGCGATTCCAAGGCTGTATGTACATATATGACACCAAAACATCTAGACTGTTACAAACAGGAAAATGTCTGATGCCCTATAAATAAATGGCTACGCACCCTCAGGTATACATGCATTTAGGCAAAGGAAGTATGGCACAGGGGAAAGAACACTGGTGTCTAAAGCCCTGGATTTAAGGCCAAAGCCCTGACACTCAAAGCTGTGTCATTCTGAGTGAGTCACCTGACCTTTCCAATCCTCCACGTCCTTATCTGTAAAATGGGGATAAATAATACTTGGCACTGCCTACTCCACAGAGCTATTTTGAGTCGCATACTCGATAAATCCTCAAGTGCTATGTGGATTCAAGTTACTGTTGTTATTAGTGTTATCATCACACAGCCTACATGATCATCAGGCATGAAAAGAAAATCCCCAGTGACTTTCCCAGTGGCTTTCTCAGTTAATTTTATAGAACACAGCCATATGGGAGTTGCACTTCTCTTTGGTTAATGATACTTAACCACAGTTGTAGGCTGATTGTTACTGTAAATACAGATATGGATTGTGAAGTAGGTTATAATTGTGTACCACACGCGCCTTTACAAACAACGTCTCATTGCCATTTTGCTACCCTAACAATAGGTCTTTTCAATTAAAGCCATGTCAGTGGTTCAGTAACAATTCCCTAGACTGCAAGATTTATGCAAAGTCTTACTTCTCAGATGGTTCTGTCAGCATCATTTTGGTTCTCCATTTCTTTGTGCTCCAGCTTACCCGAAGTACTCTAGGCTTTTTTTTCCCTTTCTTACTTTTTCAATCTTCTTATGCCTTACTTCCCTCCACATTCACAGTGACACTGGCCTCCTTGCTGTTCCTCACTCGTGACATTCCATTTCCTAACTGAACATTTCCCACCGGCAATCCACTCTTGACTAGAATGGGGCCCCTCTTCATATCTGCCTCCTGGCTCTCCTGGCTTCCTTTAAGCCTCCTCTAAAGTCCCACTTTCTGTAAGACCTTAGCTTAAAAAGGCCAAAGTCTCTCATTGCATCCAGGGCCATCTCTAGTCATCCTGACCCATATCTCGCCACTGGACCCAGATGACTCCAAGGAGAAAGTGAGGCTGGTGACTTTGCACAGACCTGCCTCACTTAAATCCAATTCGCTTGTAAGTCATGGCGATGTTGTAGTCCTCTTCTAGAATGAAAGACAAACTACTACAACAATAACAACATCTCACTTTCTGCAAGAAACCTTTCCCAATCCTCCTTAATCTCATTGTCTTCTCTCTGAGACTACCCTCAATGTATCCTGTATATGTCTTATTTGTAAATAGCTATTTGCACATTGTCTCTTCTCTTTTAGTTTGGGAACTCCTCGAGAATAGGCACTGTCTTTTGCCTTTCTTTATTTCTCTAGAACTTAACACAATGCCCAGCACATAATAGGCTGGCTCAACAATGTAATGATCTCTACTTGCCATGGGAGATTTCAGACCATTTTAGAATAAAGTTAATAAATCTACTATAGTCCAAAGTACCAGTCCCCTGGGTGAAAGTGCTATGGAGAATTCTCAGCCACTGTCTTTCCTTTTTTTGCAAAAATATGATGTTTTATGTCTTTTATAAAAATCCAATTTCCTTATAAGATTTTTTAAAAAATTATGTATTTAAATCCTGGAAACTTTAATTTTGTGATTGGGGGCAGGAACTGTGGAAGATTGAGGGGAGTCAAAATTCTTATAAACACAATAAAGTAAATAATCCAGATTCTGGAAGGAGTGTAATAGCCAATTGATGAAGTGAAATGCACTTCAATGGGTATAGAAGAGAATATTCAATACGTACAGAATAATAGAGCCATAGGTATTCAAATCTCCCATGGAGATACCATGCCTCCCCTGAAACAACAGCAGCATAGCAAGCCTGACATAACACAGCCCATAATGCCAATGTTATCACTTGTCCCTAACACCAGCGTTATAAGCATGTATTATTGTATCTTTAAGAAATCCTCACATTTCTATGAATCCACATTCAGATGTGCACTTTACTCTATCACTTTCTCTCTAGAAGTGCTCCATTTGTCTGAATCACTAGAATTGTACATAACTTTTCCATCTTTAAATTTTTTAAAATGCTAAAAATTCGTATCTCTTCTTGCCCTATAAGAATTTGGTACCCAAATGAGTTGGGACACGGTATACCCCCAATTCAGAAAACATTACCTTATGTGACATAATGCTTTGTAGAGCAACAAAGGGCTACTTTTAATTGGCAGAGACCATAAATCTATAACATGCTCCACTAACCAAATAATAAAAGTCATCTTGTACTGCACCATCTCCTAATAAGATATTCCCAAGAAAATAGCGTCCAGGCCTTATTACCTGAACTCTTCAAATATACCCAATATCTGAAGTTATCTTCTAGTGTCTTCAGGATTACAGTTGGGTTATCCCTTTCTTTGTTGTTTTTTATGGGTTCTTCTATCTCCTCAGTATCCTTTAAGGCAGAGATGTCAAAAGTGATGCCTGCTGGCCAAATCTCCCAAGTGTGCCAGAACCAGATTACAATGTAATTGGGAAATATTTAACAAAATAAATTAAAATACAATAAATCATCCATAATGTTAATATGTGACGTCCTAAATCAATATATTGTTTAGTGCTTCTCCCTCCCCACCCCACACCCTTTCTGGTTTGAGTTTGACAATACTGTTTTAAGTATCTAGTAGGTTATGGGTTATTTTTGTTTGTTTGTAGTTGGGAGCAATGCTCTTGTTTTTCTTTTTGAATGTCGATGGCTAACACTGAGCTGGTTAATCTCATGGGGATTATGGCTACTTGTTTTCATATCTTGAAACAGTAGATTTAAAAAAGAATCTCTTTAGAAAGAGAAAGTATTGAGCCCTTTAAGGAAGTCAAAGTCTAGGGGATTGGAACAGAACCAAGGTGACCTTGTGAGAAAGCTGGTTTGTTCTACAGAATGTCAGCAGAAATGACCATACATTGCTAACTAAGGTGCCTCCTACTCTTCTCATCCATCTCTTGGAAGGCCATTCATTATGTGTTGTCCGAAATACTACTAATAGGGACTGTCCAGGATGACATATATTGAAGTCTGATTCTCCCAATGTTTGAGCTATTCTCTGGAATTAAATTGAGCATTTGGGGGAATTGCTTAGTCTTTCAGGATACCAGTGCCTCCTTAGGGCCACCAAGGTAACATTTACTAAATTACCACTTTGCTGAACTAACTCACAGGAAATAGTTTTAGCCCTGGGAGAATATGAGTCATCATCACTTTTATCCTCACAACAATAGTCAGCTTAAAATCTAGCCGTCCAAGCAAAAATTTCTGGAAGGGACCCCTTCCTTGTTAATTTAAAAATAAACATATCTAGTTCCCTTTAATGCAGAGGCAACTGCTGAGAGTAAATTAGATTTAGGCTGTCTAGAGTTATCTACCGAGTCAGAGCCTGAGTTAGGAAATGAACTGAGGTTTCCTGAACCCAGTTTAGTGTTCATTTAACGTTGCATGCCTGCCCAGTTTTGCACCTTGTATCCAATGTTCATCAGTTATGTAATGTGCCATTGCTGTTGTTCTTTGATGATTACCGGGCCAAATTTCTATGTTGTGTATCTATCTCATTTATGACCTAAGATGAAAATATTTGAAATAGCACACAATGTTGACCCATAATTATTGTATTGGTCCCATAGAGGTAAACAGTTCCAGTTCCTTTAACCAGTCCTCATAAAGCATGATCTCAAGGGCCTTCACCATCTGATTATTCTTCTCTAGATGGTTCTAGATTATTAGTAACTTTCCTAAAATGTAATGTGAAGAACCAAACACGATACTCCAGATACGGTCCAACCAGGAAAGAGTACAGTGGAACTAATACATCCCTAGTCCTAGGTGTTTCATTATTCCATTAGCTTTTAAAGTCATATTCATATTAATGCCATATCCAAATTAATTACTCTTTAGATATGCCTCCTTATAGGATGCTGTCACTGTAAGATTGAGGATTTTAAAAAATTAATCCAATTATAAGACTTTATACTTGCCCATATTAAATTTCCTTTCAGTGCCTGGCATAGTGCCTGGCATTTACAAGATCTTTAATAAGTATTTATTTATTGATTGATTGATTGATTGATCTTGATAGATTTAACCCAGTGCTCTAGGTTGTCAAGATCTATTTAGATCCTTACTGTTATTTAATGTATTACCTATCCCTCTATCTTTGTGTCATCTGCATATTTGACAAGCTTGCCTTTATCCATGTCATTGACCAAAATGTTAAGGTGTACTCAACTAAATACATATCCCTAGGCTATTTGGTTAAAAAATACTTGTAATTTAACATTGACCTCTTAGTGGATCTTTGGGTCCAGTTGTTCAGTTAGTTCTAAATTCACCCAACTTTATTGTTGGTAGAACCATCTCTCCATCTTTTCTACAAGAGCAGCATAATAGATTTGCCCAAATGCTTTGATAAAATCTAGGAAAATTCTATGTAGGTTCTGTGAATTTTCTAAAGAAAAAACTAACTTCAGGGAATTATATTTTAATAGAATTTGTTTCCTTTATAATCCTGTATATTTGCTTTTATGCATTTAAAAACGTTATTATGAGGAGTCCCTAGGCTTCATCAAAGTGGGGTCCATGGCATCAAAATGGTTAAACCCCTTGTCTAGAGCTTTCCTCTGGTATAATAGTCTAGTAACCAAGACTATCAAAAACAAAAAAAAAATTACATTAGTTATTATGACCTGTTTATGAAATCATGCTAGCTCTTTGGGGTCACTGAGTCTTTAGATAAGCTCCTAAAAAAAGGCAAACCTGTAGGTTCATAGGTGGCAGAGGCCTCCTGGCAAGGTTCTTCCCATGCCAGTTTTTCACACTAGCATTTATAGAGCATTTCATTATCTCATCAGATCCCCACAATGACCCAGTAAGGTAAGTGCTGTTATCCTCCCTTTACAGTTGAGGAATCTCAGCCCAAGAAAGGTTGAGTGATTGGATCTGGGTCTCACAGCTAGTGTCTGAGCAGGATTCATACTCCTGTCTTCCTAACACCAAGTCCAACAGTCTGTTCATTCTGACCCCTAGCTGCCCAATGCAAATCAGTATCTTCTTTGCAAGGTTTTGCCTGCAATGCTCCGAGGCTAAGTGAGGACCAGCCATGTCCAGGGCCGTATAGAAAGGATATGGCAAAGGTCAGACTCAGATTCACAATAGCCTGGCTTCTAAAGTGCTACCTCTCTGTCCACTGTGTCACATTTCCTCTCTTCCCTTTAATAAAGCGTATTCTATATCTGGTCAGGAAGCTAGGTCAAGTTCCTTGGTCTATAATTTAGCCTCCCTCTCTCCCATTTTTTGAAAATCGAGGCATCCATCCTTTTCCAATCTGGTCTCTGTTCTACGTGTCCATTCAGACATCACTGGAAATTACTTAGCCGTCCAATCCACCAATTCTTTTAGGACCCTTCAGTAAAACTGGACTTGGAAGCTTGAATTTGTTGAAGGCAACTTGGTGGACTCTTGCAATTTTTCTCTTTATCTTAGGTACCAACTCTCTTTTAATAATTTCTGTTCAGAAAGGCATTGTAATCAGACTTGGAATGGTGTAGACCTAATTTCTTCTACATCCTACATTGACTAGGCAGATCATTTATCCTCTCTTGGACTCAGTTTCCTCATCTGTAAAACTGAGATGATAAGATAATAATAAGGTCATTATAAAGCTTGAATGAGATATCTGTAAAATGCTTTACAAATTTTAAGGTGCTGTGAAATGTTAGCCACTGTTGTTACTCTGCCCTTGCCAATCCAAAGGTTGTTTCCTGTGAGAGACAAAACGAGCTTATATAGGATGTAATGGTTTTGACTAAAAATTAATACCAATTATAGACCACAATCAGGTTTTATACGAGCCCGATTTGAAGAAAAAATAAGGCCCACATGTAGAAAAGTATGATAGATATCTCTCCCTTCCTCTCTCACCAGCATCTTTAACTTATATGTTTTGCCACTTAGGTATTTTTATCACATCCCTCTGAGCTAAACTAGACTCTTTACATAAATGATACCTTTCAGAATACAAACATACTTTTAGAGTAAAAGAGCTTAAGAAAACCTAACACTGAAACAGATAGCCAAGAGAAGTTTTGACCTCTTCCCAGGAGACTCTGGAGACAATAGTATTGATACCTATTTTCCAGGAATGGTTTGAATGCAGCCCTTGCCAGAGAAGCAGACACAGGATAATTGGTAATAGCTCAGGGAGTCTATCATTACAAGTCAGTTCTTGCTTTATTCATCAGATAATGTCATCCATATAATTTTACTCTGCATTGTATAAGGCCTCTGAGTTTGCATGTTTCCTTGGCTTATATGTTATGAAACTTTATACAGAATGGAAATACTGGAGGTACAGTTGGTTTTCAAGTGGGCTCTAATATTGCTGCCATCATAAAGATACATAACAAGCGTACACTGTCTACCAATATATATTTGTTTTCCTTAAAGCGATAAAAATGAACCTCAGTTTGTAATCCCACATTTCAAATAATATGCCTCCTACGAAGATTAACACATAATAACACATCGTTTTCCCTATAAATTCTTGAATAAGGAGGGGATGTGGAGGGTACCCCATCTCAGATGTGACAATACAAACTTGCCCAAGTTTAATAGCATTGGTGTACATTTCTTTTTATCCAAAATTTATTCCTTATGAACTAGAAAGGGTGTGGACCAGGGGACTTCAGAATTCATGAGTCTAGCCCCAGCCTTGTACCTGATGCTTGGGCACTGTATGTAATCTATTGGTGTTTGAGGTTTCTGGGGGGAAGAGCATGAGGTCAAAAGTGCGAGGGACAGACATGATTATAAATCAGTGGTAGTTAGGTGGTACATATACTACCACTTTGATATTAGTTTGGTTTCTGCATTACAGAAATACAACAATGACTGGTGGATAGGACGGCTGGTTAAAGAAGGCTGTGAAATTGGCTTCATTCCAAGTCCACTTAGACTGGAGAATATCCGAATCCAGCAAGAGCAGAAAAGAGGACGCTTTCATGGAGGGTAAGATTTCCTCTCTCCTTCATTCACACTGTCTTACACCAGTGGAAAATCAGGTGATATTTTTGGGTTCAAGGATCAATTTTTTTTATTTTTTTATTTTATTTTTATTTTTAGTTCGCAACACATGGTTCTACATAATTTTGAGTTCCAGATTTTCTTCCCTCCTTCCCTACCTCCCTCCCCAAGACAGCATAGAATCCCATGTAACTTCCATGTATAACTTTGCATTGAATTAATTTACACACTAGTCAAGTTGTGGAGAAGAATTATGACCAATGGGATGAATCATGAGAAACAAGAAACAGAACCAAAAAAAAACACAACCCAAAAACAAATACAAAAGAGAGAAAAAAGGGGGGAGAAAAAGGTGAGCATGAAGTGTGCCTCAATCTGCATTCATACTTCATAGATCTTTCTCTGGATGTAGATGGCATTCTCCATCGTGAGTCTCAAGGATCAATTTTAAAATGCATAGTGTTTTTTAACCCACAATTCACCTGTTATACAAGACTTGCTTTGTGAAACCTTACCTGAGAGGGATCCAAACATCTCATTATCCTTATCACTCTTCCCAAGTCTGTGCTAATTATAATCACCTGCTCTACCATTTAAATAGGCCATGGCAAACCACACTGACCAAGTGTTATAGTTCTTTTCCAGCCACCTTTAGATGGCTGGACAAACAGGCAGGACGCAGAAAGTAGTGGACGGCCAAATAATGTGAGGACACTGTTTGTCCACTCAAATCTTTTCAGGGGTATTTGAAAGGAAATGAAGAACTTAGTTAACTTTAGTTAATCTTTTAAAAAGTACTAAAGGACAAATAGGAATCTTACTCGTAGGACAAATGTTTAAAAGTCTCACGGGAAAGCAAGCAGGTATTAATAGACCCATGTATGTTAAGTACCTACTCTCACTGAAGCATTGATTGTATGTGTCACTATTTTTGAATACCTTCAAATAGAGTCAATTATCACTCCTTTCTCCACCTGTTTCCTACATCTCTTTCCTCTGTTGGGGCCACCTTTGCTTGGTTCAGAAATGTTTCAGTGTTTGTTTGGGATCCCATGTTATTGCTTGATTAGCAAGAAGAAAAATAGAAAAGCCTGAATGAGAAGTCATCCACTTTCTTCCATTGCTACTTTGCTTATTCTTTCTGTTGTGCACCATGATTGTCTTAGGTGATATCATCTAATCCTGTCTTAGGGCGAGGGAGAGGAAGCAGGAAAATATGCTTTCTGGGACTGGTCAAAATAATGTTTTACTGTATACACATAGAAACACTCTTAGAAATTCATTTTAGTTCAACAAATTCTTAAATGCTTACTATATTGCCTGCCTGATGCTAGGCACTGGGCTCACATTGAAAGATATGGCTCTTGTACTTTTCATTGAAGATTAAGACATTTTTATTTTGCACTCTGAGTGGAAATGCTAAACTCTAATTAAACAAAGCATACTCACACTTTTATACTTATAAGATGGTTGTATTAATCCTAATCACTCTCACAAAAAACAAAATGGAATGAAGGGAAATAGAATGATAGATTAAATACTTCTGTAACTCCAAAACTCTCTGAGAGCAAGAACCATGGCGTACTTATCCTTGTGTCCCACCATCACCTAGTGTAGCACTTTGCACATAGCTAATAGGAACTTCATAATCACTGTTAAATGATAATCTCACTATATTAAAAAAATTTCTTTTCAAAGGTTAGCTAATGGTCCACTCATTTCAAGTAACATTCCTTGCACCAGAATTCCATTACTCTAATAAAAAATCAATTTGGAGACATAATTGAGGTTTGATTGCACAGGATTTGATTTGTTGAATTCATTAGAGTTTTAGTCAAACAAAGCATGTCATATTCTGGCTCTGTCATTAGACAATCTGTGAGGTTTGTGTTACATATATTTCTTGGTTTTATCCTAGGAAATCAGGTGGAAATTCTTCTTCAAGTCTTGGAGAAATGGTGTCAGGAACATTTCGAGCAACACCCACATCAACTGGTAGGGGTGTTATTTGAACACTTATTAGAAATTATTCCTTTCTTGAGATTTCAAAATAAATGAAAGTGCTTTTACTAATTCAGAAAAGTTTTAGAAAGTCTGAATTTTCTGATATTTTCTTTTTATTATGTAATTACAGTACTCTTTTTCTTTTTTAATCTAACTTGGCACTAATACCACTAAAAAAGAACAGAACACCACAACTACAAAATAATTATGAATATCTTATTGACAGCCCAGAGGCAGGACCTCTGTTACCTAAGAATGTCTGAAATAGGTCCTTCACTGAATCCAAGCTCAAAAGACCTGGAGCTTTTTAAGACCATTATAAGAAAGAAATGGAAAGTTGTGGGGGTTTTTAAGAGGAAATATTCTCTCTTACCAGGTCCCGAAGTGAAAAATTTGAAAATGGTCATCATTGCCTAGCTAGGGTACCAAGCAGGAGTTTATAAATAGTGAGTAGGAGTTCAGCTATTTTCAGGAGCCAAACTGACTTCTGGAATTGAAGGGGATAGGATGAAAGGTAGCATGTTGGGGAAATATTCATACATTGGGGGAAATTGAGATAGATACACAGGAGTTCTCCTTCCTCATGCACCTCCCTCTTCCTGTATTCTGATTCAGTTCAAATGTAGGGGAAGGAGCAGGGAGGAGAAAGATAATATTTCAGATTCAGACCCATTAGTTCAGAGGGTCCGATTTGGCCTACAGAAACCCCAGCTGATCTCTCTGAAGGATCTCAGGGAGATATAATTGTAGCTAGAACACCTTTGGTTCTTTTCTCAAGTAAGCACAGAATGGCGCCAGGGACCCTGAACCAAAATTGTCCCCTGTTTCTGAAAGCCAGCTTGAATCCCTGGCTTAGCCAGAAAACTGCTCAGAATTTCTGGAAGTCCTTCAGCCTATGAATCATCAGGGCTGACCCCAAACTCTCAGAAACATTACGAATCAGCAGCCCACTTGCCTTCTTGTATGAATAGGACAGGGTATAAGGTAGCATGCTATTTGTATGTTCTGTTCACCTTTACATTTCATGAAATGGAGAGGATTAATTTAGAAATAGATCAATTTTTCCATGTGATCCTCATCACAGATTAGTAGACCAAAAGAATTATCAGAGAGAAATTAGTACATTTTCCATCATTTAATATCATCTACTACCATTTAAAGACAGTACATATTTTGATATAGTTCTCATTGTTGTCTTTTAGCAAAACAGAAGCAAAAAGTGGTAAGTTGTATTTTTTTTAATTAAATATGTTGTTAAGGCCTGCCTGCCTACTGTGTCCAGCTTCATTGATCTGATCAGTTGTTAAATGAGGAATATTTCCTTCCTCAACAGGAAGCTGTGATGATAATTTAGTGTTGGAACTGGAAAGTGGAAACTTGTGTTACTGTTGAAAAGTTGTTAGTCATTTATTTGTCCGGTTACCAATTAAAAATCATCTCTTTTCAGACGGAGCACATCCCTCCTTATGATGTCGTGCCATCCATGAGGCCGGTTGTATTAGTGGGGCCATCACTGAAAGGTTATGAGGTATGCGTGCCAGTCTGTTGTTTTACCATTTTTCTTCTTGAACATAGAGCACAATCATTTGGGTCTAGGTCTTCTGGGCACTCAGTCATGTCAGCAAGCCTTCATTGATTACCATTGACTGTCCATTATGTGAGGGCAAGTGATTGAATTTGTGCTTTATTCAAGTCATTCTGCTTCTCTTCCCTGTCTTCTTATTTCTTCATTCAACCCTTCAGAGAGACCTCCTAGGGAACGTGAAAGGAGACAGACTTGAAGGAAGCTGTTTTGCTACTCTTTTTGGTAGCTGTGTTCAAAGATTAAATAGGGGATGGAAAGGATACCATAAAGAACTGAAAATCAACTGCATAAGGGAGTATACCAGCAATCAGTCAGCAGCCCTGAATAATCCTGTAGGAGATGCCACCAAAGCACACCTTGTTAGGTCCTTTGGAAGCACTATTTAGATACTACCTGGGATTATATTCCTCTATTTAAAAACAAGAATATTATAAAAATACTAGCATAATTTTAAAGTAAGTCGATAAAATATCATTAGGTAATAAGAGATACATAGGACTTTTACTTCATCAGATTTTAGAAAATTGAGTCGTTTTGATCCCTTCATTTAGGGGAGGGAGATTACACGGGAAATGGCACTCCAAAATGGACATCTCAGAGTGTGTAACCCTGAGCACAGAGTGCTTAGTGGCTTTTTGGGGACAGAAATAAACATCACCATTCTCTTCTCCTATTGCTGTTGGGAGAGCTAGGATTGCTAATGGGATAGTGCATTGTGGCCTTATGGCCGCCAATGTTTCACTGAATATACACTGCCTTGAAAAACTCCTGAAATCTTTGTAGATTTTGAATTTCCTCTAACTATACCCTGCCAAAAAGGAGAATGGCTAGGGTGTTCTGGGCCAGGGTCAGTACCCGTATATAAAAGACAGTTCCATAGCTTACCCAATGGCTATGCCCTGGTCCCTGGCAAGGAGTTCTGTTGCAGGTGGCTGCCTCGAGGGGCAGGGACTCTGGAATGATTCATGCCTTCATCTAGAAGAGAACCTAGACAAAGAAGAGACTCTAGGAAAGGAGTAAGGGGAGAATTTTCTTTTCTCTGAGCTCAGTAAACATTGCTAGTTTACTCCTATGTGCATGGAAAGAGCCAAGTGGGGGAAAAAGGAATAAATGAATGTAGTTATACATAAAATGGCTCCTACAGGAGCTTAGCTCTAGTTGATTACTGGCTGTGAAAGGGTCTTGGGCTACTGGTAGTGAGTGTCCTTACCTTCTGCCTCTTCTCTCACTTTTGACTTCTTTCTCTCTCTCTGTCAATGCTTGTGCTATCTTTCTCACCTCCACAAAGGTGACAGACATGATGCAGAAAGCCCTCTTTGACTTCTTGAAGCACAGGTTTGATGGGAGGTGAGACATAAAGATTTTTTTCTTTTCACTGAATGTATGTGACAGTATGGTTTCTGTTCCTATATAGTTTCCTTCTAAGTACAGAAATGTTGTTGTGGTAAGTTCATTTGGTTATCAGAAATGAATAACAAAGTAGTTCTGAAGAGTCTGAAATAAGCTTTTCATAGCTAAACATAAAATAATTCTATGGATGTACATGAACATAATTACTTTTTAAAAATGTTTAAATGTTGCCTTTTAAAAACTTTGAATTTTTTTCTCTTCCTGCCTGTGATATCCTATACATAGAAAGCATATGTCTATATACATGTGTATATTACATGCATATATATATATACACACACACATACATTGTATATGAGTACATGCCTTATTTGCTTTAAAATAAAAATAATAAAATTCAGGATATTACCGATGCTTTATTATTATTATAGAGCTCTTAACCTATGAGGTTTAACTATAAAGAAACATAAATCTTTTTTTAATAAACAGACCAGAACTTCTATATCCAAATGAGGCTTGTCACTTTCAAAATAGTCACACTCATTCCAATCTTGCTACTGTAGCTCCAAAAATTTTTTTAACTTTTCCTTTAAAATTGCTTTGACAGCCCACAATTCTTTTGAATGTCATGGGTAACAGAATACTTTTGGCAAATTTGGCCTTCTAAAATAGCTCAAACATAATCTGATAAATATAACAAGGGATATGGATAGTAATACCATTTTTTTAACCCCAAACATGATGTGACTATAAAGAGTGGTTTTCTTTTATGGCTCATAAACTGGTTGGTGGAAGGTAATTCCCAAAGAGAAGTTCCAGATATGTTCTGAACGATGGCAGCATTGTTCAAATAAGTACATTACTATCTAAGGTGACTACCTTTAAGAGGACTGTGTTCTTTTGAGTGTATAAATTCTGGTGTATTTTATTTGTTCAGTCTAACCCAGTATGTATCCTCCACAGCATCTTAGCAATGTCAATGAATTTTGAGCACTAAAATATTTGGTTACTTACAAAGGTGAGAAATAAAAAACAAACAAACTGTGATATCGAGAAGGAATAGCAAAGAATGCTTCATTTTAGAAGAAAGTGACAAATTAGTTCATTTTCAGTTAATTCAAAATACCAAGCTCTTCTTGTACAATGGGATGCACTTCAAGTACAAAGAATCACACACATTTGGAGAGTTATCAAGAATGGAAAGAAATTTAAATGACATGTACAGAGAAGCCTGTGTGGACACTTATAAGTTGTTAAATGGATTAATATTAAATTAATATTAAATTAATATTAAATATTTTAAAAATCAAAATAAATATTGGCAAAGATGATACTTTAAGAAAATCACCAGAGATGATATGATAACTCTTTGACTGCTGGTCGGTAAATATTTGTAAAGACAAAAACATTCTGATTGTGCCTTAGCACAGCGCCTGGCATATAGTAGTTACTTAATAAGTGTTTATGGAATGGATAGATGGTTTAAACATCCCACAAGTTTTGAGGGCTATATGGAGGACTACTGATTCTGGATAGCAGAATAAAAAGGATCTGCATCAAATGAAGCAAGATTTTAAAAGATTCTTTTTAGTTTGACAGATTAGAACTCTTTAATACTAATATTGGAACTTATACTCTATTGGGTACCAAGACATTACCATGAAGACAATGCCATATATATATGGCACTCCTTTATTGGCTTTTTATGCTTTCCATGACTCTCTAAGGTGGACATTTCCCCCAAGGTTCTCTCTTTCGTTCATTATTCTTTCTGCTTCTCCTTGGTTTCCTGTCTTCCTTGGCATGCTTATTCTTTCCCTTGGTTTCAGATACGCACATGATTCCTGGTTAAATTTGAATCTCCAGTTGTATCTCTAACTCTATCTCAGCTAGGAAGCACGATAAATAGAACACTGGGCATGGAGCGAGAATGCCCTGAGTTCAGGTTTAACCTCAGACGCTTATTAGCTGTGTGACCCTGAGCAAATCATTCAATTGCTGTTTGCCTCAGTTTCCTCATCTGTAAAATGGGGATAATAATTGCACCTACCTCTCAGGGTTGTTGTGAGGATCAAATGTGATAGTATTTGTAAAGTGCTTGGGATGCTATACAAATGTTAACTATTTATTATTATTATTATTAATTATTATTATTCCCAACTTTTCTTTAATGCTAGAACCATATTTCCAAGTGCCTTCAGAACATAAGGTATCTCACCAGCATATCAAAGTGTTAAAAACCAGACTCATTATTACCTTCCCTAAATTTGCCTCTCCCTCTGACTTTACCATTTCTTTTTTTTAATTTATAAATTTTTTTAATTTAGTATTTTATGTTTCCCCAATTACATGTTAAAACAATTTTTAACATTTTTTTTTAAATTTTGAGTTCCAAATTTGGTCCCTTCCTCCCTGTCCCCCTCATTGAAAGATAAGCAATATGATATAGGTTCTGACTTTACTATTTCCAATGTGGCAAAACCATTCACACAGACTCCCTCATTTGAAATCTTGCTGTAATCTTTGAATCCTCTCTTCTTCACTTCTTGCGTTGACATTGCCAAGACCTCTCAGTTCTTTGTCCACGTTACCTTTCTCATCTGTCCCTTCTCTATTCTCATTGCCATAATCCTAATACGGACCCTCAATACTGCCCTGCTGGACTATTATAATAGTCTTCTAACAAGTCTTCCACCTCCATTCTCTACTCCTAATTCATCCTTAATACTCTTATCTAGGTCGTAGATCTCCTCTGCTCAAAAACTTCCAGAGATTCCCCAAAGCCCACAATGTAACATTTGAACTCTTTTTGGCATTGAATTATCATCAAAGGCCATAACTTAGAGCCGTCTTAGCTTTACAGCATTTTCTCACATGATTCCCTTGCATATACTCTGTACTGACCACATTAGTCATTATCCCTCACAGGCCTTGTGCTTTCCCAGGTACATGCCTTCTCTCTTCCTGTTAAAATTTTTAATGGTATTAAATGGTTGGAAACTAGAATCTATGAGAAAAGACTAAAAGAGCTGGAATTCTGTAGCCAAGAGGAGTCAACCAGCTATTTTCCATCAACTCTGAAGGTATCATATGAAAAAAGAAAAATTAATTATTTTAGGAGATCCATTACTAATGAGGAAAAATGTTTTGATAGAATCCTTAAGCATTAAAATGGTCTATTAAATGAGACTATAAAAGAAAGGAGAATTGAAATTTATCATTGATGTATCAGAGGGGCTGATGACAGGTCAGCATATATAGTGAAGTGGAAGAAGAAATTAGAAAGCATCAGAAAGTATAGTTACTACAGAATGTGAAATTAATCGTGAAAAATCCTTTGAGGGAAACTCTGCGCATAGACTGTGTATGGCAGAAATGGCTAAAGGAGGAGACCAGAGAGGGGACTCACTGTAAAAATAGTTTTGATTTGTAAGACCTATGCAAGGGTGGAATCTTGATAATCACTTCATTCATAGGGACTGTGTGAAGGCCTTAATAAGGAAGAGTTGCATTTTGTTTATGGCTTTCAATCCTCTTCACCATGTTATACTCCATTGGGTGTATCATTTTTCTATTGGGCTAAGACAACCTGCTGAGTTATATGGTGCCATTTAATAAAAAAGCAAGAAAACAGGCACACTTTAATGCGAATTAGACAGAAGGATAGTGCTGCTGAAAGTTTCAGTAGTGTGATATAGCAAAAAAAAAATGTGTTGCTGAAGAAAGACTAAATGATTCATTGACTGGGAATGTAGCTGGGCTGAACAAAGTAATGATGAAAAGGTTCTATAATTCATTTCTTCTCTAAGATCAAAGAAACAATTGGTGACCAAGAGATTCTCTTACTCAGTATGGCTGCTTCACATCTTTGTTAGAAAATAACTGAACAAATCTGATTGAAGTAGGATGCTTTGGACTGTCCCTAAATCATAAACTTGTCTTTTGTCGCTACCTTAGAAATGTTCAGAGTAAATTAGTATGTAAAGTTTGTACATGGTGCTATTACTGTAGCTATTGGTGGAGCGATACTATCTAGAAATTTGGGGGAATGTCACAGAATAGTTTTATGGAAAAAAAGTGTTATATCGATGCACTTGAATTTCCTGCTAGTACTGTGTTTGTTACTAATGAGGAAGAGGAGTGGATGGAGGAGAGGATAGAATTTGGTCTTTCATGAAATCTCATACTTACTAGCTGTGTGAACCTGGGCAAAGTATTTAAAGTTGTGTGCCACAAATCATAAAAGAGTTGTGGCCTGCTTGGTGGAGGGTGTTCCCACACTGAGGAGACAGGATTACATAACATAGACAATAATGGAGAGCTGTATTTTTACTTTAGTACACATCTTTGTTGTTTAATTAAAGGGTCCCCTCCATTCTGTCCTGCTTTTTCTTTTTAACTAAAGTCCAGCACCTATTAAATAAAACTTTTCTGCATGGTGTTTACTATACTGTGCCTGGGCTATACATATAGTGTGTCAAGCACTTGCTGAGTGTTATGGTTGTAAATCACTTACAGCCTAGCTGACTTTTGACTCAATTATTCTGTTCTATGTTCCTGTTAATAGGATATCCATAACGAGAGTGACAGCTGACATTTCTCTTGCTAAGAGGTCTGTCCTAAATAATCCCAGCAAGAGGGCAATAATCGAGCGGTCAAACACACGATCCAGCTTAGGTAAGATGTTCAAATGTTCTGTATTTCCCCAAGCTGAGTTTTTAGATCAGAATGCCACATGCTGCTTTTATGAATGTCTTTTCCGACTCACCTGCTATTCGAATCATTGAACTATACATAATGCCAGCACCTGAAAGGAAAGAGACACCTGCAGGATATAGAGCCAGTCAATTAGTTAATTAGTAGTCTAGTGGGAAGGGCCCTTGAGTGAGTGCAAATCTTAGAACTGTCTAAGAGGAACCACAGGAAATCTCTCATCTCTTAGCCTTGCTGGGTCCCATTTTCCCCATCTTTTCAATGAAATTTATGATATCTATTCAATACCTAACTTACAGAACAGGTGGGAAATAAAATGAGATGTGAAGTTCTATTAAATCCTTGGAAGAAAGACCAGACAATAAAGTATTTTTGATATTGCCACTACTACCAAATATGTGTGTGTGTTTTGGTTCAAACCTATCTTTTGTTCAAAGTGGAAACTGCCACCCTAGATACAGATTGTCATCTGATTAGCAATTTATAGTCTTAGAGAGTCGTGTGAAGGACAGAGAGCTAAGTGATTTGCCCAGGGTCACAAAACTGTCATTTTAAGAAGCACAGGATAGTGAACAGAAGGCTGGCCTTGGAATCCTACAAAATGAGTTCAAATCCTACCCTTGAATCTTTCAGCCTGTGTGACTTTGGACAAGTGATTTAATTTCCTTGAACTTCAGTTTCTTCATCTGAAAAATGAAGGATTTCAACTAGACATCCTATTAAGTCCCTTCCAGTTCTTTATGTATGACCTTACGACTCCAAGGATAGCGCTCCAACCACCACACCATGGTACCTCTCTGCCAATCATATAACGCACTGCATGCTAATAAGAAAAACATGTTACTGGTATGCAAGGAATTTAAACATGTTTCTACATGTCATCATTGTGTTGATATCTTAGAAATCATTTCTTAAAAAAATATAAGATTTTAGTGATTAGGATCTTCACCCAGTATAACTAGTGGTACCCTACTGTTCCTTCCTCTGATGAACAAGGCGAAGCCCAGACCATAAAGCAATCCTGAGGGAACAAGAGCATCCCCTACTCCTCCAGCCATGTGAGGCAGCAGAGGCACTCAGGAGTACTCCCTTAAACCATTGCTTAAGATTTGGTCTTCTCTGGCTCCAGCATTGAAGCAGCAAGCGGGAATCCATCTCAATTCTACAGACCACTCTCAGGAACTAAATGTGGTTTTAATCTTTATTTACTTGGAGAGTTATGTTCTTACAGCCATCTGAACACTTCAGTAGTGAACAGCCTAGTTGTCAACATAGAAATATTTGAGGTCTTGTTAATACGTAGGAAAAGGATTGTACATTATGATATCATTTTCATTTTTGAAATGAGATTTAATAGACAAATACATATCCTTATCTGGGACCATAACTGGTCACTTTGACTAGGAGGTGATGTTATAATTAAACCTTCCTTTGGATCTCTCAGCAGCCCTTATGACCAGGAAGCCCATGAAATGAGTCTGATTGAGACTTTTATTTTAAGAAGTTTAGAAATTTAATTATGTATGCATCTGTATAGGTCTCCTTTATACTTATAACATGTAGATTTCTAAATGTAATTCTTGACTGGAACTACCTCCTCCTCTTCCCCCAGCCTCCTCCCTTACCGTATCGTCTACCTAGCTATGCTTATACCTGCCATAGTGAAACATTGAGTAACCTAGTTATGCTTGTTCTTAGAAGGTATCTGCCCCCTCCCATTGTGAACTAAGATGTAATGTTAGATAGACAGTCTGTGGATATCAGAATGGATAAAAGGCAGTGTATGCCTGCTCTGGTGAATACCCGATCATTTATCCATAAATCCTAATAGCTGAGAGCAGGGAGGTGGCACAGTGGATGGTGCTGATTTTGGAGTCAGGGAGTTTTTGTTGTTCAGTTGTATCTAACTCTTTATGACACCAGCTGGGATTTTCTTAGCAAAGATACTGGAGCAATTTGCCATTTCCTTCTCCTATTCATTTTACAGATGAGGAAACTGAGGCAAACAAGGTTAAATGACTTGCCCAGGGTCACACAGCCAGTTAGTGTCTGAAGCCAGATTTGAACTCTGGTTTTCCTAACTCCAGACCTGGTGCTTTATCCACTGTGCTACCTGTCAGAGTCAGGACAGACCTGAGTTATAATTTGCTTCAGATGCTTGCTAGCTGTGTGACCCTGGGTAAGGCACTTAACCTCTCTCAGATTCAGTTCCCTCATCTATAAGTTGGAGATAATAGTATCATCTACCTTATAGGGTTGTTTTGAGGAGCAAATGAGATAATATATGTAAAGCGCTTTGCAAACCTTAGAATTCCATATGAAGGCTAGATGTTATTCCTTTCGTGCATTGAGTAATTGTTTACACAGGAGTGCTTCTGTGAAAGCCACTCAGCAAATATAAAGTTTGTGGCAACAGATTCAGTGTGTGGCACTGCCTTTTGGTTGCTTCACATAAGGCTGTATCAGGATTCACACCTTAAAATAAATATAATTTGTAGAAAGTCAGACTTATTCTTACATTCTAACTTATTCTAACACATTCTAACATTCTAACCACATGCCATACCTGCGTAAGCCAGTGGGAGTATCATGCAAACAGTAAGTGGGAAAGAAGGCCACATACCCTGAAGCTAGCATGTAGAACAAAGAATAGTTTTATTTCCTAATTTATCTTTTTTTAAAGAATGATCTCTTACTCTGTGGCATATCCGTAACTGCTTATGAGAGCTCATACTTAAAATATGATAAAGAGAGAGACTAGTGTCAGATTTTTCTTTCTGGAGATGACCTAAGCTTATAATCTACACTGGCAATATTAAAAAGTATTTTTTTAAATTTAGATCTAAACCCCATTTAAGGGAAGTATTGTGAAAGACATTGTGGTATAGTGGTGGGAGTGCTGGACTCCGTGTCAGAAAGGTGTGGATGACAATTCCACTTCAGACACTTACTAGCTATGTGACCCAAGGATCAATCCCTTCATCTCTTTGATCCCTATCTGTGAAACGAGGGGAATTGGACCCATCACTTTCTGAAGTCTAGATCTAGGACCCCATTTTTACCAACATCACATTTTTTCCTCCTAAGAACTTTAAATCAATATTGACCATGCCTATGCATTACATAAGCAGATCTGGTTCCAGATTTGCCAGATAATATTTCACCTCTGAAATAATACTGTCAGCTGAACATGGTGGTACACATCTATACTTTCTGCTACTGGGGAGACTGAGGCTGGTGATCTCTTGAGCTCTGGAGTTCTGAGCTACAGTGCTCACCAATATGGTGAGCTCCCAGGAGCATGGGGCCATCAGGCTATCCAAGGAGCAGGGGCCACCAAGGCTGCCACAAAGCTCTCAGTAGTGGGATTAGGTCTAGATGTGATCACTGAACTTCCAGACTAGGCATAGTAGTGGTACAGGAAGGAAAAAAATTATTTGTATATGCTATTTTGTACAAAGATACTATCAGCTTAGTATTTCTATATTGAGGATTTGGGAGGGGGTGAGGAACAGAGATATTAGGTCACGCTTGGAGCTAAACATTCTGAAAATTTAATATCCAGTTACCTGTAGTATAGGCACGGCCCATTCATTTATTTATTCATTTAATGCCTTTGAAGTGTAACACATTGTGCTAGGTGCTATGGGACATGAAAAGATAATTAATAATAATAGCTAGCATTCGTATAGTACCTTAAGTTTTGCAAAACTGCTTTACAAATACCTCTTTTGATCCTTGCAACACCCCTGACGGAGGTGTGATTATTATTTTCATTTTACAAATGAGGAAACTGAGGCCAGTAGAGGCTATGTAACTTGCCCAGGGTCATACAGTGAGTGTGCCTGAAGCAGGATTCAACCTCAGATCTTCCTGACTCCAGGTCCAGCACTCTTTTTACTGTATCATCTAGATTAATAAGATAGACTGACTTCTCAAAGAGCTTATTCCTTAGAAAGGGCAACATAAAATGTACGTAAATACAATAAAAGGTAGAACGGGGTTAGTGTACAATGGAAATATAAAATGCTCTGCCAAATTTTTATATTTCAGATAAAGCCATGTTATTCATTTATACACAGTCAGTTTTGCTGTTTTTTGAGAAATATCCATCAATTAATCAAACATTTGTTAAGCACCTACTATGTACCAAGTATTGTGCTTGGTATACACTGTGTAGGGATACAAAAAGGGGCAAAAGACAGTCTCTCCCTCAAGGAGTCTGCAGTCTAAAAGTCTGGATTGTTTAGCAATACCTATATTATAGATCTGGTTATTTGAAAAATAACCAGGTTTTTCACTTGACTAGATTTGAAATCATAGATTTAGAGCTAGAAGTGACCTTAGAGATTTTTTAGTCCAATGTTCTCATTTTACAGATTTAAGAAACTGAGGCTTATTCCCCAGTTGATAAATGGTCAAAGGATATGAACAGGCAATGTTCAAAAGAAGAAATCAAAGCTATTTATAGGCATATGAAGAAGGGCTCTAAATCACTTTTGATTAGAGAAATGCTCACAAGTCTGAAATACCACCTCATACCAATCAGATTGGCTAAGGTGACAAAAAAGAGAAATGATAAATGTTGGAGAGGATGTGGGAAAATTGGTACATTGATGCACTTTTGGTGGAATTGTGAACTGATCCAACCATTCTGGAGAGCAATTGGGAACTATGCCCAAAGAGCAACCAAATTGTGCATACCCTTTGATCCAGCAATACCGCTACTAGATCTGTTTCCCAAAGAGATCATAAAAAGGGAAAAGGACCTACATGTGCAAAAATGTATATAGCAGCCCTTTTCATGGTGGCAAAATATTGGAAATTGAGGGGATGCCCATCACTTGAGGAATGGCTGAACAAGCTGTGGTATATGAATGTACTGGAATACCATTATGCAGTAAGAAATGATAAATAGGCAGATTTCAGAAAATCCTGGAAAGACTTGTACGAACTGAAGCAAAGTGAGGCGAGCAGAACAAGGAATACAGTGTACGCAGTATCAGCAACATTGTGTGATGATCAACTGTGAATGACTCAGCTCTTCTCAGACAAGTCTCTCCAAGACAAGTGCAAAGGACTCATGAAGGAAAACGTCATCCGTATCCAGATAAGAACTGATGGACTTTGAATGCAAATTGAAGCATATTTTTTTTCACTTACCTTATTCTCTCTCATGTTTTTTTTTCCTCTTTAATCTGTTTCTTCTTTCCAAGCGTGACTAATGTGGAAATATTTTTTACATGATAGGACATATATAAACTATATCAAATTACCAACCATTTTCAGAAGACGGGAGGGGAGGGAGAGATAAATCTGGAACTCAAAATCTTGTAAAAATGAATGATAAAAATTTTCTTGACATGTAACTGGGGGAAAAATAAAACACTATTAAACTTTAAAAAAAGAAACTGAGGCTTGAGGAAGTATGAAGATTTGAACTCTGATCTCTGACTTCCAATCCATTATTCCTTCTGCTATACCGTCTTACCTCTTTTTACATACTATTTCCTCTCATGTGGTGATAAGCCTGTCAAATGAGTTATGAAATAATGGGCAGATAGGAAAAGTGTAAAACATCCTAGCATATATTGTTGTCAAACTGGCTGGTTGAAAATGGTTCTACCGAAAATCAGAACTAATAAATGGAAATGGCTTTAACCTGTTGTTTCTGTTTCTCTTCTTAGCTGAAGTACAAAGTGAGATTGAAAGAATCTTTGAGTTGGCAAGATCTTTGCAATTGGTTGTCCTTGACGCAGATACTATCAACCACCCAGCACAACTTATAAAGACTTCCTTAGCACCAATTATTGTCCATGTTAAAGTTTCATCTCCAAAGGTAATTAGATAATTTCTTTATCTAGGACAAAGGTTCATAGCCTGAAGTCTGTGCACATATTTTAAAAAATATTTTTGATAACTGCATTTCAGTATAATTCATTTCCTTTGCAATCCAATGTACGTTATTTTATACATTTAAAAACATTATTCTGAAAAGGCTTCACCAAACTACAGGGGGAAAGGGGCAATATGCAAAAGTTTAAAAACTACTGATCTAGGAGAAAAGGAATTTTCTTTAGAAATAACCTCTTCCCACAATTTCTTGTGGGCAAAGATCTATTATTTCCCAAGATACAGTTAGTGATTATATATTGAAAACCCACTGAATGTATAAGTTTAGGTACTTAGGGATATCAGTGAAACGATGGTATCTGTCCTAGGTAAATAATCCATACCAAAATGTGATAGACAGATGGATGGATGGATAGATAGATAGATAGATAGATAGATAGATAGATAGATAGATAGATAGATAGATAGATAGATGATGTATAATACATAAAATTATAGATCAAGATACACATATGCACACATGTACACAGCAGTTACCAAAAAGAACTTGGAAAGAGTGGGTGGCTCCAAGATATTGCTGGCTCATTGTTCAGCTCTTCAAAAATCTTCCTGTGACCTACATTTACTCTGCAAATGGTAGAATACATAATTAAATAAGTGAATCTGTACCTCACAATTCTATAAAATAAAGAAAATACAGTATTTGACCATCTCTTCTAAAAAGGACCCAGAACTTCAAGTTTACATTTTAATAAAATCTTTGAGGAACAGTCAACCAGGATCTTAGTACCCTGCCATACTCATCATATATTTTGATGACAACTGGAATATTAGCAGGAGCTAGGAGAATCTTGGAGTCAAAAATTTAATATCTTTTGGATTGATATTTTCTCCTTTAACAAAAAGATTCCACTCTAAAAAAATGAGACATTGTTTTGTGTTCTTGTGTGAGACTTAGAAGTATAGGTCATTAGACTTCTGGAAGGAGCTATTTGAGAAATAACTATTCCATTAGGTATTTGTTGATTTTTGATGTGTTCCAATATGGCAGTTTAAATTGTACTGACCCAAGTCAGGAAATGACCAACAGTGAATGCTGTTAAACCCTCTCATTACATTTGGGATTTTATTATGCTCAGGCAAACCTAGCAAACTGAGTTTTAAAGCCATTGCCCTATACAGGCTGTGCCCAATCATATGCACATGTTTAAATGTCCATCTCAGCATGCAAAATATTACTTAGATTAGGGGTCACATTGGCATACTTAAGGCACTATCTTCAGTGTAAAAGGAAACAAAAATGTATGTCTTTTAAAGACAAATATAGTGTACTAAGGAAGAGGAAGTCTGCTTTAGTTATTAAAAGGAATGCTAAATCATGTTATTGTAGCATTCTTCTAGAGTGAAAGGAAAATTTCACCTGATTGAAGAATGAAAAAAATATCTATATATCAATCCCATATGGTATATGGGCACCTTTTTTGTTCCATTTCTTATTTGACTTCTCATTGGGTCATAGATAACATTTGCAAATTTCTAAAAGCATCTTCCTAATCTTGATTCTTCCCATGTCACTACACCTTGCACACAATAGAATTTTCATGTCAAATAGCATCCTGTCTCTTGTTTAACATCCTCAGCTCATGGCTTAGGAGACCTAGCATATGTCTACACACGTTCTCTGTCTCTGATACTACCTCCAAAGCCTAATGATTTCATCCATATGGCAATAAGCACCAGGTTGGAAGCTAGTAATTATATTCCCACACTTCTTAGTCTCAGACTATTAATGAGACATGAGTTTGAATAGAAAAGAAAATTCTGATTCTAATGTATGCATCTACTTTTAAAACATTTTCCATGTTCTTACCTATGGTTCATATTGCAATCATAGAAGTATAGTTTTTCCACATGTGTACCATAAAAAAATGCAAATATTTTAACTCAAGGAAAAAAAAGGTATCACTCTACTTAGCTGCCAAAGAGTTGTAAAATTCTAAAGAGACACATAGGAATCGGGGCTAGTGTTTACTATTTCAAAGAAAAGAAAAAGGATCCCTTAGCCAAAGAGATCCAAGATTTTTCAATAGTGAACCATATGGTCTAAAATCCATATGTGTGGGGGCTACATGATTTGGGTCTCTCCCCCTCCCCATTACCAACTGCTTCAAGCCTACTAACATGGTACATGGTAATGACAACTAATGACAACCAACTGACAAAACAGTGGTAATGGCAGGCAGGTGGTTAGGTTAGATAGGCTTATTTATTTTTCTGTGACTCCTACTCAGATAAACAATTTTCTTTCCAAAAATTCAGGTAGACTACATTTAACCCAGAGTTCACATGTTAGAGATTCATGCTCTTGTCCTTTATCCAGTCCAATTTCCCTTCCCAGCCAGCAAAAGTAGGATCCCATCCAAGAATTCTCAAAAACAATTTTCTGTGACTGACTGCAAACAAATAAGCATTAGTATTGGAATGGGTTGAGCCATGTACATAGGATGCTGAATTTCCAAAAAACATTTCATTGAGGCCCCTACTGGGCCCTCTCTCTAGTTCCAACACTACTTAATCCGTCTTAAGGGATGTCATCACCTTGCATGCTTCATATTACCTGGGTCAAAATCTATTTATCTTGCCTAAATTTACAGTCATAACAGAGGTCCACTGGAACGTTTCAATAATTATCATCGATAAGACAAACACTAAGCCCCTTGAGATGATTGCCTGGTGTAAAGATAGGCATCAAAAATGTTGTAGAACTGAAATGATCCAAAGTGCGTGCCGCAGGGTGTGTGTTCCTTTCCTAATTGCTCTTTCACCCTTGCAAAGCACCCTCTAATATGAAGGGATGTTAGCAGTGAATATATGCTTCAGAACAGATTAAGAATCAGATGCAACATAAACCAGAAGTCTCTCAAACTCGAAAAGATTGTTCTTCATTTCTCACATGTTATTTCATTTTCTGTCATATTTGGAACTGAAGTATCAAGACCTGGCTGTTTTTATCTTTGACAAACTCCTCCATAATAACTCTAAGATTTATGTGTTTTTCTATCAGGTTTTGCAACGGCTGATTAAGTCTAGAGGAAAGTCCCAAAGTAAACACTTAAATGTCCAATTGGTGGCAGCTGATAAACTTGCACAATGCCCTCCAGTAAGTACAGTTTTTTTCTTAATTATTCCTGACTGGTGCATTTCATGCTGTTCCACATTTGGGATGTTTTTCTGTGGACTAAATTGGTTTTTGAAAAATCTATTAGCCCGGTAGTAGCCATGATAAGCACAGACATAGGTTGGTCACTTACTGATGGGTCTATTTGTCATCCCAGTTACATTCAGGCCTCTATGTCTGTGGTAAATTAAGTATGGCACCCACTGGGCTTGGAATCATGTGGTAACCCCTCTTGACTTCCCTACCTTGAGTACTTTTGTTAACTTTTAAGGAAATCACTTGATTGCAGAATGGAGATACTTGTAAGAAAAAGCAAAACCCAGCTGACTTTCTTTCAACTCTCCTGCCAAGAAATGTTGGCAGGCAATTAAAGACAATAGAGGTAGGAAGCCAGAGTGCAGTAGAGCGGAGGGGAGCCCTGTGGATATCAGTGACATTGAATCAGAGCCTTGTGGGGCCAGAGCCACATGGTTACAAGTTTGCCAGCAAAAAGGACTAAGCAAGTCAGGAAGGCCTAACTTGGCCCTCTGCCATGTATTCTCAGCCCTGGCAAACCAGTGCCTCACACCTGCATGTTTGCCAGTTTCTTTGTACCTCAATTCCTCCATGCTGCAAAAGAGAATGATAAACCTTCTGTATATACTCTTGGATGGCCATGCAGCTTCCACAGTAACACATACCTCATTGTCCTTGGCAGTCCTACGCAACACTCCCTTCTCTTCCTTTTTCCAATCTTTCCCATTGTCATCTAAGGCCAAGAGTTCAGAAAATATCTGATTCAGATAAGTGGTATGAGAACCATTTTTTAAATCAACTTTTCATCGTGGCTCTTTTGTGCCAGCTATTAGTCCCCCAGACAGAGCTCTCAGCTCTCATTATGTAGCAGATGCAGACCAGTTCCCCACTTGCCCCAGCTTTAATGATCTTTCCTCCCCAACTCTTGCCCTCATGCTATGTGACTCCAATATATATATATACACACATACATATGTGTGTATATATATACATATATATGTAGACTCTCCCTCAAACACCCAGCCCATTCATTTCCTCAAACTACTCACCTCCTGTGAGCTGCTCCTCCACTCCACCTTGACTACACACAAAGACAGTCAATTACAAATGCATCACCTCCTTGTTCAAGAATTCTGAAATGCCCTTATGCAACCATCATCTATTGACTTTTCACTTCCCTCTCTGCCTTCCCTTACAAAACCCTACTCTTTGTTTGCATTGTGGTCTCCAATCTCTTAACCCTTCAATTCTCTCCCAGACCACCTACCTTGCACTAGTCAGTCTCTCTTCTTCTCCCCATCTTTACCCGTTGGTGAACCAGTTCACCTCTACACTGTCCTCCTCTCTTGAATCCCTAGTCCCTTTTTTATATTACCAATTACACTCAGCCAAGCCTCTGCTTTAGATCAGTCTCACCATTCCTTGCCTTTGCTCCTGCACATGTGCAACTGAATGAAGATAGAGAAAAGCATGCACCCTTCTGACTGGGTGCACTACACATTTATGTTGCACAGTCTTAATTGGGCTCCTCACCTCTGCTAGGCGGCTATACTATATCTCTCTTATCAACTTACCATCCCATTCTCCACAGTGGCTTTTCCAAACCTCTTCATCCTTTTGCAAACCTTCCATGGCTTCTCTACCCCCATCTTCTCATCTGAGAGCCTTGCCTCATTTTACAGAAAAAAAACTTGAGGCCATTTGCTGTGAGCTCCCTCTTCTCCTCTCAGCTTTGTCCCCTGTAACTCAGGTGCCTTCTGCCACTGTCTCCTCCTGAAATGGATCTTGGCTTCAAGATGCTTTTAATCTTGTAGGGGTGCCAAGGCTTACATGTCAAATAGGTGTATTCAGAAAAGCCCTAAATGAAACTTAATCAAATCAAGTGCCAGAAATCCTAGAATTTCTTATTAAAGGGATGATTAGTAAACATCTGGAAAAGGAAGTAAAGAGCCAACATGGCTTCATCAAGAACAGGTTATGCCAGGCTCATCACATTTCCTTGTTGGACAGGTTTGCTAGACTAGAAGATCAGTGTCATATTGTAGATAAATCATACCCATGTTTTGGCAGAATATTTGATAAAGCCCTTCTTGCCTTTTCTTATAAAGATGATAGATAGATTTAGGTTAAACAATAGTGCAATTAGATAGTTTAAGAGTTTGTTGACTAATGTCCTAACCTGGAATTCTCTAGCAAAGTGCTTCAGGCGTCTATGCTTTGCCTTTTGCTATTCTTGTTTATTATTTTTAATCTTTTTTCCCCATGGAATTGTGATTTCTTTGGTGAAAGGAATTCCTTTGTGATGAAACTCCTTCTACTAATGCAGATCGCCAACTGATCTTTAACTTAGAATCTTAAAGAGTTGCCGCAGTGTCATTGACAGATCACATGACTTGCCCAGGGTGAAACTTGTCCAAAGCAGTACTTGAACCTGTTTTTCTGACATCCCAGGCTTTCTATATATTGTACCATGTTGTCTCTCCTGTGCCCTAATTTTTTTAATGCTTTGGATAAAGGTATAGATTTCATACTTATAAGTTTGCAGATGACACAAAGTTCAAAAGGCTAGCTAATAACATCAGATTGTGGTGTCAAAAATGGTCAAAAAAATCTCAGAATTGTAAAAGAACTCAGAGCCATTTAATCCACACTGTACCTGAATGAGAATCTCTCTTTAGGATACCCAGCAAGTGATCATCTTGATTTTGCTTGATATCAGGATACAAAATGAGACTAAGTCTTCCTAAACTCTTCAGGGTCACTGAACCCCTTTGGCAGTTCCATGAAGCCTACAAACAAACTCTTTCTCAGAATCACGTTTTTAGATGCATAAAATGACGTACATGGGACTTGGAGGGAAAAGAATTACATTTCAGTACAGTTATCAAAGTACTTTTTAAAAAAGTTTATGGATCCTGGGTTAAGAATTCTTAACTGAATCTAAGAAGACGATGTTAAGTGGATATAGGCTGCATTGAGAAGCATAGTGTTTGGAGCCGGGGAGGCAGTAGTTACTGCAATCTGCTCTAATCAAACAACTAGGAAATTTCATTCAGTTCTAGGTCCCACCTTTAGGGAAGGATATTGATCATTTGGAGAGTAGACCAACCTGTTCTCCAGCTAACCAACAGAACAAGCCAGCCATGATTTAGAAGAAGCTTTAACTTGACACTATATGAGCATGGATTGAGGAAACTGAAATGTGGGCTTGGATTAGGAGCCATCATCACTGTCTTTAAGTAGTTGAAGGGCTACCATGTAGAAGAGATATTCTTTTTGTTTTCTAGGCTCCTAGCAGCCATAGCTGACAGAGGCACATTTAGGCTTAATGTATGGAAATATTTTCTATGAATTAGAATCTTCTAAAAGTGTAATCAGCTACTTTAGGAGGTAAAAGGTTCCCTTTCATTGGACAACCAGTATGGCATTTGTGGGGTGTATTGTAGGGAGGATTTTTGTTCAGGTTACAAGTTGGACTAGATGGATTTTGTGGTCCCTTCCATTTCCAATATTGTTTTTTTTCTGTTGTTTACAACCTATTATTTTATGTCAGCAACTCCCAGTTTGAAAATTCCCTCCACTGATGTAGGTTGGCAAGTCTTCTCTAACTTACAGTGCTAGTGTATTGCCTTTACCCTGCTTTCAAGTAGCTTACATAGTACTGGGAGAAATACAACATGTAATCAGCTAATTATACACCATTATAATGTGGGGGGAAAGAGGACACTGACAAATGAGACCAAGAAAAGCTTTTGGTTGGAGGTGGTATATGAGCTGAACCTTAAAGGGAGGTAGAGATTTTTAAAAACAAACAAACAAACCCAAAGATGTGGAGGTAGTGAGTTTCAGTCATGGAAGATGGCCTTTTGTGAAGACACAGAGGTGGAAGACGGAATTGAGCCTTAGGGAATAGTCATAGTTATAAAATATCTTCATCATGAGGTTTATACAATGGCTATAAACCAAAAGGTTCAGTCAACCTAATTAATTATGGCCTATTTTTTTCAGTTTCAGTTAACCTTTATATTTTTTCCAATTTTTAACATTTTTATTTAAAGTTTTGAGTTTCAAATTCTGTCCCTCTTCCCTCCCTGAGACAGTAAGCAATCAGATATAGGTTATACGTGTGCAATTATGTAAAACATTTCCATATTAGTCATTTTGTACAGGAAGACTTGATTGAAAGAAAAAAATGAAAGAAAGAAAGTGAAAATAACATGCTTCAGTCTGTATTCAAACAATATCAGTTCTTTCTGTGGAGGCAGATAGTAAGCTTCATCATTAGTCATTTGGGATTGTCCTGGATCACTGTATTGCTGAGAATATCATTCACAATTGATATCATGTAATATTGCTGTAACTGTGTACAATGTTCTCCTTGTTCTGCTTGCTTCACTTTGCATCAGTTTGTGT
Source organism: Trichosurus vulpecula (assembly GCF_011100635.1). NCBI lineage: Eukaryota > Metazoa > Chordata > Mammalia > Diprotodontia > Phalangeridae > Trichosurus > Trichosurus vulpecula. Next base: position 201,144,842 of record NC_050574.1, on the reverse strand, counting down.
CTTTCCAGGTTTTTCTGAAATCATCCTGCTTGTCATTTCTTAAAGCACAATAATATTCCATTACAATCATATACCACAGCTTGTTCAGCCATTCCCCAACTGATGGACATCCCTTTGATTTCGAATTCTTAGCCACCACAAAAAGAGCTGCCATAAATATTTTTGTACAAATAGGTTCTTTTCCCCTTTTTGGCTCTCTTTGGGACATAGACGTATTGCTGGATCAAAGGGCATGTGCAGTTTTAAAGCCCTTTGGGCCTAGTTACAAATTGCTCTCCAGAATGGTTGGATTAGTACACAATTCTACCAGCAGTACATTTATGTCCCAGTTTTCCCATATCTTCTGCAAAATATATCATTTTCCTTTTCTTCCATATCTGATAGATGTGAAGTGGTACCTCAGAGTTGTTTTAATTTACATTTCTCTGATCAGTAATGAGTTAGAGCATTTTTTCATATGAATACAGATAGCTTAGATTTCCTTGTCTGAAAACTGCCTGTTCACATCCTTTGACCATTTATCAATTCGGGAATGCCTTGTATTTTTACAAATTCGACTCAGTTTTCTATATATTTGAGAAATGAGTCCTTTATCAGAGATCATTGTGACTATTTTCAAAATTTGCCACATGTTAGGATCTGGAAATACTGTTCCTATTGTTCATGGGGCTAACCATTGGAAATTTGGGCAGTCACAGTCATCCATCTAAACCATAGATATATAGGCATAACATAAGGGTTTCAAATAGTTCATGGGTCAAAATATATAGATTTATAGAAATTGTATAAGACACTTTCCTTTTTTGATATTTTTAAAAAAGTATTTTCAGTTCAGAATTCTCTTTTCCCCACCCATTAAGAAAGAAGAAATATGATACCTGTTATAGACATGAAGTCATGTAAAACATTCCTGCAATAGCTATGTCATGGGAGAAAAAGCAAGAGAAATAAGAGAAGTAAAAGAATATACATTAACCTACACTCAGAGTCCATCAGTCCTCTCCCTGGAGGGCAATAGCATTTTTCATCATGAGTCCTTTGGAATTGTCTTGGATCATTGTACTGATCAGAGTAGGTTGATTATGATTACAATAATCCTATTATTGTATACAATGGTCTCCTAGTTCTGCTCACTTCCTGTTGTGTCAGTTCATATAAGTCTTCCCAGGTTTTTCTAAAACCAATCCTTTTTCTGAAACTATCTCTGTCTTACAGCACAGTAGTATTCCATTACAATCATATATGCAGCTTGTTTAGTCATTCCCTAATTGATGATCATCCTCTCTGTTTCTAATTCTTTGCCACCACAAAATGAACTGCCATAAATATTTCTGTACATATGGGTCCTTTTCTTTTATATATTTGGGGTGCAGACCTAGCTGTGGTATTAACGAGACAAAGGGTATGCACAGTTTTATGACCCTTCGGGTATAGTTCCAAATTATTCTCTAGAATTAGTCAATCAGTAACACTTATTAAGGGCCTACTATGTGCCACTGTGCTAAGCACTGGGGGTACAAAAAGAGGCAAAAGAGTCGGTCCCTGTCATCAATGGTTGGACTAGTTCACAGCTCTACCAGCAGTGCCTTGTACCTATTTTTCCACATCCCATCCAGGATTTATCATTTTCTTTTTCTATCCTGTAGGCCAATCTGACGAGTGTGAGGTGGTATCTCAGAGTTGTTTTAATTTGCAGTTCTCTAATTATTAGTGATTTAGAGCATTTTTTTCATATGACTATTGATAGCTTTGATTTTTCTTTCTGAAAACTGCCTGTTTGTATCCTTTGACAATTTATGAAATGAGGATGGCCCTTATTTTTTAAAATTTGGCTCAGTTCCCTATTTATTTGAGAAATAAAACCTGTATCAGAGAAGCTTGCTATAAATTTTCCCCAGTTTCTTGCTTTCCCTCTTATTTTTGGTTGCATTGATTTTGTTTGTACAAAAACTTTAATTTAATATAATCTAAATTATCCATTTTATGTCTCTTGATTATCTTGTTTGGTCATGAATTCTTCCTTTTTCCATATATTTGAGTGCTATTTTCCTCACCTTCCCTTAATTTGATTATATCACCCTTTATGTGTAAATCATGTGCCAATTTTGAGCTTAATTTGGTAAACAGTATAAGATGTTGATCTCTGCCTACTTTCTGCCAGACTACTTTCCAGTTTTCCCATCAGTTTTTGTCAGAAAGTGAGATATTACCACAATAGAGGGAATCTTTGGGCTTATCAAACGCTAAGTTACTGTGCTCATTTATTTCTGTATATTGTGTACCTAATCTATTCCATTGATTGACCACTCTTTTTCTTATCCAGTACCAGATTGTTTTGATGATTGCGGATTTTGTAGTGTAGTTTGAGATCTGATATTACTGGTCCACCTTCTTTCACTTTTTTTCCCCTTGATTTCCTTGATATGCTTGACCTTTTGTTCCTCCTGAAATTTTTTCATTATTTTTCTAGTTCTAGAAAGTAATTCTTTGTTAGTTTTATTGTCATGGAACAAAATAACTAATTTAGGCAATATTGTAATTTTTATTATATTGGCTTGGTCCATCCATGAGCAATTGATATTTCTCCATTTGTTTAAATCTGTCTTCATTTGTGTGAAGAGTATTTTGTAACTGTGTTCATATAATTCCCGGGTATGTCTTAGCAGACAGACTGAAATATTATACTATCTGAAGTTGTTTTAAATGGAATTTCTCTTTCTATCTCTTCCTGTTGAGTTTTGTTAGTAATATAGAGAAATCTTGGTAGTTTATGTGGGTTTATTTTATGTCTTGCAACTTTGCTAAAGTTGTTAATTGTTTCAGCTAGTTTTTCAGTTGATTCTCCACAGTTTTCTAGGCATACCATCGTATAATCTAACAAAAAGTGATAGTTTTGTTTTCTCCTTGCCTATTCTTCAACTTCTTTTTCTTGTCTTATTGTGATAGCTAATATTTCTAGTATGATATTGAATAACAATGGTGATAATAGATTTCCTTGCTTCACCCTCGATCAAATTGGAAAGGCTTCTGGTTTATTCCCATCATAGATAATACTAGCTCTTGATTTTTGATAGTGTGAGACAATTTCTTTTTGAAATAATTAATGTGATTGAGATTAGCTTATGCCTACATTAGGGAATCTCTGTGGTAAATTCAAGGATAATGGAAGCATGAAATATGTATTTTATGTGTGATCTTGGGGAAGTTGTTTAACTCCTCTGGATCCCTGTTCTTTGTCTCCAGAATGAGGGGGTTGGACTAGCTGACTTCTGAGGTCCTATCTAGGTATAAAGCTATGATCCTATGTCAGAGCTGGAAGGAACCTTAGAGACTGTGCCATCCAGCTCCCTCTTTTTATAGGTGATGTGATAAAGGTTGCTTAATGTCACAGATCTCATTTTTACTGGCAGAGTTAGGACTTAGAACCCTGGTCTAATGACCTCCAGTCCAGCCAGTCAAAGATATTGATGGGACAAAGGCTGTATGCTGTCATGGGGAAAAGATGTGCTAATCAAGAATTCCAGCTAAGAATGCTTGTGTTGGAATATAATTACCTGCAGTTGATCCTAGATACTTGGATTGTTTGGCCCAATATGAGGACTATTCTCATTGTTATTCTGACTCATACAAGAGAAGGGGGAGCTCATTTCCAACCTCTGTTTCAGAAATAGTCTGAATTTATATACAATATATAAACTTGTAAGTTTCATTTTAAAATTTGACGTTTGGTGCCACCAGATACATTCAAGTGTGGTAGTTTTTTCTTCCCTTTCTCTCCCTCCCTCCCTTGCTCCCTCTCTCCCCCCGCCCCCCACAGGAAGTTTAAATTAGAATAGAAAAAAATAGCCCCAAGTCAAATGGCCTAAGTACCGATGAGTAAATAGAAACTAAAAGATCAGTTGAATATATAATGAAAAGTATTCCCTTAATCTTGCTTAGTTAACCAGATGGCTTTTGCTACCAAAAACTGACTCCATACCTTCTTAGGAGATATATAGTTTTCCATGTAAAAAGATATTATGTAATGGCTCTTCAGAAGATGAGAATCCATAGAAGTAAAGAGTTTCATAAGGCTCTAACAAACATTACAATAACTATAGTAGTATGTGATATTTCTCTGTCACCGTTTCCTCCCTGCCCCCCCCCCATTGCAGTAGAGACTTGGATTTATTGTGGCTAAATATAAGCTCTCTAAGGTTCATGATAGTTCCCAGTATGCTAGTTCATGTTGCTCCCTTATTACAAATTTTCCATTGACCTGTGCCATTAATAAAGAGTAAAATTGGGTGATTTCACCTTTTATACTTGAAATACCTGACACTTTCAGAAGCAATTGTTTCTGACCCACTTAATGTACATAGGCTCACTATGCGGCAGAGCCTGTGAATTGAAAACTGAGCAATTCCAGATGCAATCTTACCTGTGTACTTAAAATAACTGGGACATAGAGATTCCAAAACCTCAGAGGTTTGAAAAAAAGCCCTGAATTTCCAAGAGTGTTTATGGTAACTGGATCTTAATGGTCCCTAGTTCCCAGTTATTGGCTTGCTGCATACATTTTCTTCGTGTCCTGGAGTGGTGGGAGACCAACTTCAGAGATAGAGAGAAATAGGGAAAACAGAGAAAAAGAACAACCGAAAGGTCAAAAAGGGGAGGGCAGCTATCCCCTAACATAGAAGGGCTGGCTTTCTGTGTGAGCAAAGAGGGAAAGCAAAGTGATGAGATGTAATAGAGGAGGGATAACATAGAACTCTGAGACCATTGTGAATAGGTGACAGCCTTGACCCTACGCACTTAGATACAGCTGAGCTTCTTTTCTATGTTCATTTATTTTACTTTTTCCTGTCTTTGTTTAGCTGTTCTTCTTGTTGAGTCATTTTTTAGTCACATCTGACTCTTCATGACTCCATTTGGGGTTTTCTTGGCAAAGATACTTGAGTAGTTTGCCATTTACTTCTCCAGTTCATTTTACAGATGAGAAAACTGAAGTAAATAGGGCTGAGTGACTTGCCCAGGGTCACACAGCAAGTAAGTGTCTGAGACCAGATTTGAACTCAGGAAGATGAGTCTTCATGACTCCAGGCTCTATCCATTATGTCGCCTATCTGCCCATCCTCATTTAGACTAGTAAAAAATTCCTTTAACTCTGTTGTGTCTCAAGAGATTAAGCATGGGACAATTGAATGAGTGATAGATTTACTGTCAAAAGACTAGGTTCAAATATCAGACTTGTTGCTCCCTATGTGACCTTGGGCAAATCACTTACTCTGGGCTTTAGTTTCCTCATCCATAAAATAAGGAAATTACACCAGGTAATCTTGAAAGATGTGTTCCAAAGCTTTCTGTATTCTGTATTTGGTATGAGGAGACTCAGTTCATCAAGCATTCACTAAATATCTGCTAGGTGCTAGGCAATGAGCTCAGTGCTGAAGCTGGTAGAATCTGGTGGCTGCTCCACCCCACTGGAAAATGAGGCCTCTACAATCTCCATAAAATGTTATCACAGAGAATTGGTGAGTTTAGGAATCCAGAGTCAGGTACCAGTTCCTAGTCACAGTGGGGGGGGGGGGCGGGTTAGGGAGGATCTAATCCGTGTTCTAATCCTGCTGTAGAATCTGAGCTACCTGAATTCATCAGAGCTCAGTTTGGCAATTTTGTAACAGGTCTCAATTCAACCAGTGTTGAACAGTATTCAGCCAGATACAGTGATGTCTAGGGTGTTCCTAACGTTTGGACATAGGGGCAAAAATGCGTATTTTCAAGAAATGAAATGAATGAAATTTTCAACAACATTTTATTTAATTGGAATATTAACAAATCACATCTTCAATATGATTTCTATCATTTGTGATGCAAAGGTTGATGCGCTTTGCAAGATTCACGTGAACTTGAGGCAATAACTCGATAACTCCACATTGCTGTCGATTTTAACACATTCACTCTTGGAATATGTATATGAAATCATATGATGTTATTTGAAGTTGAAGATGTTATTTGTTAATATTCCAATTAAATAAAATGTTTTCGAAAATTTCAATCATTTCATTTCTTGAAAATACGCATTTTTGCCTATGTGTCCAGACTTTAGGAACACACTGTATAATCTATACAATGGCAACAACAATTATGCCCCCTAAATACTCTTTCTAGAAAGTATACAGCCGCGGCAAGATAGAATGAATGAATGAGAGAACAAATGAACGAAAGCCCTTCTTGTGTGCCAAGAGCTTTTCTCGGCTCTGGGAGAAAATAGAAGCATATATCATTTCTGCTCTCAAAAAGCTTGTATTCTATCTAATAAGGGAAACAAAACACATAGGGCAGAGGTGGCCAAGGAGGAGTATTTTGGTCCGGAAAGTTTATAATGATAGCAATTGAGATCATGGGGGAGGAGGTTGACACATTCCATCTAGTAACATTGGCAGTGTTGAGTGAGCCATGCATGATTGCACAAAAAGAGTATACTTTATTCAGCCCAAACTTTTTCCCCACAGATCTGTCCTCGGCCCTCTTCTCTTCTCCTTCTATATTACTTAACTTGGCAATCTCCTCAGCTCCCATGGATTCAGTTGTCATCCCTATGTTTTTGATTCTGAAATCGACTTATCCAATGCTAAACTCCCTCCTGACATCCCGCCTAATATCTAATGTCTTCAACTGCCTGTTGGACCTAGGGAATTGGATGTCCTATAGACATCTTAAACTCAACATGTCCCAAACTAAGCCATTTTCCCTTCTCCCTCTGCCCCCAAGTCTTCCCTTCTATCTTTTCTAGTACTCTTGAAGGCACTATCTCCCTAGTCACAACTTAGCTCACAACCTAGATAATAACTTTACTTCTCACTCTCTCTTATCCCAATATCCAATCTGTTGCCAAGTCCTATAAATTTTTTAAATCCCCCTTTTTCCCCACTATCAATGTTCAGGCCCCTATCACCTCACTCCTGGACTGTTACAGTAGACTTATGGTTGGTCTTCTACCTCAAGTCTCTCTCCATTTTGGGCCATCCTTCACTTACCTATCAATGTGATCTTCCAAAAGTATAAGTCTGTTGGTGTCATTCATCCTACCCCATTCAGTAAACGCCACTGATTCTCTGTTATCTTTGGGATCAAATATAAAATCTGTTATTTGGCTTTCAAAGCCATCATAACCTGGCCCTCTCCTACCCTTCCAGTCTTCTTCTACAGGGTGTCCCTAAAGTCTGGACACATAGAAAAAAATGCATATTTTGAAATATTTGGAATATTAACAGACCTTAGACCCCTTGACTTCTTTTTCTGGGGTATGATCAAGGAGAAGGTATACTCACTGAAAATCACAGATACAATATAATTGAAAGCAGAAAGAGTGAATGTGCTAAAATTGATGGCAATGTAGAATTATTACATCGAGTTTACGTGAATCTTGCACAAATGATGGAAATCATATTAAAAATGTTATATGTTAATATTCCAATTAAATAAAATGTTGTTGAAAATTTCATTTCTTGAAAATATGCATTTTTGCCTATGTGTCCAGACTTTAGGAACACCCTGTACATTGCTCCCCTCTACATATTCTGCGGTCCAGCGACACTGGCTTCCTTGTTGTTCCTGGTACGTGATATTCCATTTCCTAACTCTGGACATTGTCACTGGCTGTCCCTTATACCTAGAATTCTGTCCTTCCTTGTGTTTGCCTCCTAGCCTCCCTGGCTCCCTTCAAATTCTAGCTAAATTTCTACTTTTTTTGAGAAACCTTTCTTGATTTTCCTTAATGCTAATTCATTCCCTCTAAACATTATCTCCAATTTGTCCTTTCTACATCTTGTTTATACATAGCTCCTTTCAATTTCTCTCTCCTATTAGACTATAACCTCCTCAAGAGCAGAAAGAACCTTTCTTTTTCATTTCTTTTTATCCCTGGCATGCAATACAGTGTCTGGCACTATAATAGGATCTTAATAAAGTCTTGTTGACTTGATTAAGGTAGAAGAGGTACTTAGAAGAAACTGTGTTTTCACCCCCTTAGGGCATATGGCTCCTCAGGGTGCCAGAACAATTTCCCTCCTGTCAACCTAAAAACAAACAGGGCTGTTCCACTTTTCCACTTCTTAGAAGTGGTGTTATCCCCTGACCTATGTAAACCCACTGAGGGGTTAAGAATTAAGCAGATTATCACCTTAAAAAAAAGACCCATGGATCAATTATAACATATTTTTATTTATTTTATATTTTGTACACTGTCCTAATGTTTAAAAACAAAATAATTTCCTAAAAACCTCTTGGGGTCCAGTGAATTCGATCTTGACATGTCTTCATTTTTCCTTATTTACGGTACTTGATTTTTTTTTTAAATTTTCATAACCGAACTTATCAAGCAAAGGAGCTTGCTTTTCTCTTAGTTTTTTTATTTACAATTTTCACTTTATATGAATCTGCATTATGCAAATTCAACTTTACATAAAGAATTCTGAAAGAAATCCAAATTTAAAAAAAAAACCTACTAACATCTATGTTAATTTTAGTGTATAGGACTGTGCTCATTCTGCTTCTGCCGCTCAGCTCATCATTCTGTGGCCTCCCTTCCTCTCCCACCAAAAAACAAACAAACAAAAAAAAACACAACAACAAAAAAAAAACAACACAACCCTGAAAAAAAACCTCCATGTGAAAGCAGAAGAACAGAAGCTGAGAGACCGCTGCTGGATGGGGACTCAGCTTGTGAACTCTGCGCTGAGGGGAAGGTCCTTTGTTCCACTCCATCGACCTGCTCTTCGTTCCTGCATGTGTCTTGTCTGTGTGCTGTGCCTGTCCCTGGCTTGCTGCCCCCCACATTCTTCCCCCTGCTGCAGCCACCACATATCCCTGAATGGTGTGCCAGCCCTTCTCCTTCCACTGGTCTGCCAGCCCCCTTCGTCTCTCTCCCTCCCTAAGCCAGGTTGGTGGGCAAGTTTGCATTATGTAAAATTGCTTTACACAGAGGTCTGAAGAGCAATCTACTTACATAAAAGAACAACTGTCTATATTTTAATCTGATTGCTGTTGTATTCCAGTTATTCATTTGGGGCCTCTTCACCTTTGGTAGCCTGCCCTAGTAGCTCCCATTACATTAATAGAAGTGAGAGAGGCTGACTATAGCATATAACCCATAACAGAATGACAATATTGTTGGTTGAGGAAGGGCCTCGACAGCATCTCAGTTACCAATATTCCTCTATGATTAGCTGTCATAAAGGGAACAATATTATTTTGTTCTGGCCTGTTTGCTTTTCGGTTGCCTGGAACTGTCAGAATTATTCATACATCTTGTTTTTTTTTGGTTATTGATAAGATTGCTTTCTTCATCCAAATCCTACCGTGGGCTCTCACATGCTGCAGCAGACATGAGCTGACTGAGTAGTTATACCAGCTAGGTTTGTACCATTATATTTTTCAAAGGATGGAAAAGCTGGCTTGGATAACTCAGTGGGTTGTTTCTCATTTGATTTTAATTAAAAGCAGTAAACTCAGAGCCAGAAAATCAGCTGCCATGTCCTGGAATGGTCTCTGAGGTCCCTTTCAGCAATATGATCCTATAATCTAACATTTACCAACTAGGGGACTTAGGGTAAGTCACTTACTTCTGAACTTTAGTTTCTCCATTTATAAAATGAAATTATATATATATATATATATATATATATATATATATATATATATATACACATATAATATACATACAAACACATACATATATATATGTGTGTATATAATACTGTGCAAAGATTTTTTTAAGTTCCTATGAATATTGTCATTGATTATATAATTGTTATAAACTTTTTGGTTTTCTTAAGTGACTTTTTAGTGCCACCATGTTTCATTGTATGTTTTCCCCAAAAGATTGAAAAGGATTTGGAATTTTGTTCTGCAATGTGAAATTCTAATAACTAGCTTCATAGCAACTACCACCATTGAGCCTATCTTTAATGGTGTGTTTGGGGGGGGCATTCCAAGAATTGACAGCAATATAAAATCAATCTAATTCAATAAACATTTGTTAAGGGCCACGGATAGCATAGTAGAGAGTTAATCAGAGAGGAGTAAAAGAATTTTCATCAGAACTCAGTTGAGACTAAATAAATTAAATTGGTAGTGAATCTGGTTGACATAGCTGCATGACTTGATCTAGTAACATCTAGCAGTATGTGAGTATGGATGGAGAAGGTAAATGAAAGGGGTAATGGACAGATGCTTGGCAAAGTATGACTGATGGTAGGACAACGGAGAAAGGTATTCAAGTATAGCTGCTACTGTATGTTTGAATTGGTAAGCCATATAGTTCAAGGTTATGAATAAAGGAAAGTAAGGCCAGAGCAAGAGTGATTGACTAAGAGAACAGGGAGGGTGGAGAAACTCAAGGTCATCTTTAGGATGAAGAATAGTTTTATGAGAAGAGAAACAAATTGCGAAATCAAAGGATAAGAGGTTGTGGCCAAGAATAGGAAATTTCAGTTTTGAATCATGGAAGTAGAACAGTATAGCTAATAGTGAGATGAAATATATGACCATGGCTGTGTATGGATGAAGTTGAGTGAAGGTGGAGGTCATAGGAGTTTAGGAGGTTGATGATCTAGAAGATAAGAAGGTCCAAGGAAACACTGACATACTTACTGAAATCCCCAAATATGAAGGCAGCATGTGATAGAGGAAAGAAAGACTATGAGTGAGGTATTGAACTATATGTGAGGTAAGGAGGATGACTTATAGGCCGGGAGATAAACATGACTGGTTGATAAAGATACGAGGAGTAAACCTACAAGATGGAGAGGTTGTTGAGTTATGGTGGCAAAGGAATGACCTGGAAGCAAATGTAAGAAACAGGGACTATGCCTATTCTTTCTATTAGCCCTGGTCTTTGGGGACTAGGAAAGAGCATCCAGTACTGGAGAAAATAACCAGAGGTTAAATGAATAGAGAGACAGTATGACAAAGAGAGTTAGCCTCAGAGCCTGGCTCAGGTCCTTCCTCTGATACATACTGGCTGCATAGCCCTGGGCAAGTCGCTTAACTTTTCAATTATATAAGAAATTCTCTAAGACCGGAAGTTGTAGAGCAGTTTCAACCTGCTTTAGTAAAGGGAGTTTCCTCATTCAAGAGTTTTACATTCTAGTGAAATCACAGTCTCTGTGTTCATCCTTACCTTTGGTAGTTGTATTCTAACCCAGAAATGATTGAATTTCTAAACAAAACACCCAAACTAGGACAAGTCTTGTTCCCTTAAAATTAATCACCTTGCAAAGCTGTGCACTTATTCCAGTGGTGTTATATGTGGAATACATCATTCCAATGGTGAACATTCATCTACAGTGACTGCTTCAAAATATAGCACTCACTTGGTTGTATAAATTTATTTATATATATATATATATATATATATATATATATATATATATATATATGTATATATATACATATACACACACATGTTTTAAAAATCACACTCATTAGTTTACAGTCATACTGTAGCACCAATGCAAGTGAAGAAGATCAAGTTCAATTCATCAAACATATCAATCAACAAATCAAAACATCAAACTTTGAATACCTACTGCATGCAATGTGCTGTTCTAAGCACTCAGTGGATACAAAGGTAAATAATGCGGTTTTTTCCCTTAACAATAAGGACTTTTAAAAGATTATTAGAAATGTCAGTTATGAAGTCTTTGATGACTTTGAGAGAACAGTCTCCATAGGATGTAGTGAGAAGGAAGGAAGGAAATAAGCATTTATTAAGTACCTACTATGTGCCAGGTATAGAGATGAGGAATGAGTGGGTGTTAAGGAATTGGGGACAGGGATTCAAGTGAGATTCAAGGAATCTGGCACTGGATGGGAAGAATGCTCAAGGGGATAAAAGGAGCTGAAGAAGGTATGCGGTTTTTGTTTGGGTTTTTTTGTTTTGTTTTAGGACTGAGGAGACCTGAGCATATTTGTAAATCAAGGGAAAGGAGCCAATAGAAGGGAAGAAAGGTTAGATGAAGAATAGAAGGAAGAATTGATGGAGCAAGATCTTGGCAGAAGTAAGATGGATTAAGATCAAGGGCACAATTGGAGGGCATCATGATGGGAAGAAAGACATCTACCAATTTCTGGGACAACTAAGGGAATTCTAAGAAGGCAGTTAATTATTCACCAGGGCAACTACTCAATTCTCTGGCATCTTTGCTGGTAGTAGACAATATGGCTGTGGTCACTTCAATAATAAAATTGACCATACTCTTCAAATGCATCTGTTGTGTCATCAGCTAAAAAGACTGTTTTAGCAAGGTACATTTAAGTTGCACCAAAAACCAAAACAACAAAACCCTCCAGCCCTTGTGATATATAGACTTCCTCTAATGAATAGTGTTTTTTAAATGTATTTTCTCTTCTTATTTTTCTCATATTTTTCTCTTCCATTTGAAAGAATATTAATTTCAGCTCTATGGGATTACATAGGACAAACATCTTGTGAAAACATATAAATTACCTCTATTCTGCCTACATCACCTTCGACTGTAGAATGACCTTAAGTGTCTTCTAAAGAATATCAAACTCAGCTGTGTGGCACAATGGATATAGTGTTGGACTTGGAGTCAGGAAGACCTGAGTTCAAATACTGCTTCAGACACTTAGCCCTGTGACCTGGGGCCACTTAGTTTCTCTAAGCCTCAGCATCTTCCACTGTAAAATGAAGATAATAATACTTCCTTCCTTACAGGGTTGTTAGAAGAATCAGATGAAATAACAAGTGGAAAGTACTTTGCAAAATTTCAAGGGCTATATAAATGATAGGTATTATTATTTTTCATGACACAGGAGATGCACTTTCACGATCATCTATAATAAGAATAATTTTTGCATTCTTATCAATGTTAACCCAAGTTTGACATGTGGGAGACAGTATGATATAATGAAAAGAACGTTGGACTTGGAGTCAGGAGATTTGGATTTGCATGTGACTCTGCTACTTATTAGCTAAGTGACGGTAAAAAAGTCACTTTATCTCTAAATCTCAGTTTGCTTCTTTGTAAAGTGAGGAAATAACTCTTGAGCCACCTCTCTATAGGGCTATGGTGAGGACAAAATGAGTTAGTTTGTTAGGTAGCTTATAAACTTTAAATTATGACCGTTACTTTTAGAATCATTGTACTATTTAGAAACATGTGCTCTTTGTTTAATCTCTAGGATACTATATTGAAATAGTTAAGAATACAGAGTATCTGGAAGCTAGATATAGTTTCATATAGAGAGTTAAAAATCTTAGGAATATTGAATGTCCTTGAATCAAAGTTGTGTATCAAAAAAGTAACATAACCTTCATTCATGTAAGTAAGAAGTTCTTTCATTGCCCTACAAGAAAGGAAGGGAAAAAGGGATAGGAGCGGGGTGGGGTGACAGAAGGGAGGGCTGACTGGGGAACAGGGCAACCAGAATACACGCCATCTTGGAGTAGGGGGGAAGGTAGAAATGGGGAGAAAGTTTGTAATTCAAACTCTTGTGAAAATCAATGCTGAAAACTAAATATATTAAATAAATAAAAAAATATCAAAAAAACATATAAAAAAAAGTTCTTTCATGGAGTATTATAACTTTTAGTGAAATGGTCATTGTCCTCACTACCACTGACCCCTAAAAACTGCAGTGTTATAATTTTTTAACATAAGATCTCATGCAAGCAAAATAAAAGGTTATCCAGACACTTCAGACGGAAAATACACTTTCTTCTAAATATCTGGATTTGTTTTTTCACATATTCGCTGAATAATTCTACAGATACCCACTTAACTTTGTGTAGACCTGACAATATATCACTCAGTTCTAATAGAGAAATTTATGTAGAAAGGTGGCAGCTAAAATAAGCATCAACATGTTGTTGTCAGTATTCACTGGAATTTAAGGATTTTACTGGTTACAAACTAAAAAGGGAAATAACATGGATTTTTCTTGTTGTGAACAGGAAATGTTTGATGTTATTCTGGATGAAAATCAGCTTGAGGATGCATGTGAACATCTGGCAGAATACCTTGAGGCATACTGGCGTGCTACACACACAACAAGTAGCACCCCTATGACACCTCTACTTGGAAGAAATTTGGGCTCCACGGCACTTTCACCATACCCCACTGCAATCTCTGGATTACAGGTATCTGTTGTCTTAATCACTTTTTCAAGCACTTTCGCTGCACCAAATAGATCAATGATGGTGAACCTGAGGTGGGAAATACTCCATGGTAAACATAAAATACATCACTTATTAGCAGACACGATGTTCATTATAATGCTAGGTCTTGAAGGCAATACAAAGTTTAGATCATCTCTATGTAGGTGAACTTCAGAATCTCCGTGTTTTAATATCTTGATCAATCTATGATCTCATCATTGTAACTATTCCCTGTAAAGGTTTAGATCACAATATATTCATACCTTTTCATTCTGTATATCTCTCAATCATATCCTCCCATAAATCCTCCATAAAGAATCCACACTAACATGCTGTGGACTTCATCTAAACCTCTTGCCATTACATGGGTACCCATGGAACACATAGATTGTCAGTTAGGTATCCCTTATTCTTTCTATGTGATTAATTTTCTTCTTTTCTAGTTATAGTTCTCTCTGAAGATATTCTTTACACTGTCTCTCTTGTGTAATTCTTCTTTAGTAATATGCTGTAGTTTACTTATTCTCACCATATATTTTGTCACTGCCCTTTGGGTTACCCAAAATTTGACCTGTCATCATATAGCACCATGAGAAGAATACTGACTAAAACGATCATCCCTTGTATCAGGAATAAGCTTGGAGTTATTAGGAGAAATATACATTTTCCAAAATGGGCCAAGTTTGTTGTCTATCTTCATTGCCTTTCCAAGATACATATTCTAACAGAAGCAGGTCTATGGACCATCTCTCCAATTAAATTCATGTCAGCAAACATTCATTAAATATCTACTCTGAAAGATAGCGAACCAGATGATGGAAAGACAAAGACAAACAATCCCTGACCTCAAGGAGCTTATATTCTTCTAAAGGGTTACAAAATATGCACAAATAAATATATTACAAGGAAAATGAAAGGGAGAACACTAAGAACAAATCAGGATTAGGGAAGGCTTTATGGAGGAAGTGGCAGATAAGCTAAGCTTCGAAGAAAAACAAGGATTCTGAAAGACACTGGTGAATCCAACTGCCTTTCATATTTTTTATGTATCATACTTATTGTACTTTTTCATTCATCAAGGACACCCTTAATCTATGTGCAACTTATTCTAATAAAGATTTTCTTTAGAGAGAAGAAAGTGGGCAATAGTTTGTAGTGATTGCTATTTTCTTGATGACTTATTGAGGGTTGGTAATCATTTATGGTATTTTCAGGTGTTTGTCATTCTCCTTTTTCATGTATCTTGAGAAGCAACTTCTCTGCACTCTCCAAGTTGTGTTGTATCTATCACAGACCTCTGTATATTGTTCATCTGGTCTACCTGCTTTCTTCATCTTTTTCTTTCTTAATGCCCTTTCTATTTCCTCATGCAGCACAAGGACATTAGATGATGTCTGCAAAGTCTTTTGCAAATTTTAAAGTGCTATATAAATACCATCTATTATTATCATTAATAATGCTAGGGGCTTTTTGCAAATATTTTTTCATGAGTACTACAATACAAGATGAGCAAATGTCCCAGGAGTGATGTTTCTTGTAGCCTTTGGATGCACAACGAAACCAACTATGCCAACTTCCTTTTTTTTTGCCTTTTTTCTCTCAAGAATTGTGAGCCATCTTTGCATTTAGCTGCAACTTATTTTTGTCTTCTGTTTTGTTTATATTGAGAACATCAAGGTTGGTACAACTCAATTCCTTCAATAGAGAGTCTGCTCATTGGTCAAAAGGCAGTTCAATATAGTGGATAAACCACTGGACTTGGAATCGGGAAGACCCAAGTTAAAATCCTGCCTCATTCATTTTCTGACCCTAGTCAATTCAGTTAACCTCTAGGCCACAGTTTATTAAGCTGTAAAATGAGTGGGTTGGGTTCCCCTATAGCTCTAAGTTTATGGTCCTAAGGATCTCATATTTACATTTCAAACAACTCTGTTAATATTTAGTCTAAAAACTGTGTGATTCTTAATAACTTCTTTTTCCATCACTCAGCTACTATTACTAGAGAAGTTGAAGGAGGCTTATGGAACTATGAGTGGTTGTATAATTTTCTTTGTTTTGGGTGTTATAGTGGCCAAAGAATTCATCACTAAGTGGTCATCTTTCCAGTACTAGACTCCAGGAGTCAGAAATGTAAAATCAAGCCACGGGTCCTTAATAGCTCTGTGACTTTGGGCAAGTCACTTAACCTCTGTCTACCTCAGTTTCTTCATCTATAAAATGAGGATGATCATAATAACACCTGTCTCACAGGGTTGTTGTGAAGATTAAATGAGATATTATTTGGAAAGCACCTAGCACAGTGTCTGGTATATAGTAGGTGCTATTATAAATGATAACTATATTATTGTCTCATCATCATCACCAAGGTTCTCTATACTTGGCTAGGCCTATCCATGGAAAGCAGACATAGGCTGTTGCTAGAACTATTCTGAAGCTTTTCCAAACTAGTAGAGTCTGCCAGAGTTTATTCCTTATTGGCATGACATGGTCACTTGTAGACTATGATGAAACAAAAAGCCTAGGCTTTTGTCCAAGTCTACATTTACACAGCTAAACTCTCTCAGGAACTCCTAGCTGACCACTTAAAATATCTGCTGGACAGCTCCACCTGAATGTCCTATGTCGATCTCAAACTTAATATGTTCAAAACTGAAATCATCATCATCTTCTTTCCCTACCTCCAACTTCTCTCTCTCAGTTAAACCTTCCCTTATTACCCTTCATAACTTTGGAATCATTCTTAGTGTTTTCTTCCACTTGGCAATTAGGAGATCATTGGTCACCTTTGAAGGAATGTTTTCAGTAGAATGGTGGGGTAAAAAGTCTTGTCCAAAGGGAAAAGGAAAGAGTGTATATTAAAGAATTAAAGGTATCAGGTATAGCCACCTTTTGGAAAACTATTTCTATCTAGATATATTAAGAAGTAGCTAACTTTTTTTTCCTTTACCACATCCTGTTCTCCTTTCAGTGTCCTCTCCCAGGTGTCCTGTACCTAATGCTTTAGGGGAAAGCATCTCACATGTTGAGCAACATACAATAGCATACTATCTTAATACTTAATAGTCAATATTTGAATGGCTCCGTGATCTCATTATGATAGATGTTCTCTCCAGAGATGCTGATCACAGGCCATTCATGCCTGTTCAGTCCCCATAAGTTCATTACAGGGAGTCCAATCAACACTCTAGGGGCCTTCCTCACTTTCTCCTGGTATCGTAAAGATTCACTGCTGTCCCTTGCTCTCACTTCATGATAAGCTTGCCTTCTTTTTTACTATCTATTTCTTTGATAAGATTCTTTACTCTGATTCTTCCACAGTTCTTTATTTATTGTATTATGTGATGAAGCCTGCTGATACTCCATTGCCTTTGACGTAATAGTCCACTTAAATGTTTAAATATACATCAAAATTATGTGAGATTTCTTGAAAGATATAGCTACAGAGATAAACTTCTTTGTGTATACCTTCTTTGTTATTATCAGGCAAGCCATAAAACGGGGAAAGATGATTACCAAAGGTATTTACTACTTTCATGGGAGAGATCCAGCATAGAGTTCAAGTTAAAAAGGAAGGAATTTCACCTAGGTCATAAGATTTTCCAGATGCACCTATTGGTGGATACTATTATACTGTCTGCATTAAATTTTGGAATGCTATAGTTCTTGCAGGAAGAGATGCATAACCATTTGAAAAAAAGCTTGGCATAACTATCCACTCTGAAAGAACCAAGTGGATGAAGAATTCCTATTTTCTAAAGTATGACATATAGTTAGGTGGGCAACTTATAACACTCATCATCTATGTATATGCGTTGGGAAAGAAGATACCACAGATGGACTGTGCATTCTCTCCAGACTTAAATAGAAGGAGGAAATCAGGCTAGATTGCCTATGGAAATTGTAGAGCTCCTTTAATGATCCCAAATGTCTACCTAAAATGAATATCCACATTTTAAATATCAGTATTCTTCTGATGTATGGTTATAAGTAATAATTATAGAACACAATACTTAAGTGCAGTTAAAATTTCTATTATTCTTACCAGTCCCTAGGAAATTAATCTAATGGTGGATGTTTCAGTTATACGTTTGGGAATAGACTGGCATTTTGGCAGTCCTCAAATGGCAGCTACGAAATAGGGAGCTAGCAAGGGCTCCCATGATGCCCTTTGAAAGGGCAGAATCTAGACATGGTTGAGTTTATAACATATGTTCCTAAGCATATTTCCAAGTGTGCAAGTTTAGTCCCTACACACATAATGTCTTGCATGAGATCCTGCCTTAGTCAGCAACCATAAAACTTCTCTAGCAGGGAATGTGGAGATGGGTATAAATGGAAAATTTTCTCTCCTCCGCTGTTCTTTTGTGTGCATTGTAGTATGTTCAGACCCAGACATGGAGAATCAGAGTGATTATGCTACCAAATGAATGTTGCCTTTGCTGAATTAATTATTATTTACCACTTATCCAGCAGCTGCTGGAATGTATTTGAGACCCCCAACTTACTGACTGTGAGAAACATGTAGTCAATTGAACCTTCCTGAATCATGACTAGTTTTGTTTTAATGGGTTATAATGATAGTCATAATTGTAGATCATGTGGAGTTAACTCTGAGATAAATGGCACTCTCTGAAATGCTATTATAGCTACATTACTATGCTATGAAATTGCATCTTTATGAGTAGAAAAAGTACCATATGAATGAGTAGCTTTAGAGGGTGGAAACAAACAGAGAAATACACTATAAGGTAGATATAGTATATCCACTGAACTGTATCTTGGTTTCACCTACTGTAGAGCTGATCTGGATGTAGCATTTCCATTGTCTTGTTTGGATCAGTTCTGAGAAGCACATTGAAGAATTTAAAATATACTTATTAAGAGGTATGTTTCTGTAACATGTATGTAGAAGTTCAGTTATTATGAAGATGTCACTACTGATGTATCATCAGGACATTCATTTAGTGTTTATTTTCCCATCCTGGTAATGAGTCCTCACTGAGCCATTTGTATCACTGTTCTTGCTTAAGACTGATGTCACACATATTTGCTATACTACCGATTAGGGTTAAGGTACAATATGTCTATGTCTGTATCCATGTCAGCAAAATAGTTTTCTCTTTTGTGAAGCTAAAAATCTTGTAGGAAAAAAGAAACCTAGGACCTATCTCATTAGGATATGGCTCCCCACTAACATAAGTAGCTTAAGCTATCGATAAGATCCAGGTGGACACTACACGCTCACTGTACATGCACACAAAAGCTCAGGTGGCCATGCTGGAGGTTGTGGGCCAATGCAGATGGAGATTTTGAACTTGAAGCTCTTAAGAATTCCTGCAAAATGGAAATATAAGTTAATTGTTCCTTACTCTGGCATCAGTAGGTGGGATGATCCAATGGCAAAGTTTCTACTGTCCTAATGTGGGAAAATTGTAATGAAAGTATGATTTTCTGATGGGCTCTGTCATATTGGACATTCGGTCCTGAAGAGGACATGAAAGGTTTGGGAGGAAAGAAGGAATACAAGGCCTGGGTCCAATAAGAGAAAATACAAAGAAGGGAAATTCTAAAGTCAAGAATTAATGCTATGCTGACTTGAGAGGGAAGATGATAGCAGTGGGAGTCAGTATGTCATATCAGACAGAGGGTTTACAAAGAACATGGAGCAAGGAAGAAAGTTTAAATGTTAGATTTAAGTGAGATCTCACAGTGAAGTTTAGGACTTTGTTAATAATAGACAATTTGCTTTCTAAGCTTTTAGTTGGCTATAAGGCCTTGGCTTGTGGCTCACTACAATCCAATTTGCCTTTAAGTATATTGGTGGTAGGGAAATGAAAACGAGGTTCTCTGTATACCAGTTGTTAACTGTATACTTAACCCTGAACCAGTATCTCTTATTTTGTATCATTAGTGACATAGGACAGCTTCTGGTTTTAATTCTAGCTTTTCTGTGTTGAACTTTGTTTAGACTGGGATTTTCTCACTCTCAAGTCTTCTTTACTGATCTCCAGTAGCTTGATTGAGATTTATTCTCCATGGAGCTTGAGGTAATATATCATGAATACTTTAGGGACCATTTTAGGTTGTGAGAGAATATTGAGTAATATGTTTAATCAGTCAAATGTTTTATGGTATTTCTATTAAGTTAGTTTTATATGAAAACATAGGTTGTTACAAATTTATTAAGTTAAGGAAGCAAGATTTGTTTTCATCCATAGTTTTGTTAATTAGTTGATTCAGCCATGACTTTGCAGGCCTTTGAAATGCTTTTAAAGGAAATCCTAGATATGTATATGTGTGTATATATATATGCATATATATATACATACATATACACATACATACATACACACATATATATACACATACACACATTATATATATACTATATATATACACACATTATATATATATATATATATATATATATATATATATATATATATATATATATATATAGGTTATAGTATAGTAAATGTTATGGTATTTGGTATATATTATCAAACCCAATGAAAATAAGATTTAGTGGACAACATAAATTATAATTTTTAGGGAATATTTTGATATTTCAGTGGCTACGTGATTTCATTGATGTGAGGATTCTGTTACATCCTTATAGCATCACAGGAAAAATGTGTGGGCAAAAAAAGACGGTCCTTTGTGTCAGGAAGAAGCCTGGGATCATTGAATGTAATATACAGTTTCCCAAATGCAAACCAGCTTTCCTTTTTTCTTTTGTTCAATTCTAAGCCTAGTTCATTGTCTATCTCCTGTATATGTCCAAGATACACATGATGACAGATCCTTCCACTGTATATCATAGTCTGAACAGTAGACATTCTTCTTCTAGTCAATTCATCCCATGGATAGAGTTAAGCCAAACTCTTTTGAGTGTTTATGGATCTCATTTGGGTGATTCTGCAATGTTCAAAATTTGATGTAGTCAGCACAATATCCACAAACGAATATCTGGAGTAGCTCGTCCTATATCAAGAATTCTTCCATTTGGATTCTTTGCTGGACATTTTTCATAACATAAAGAACATCTTTAGAAAACACATGGCTGCTGCTTTTATTCTTCACTTGGAATTAATAATCAGAGCGTCAGTGAACAAAGAGTTATCCCTGTTGTTTTATATTTCAATGAATTTTGAAGCATTCTAACTGTACTTCTTAATTAAAGATAGCATTTTGCGGTTGAATCAAATTTTTTTAATAGACAATAAGCAATATACACAATTGAATTTTGTATATTCTCTGAGCCTTTTTGTCAGTCATGTGCCTGAAAAGATGTAGTCAGCTACAGAATATGCTTATCAAAGCCTCACTGTTCCCTTCTCGTATCTTTATCAAGGATTTTCTTGATGAATGCATAGAGCATTCTTATAAGATTTTGCAGTTATGGAAAAGTAGGCTTATGGGTCACTATTTATTGATATTTTCTTGGTCACCTTTTCTTAATGATTTTTTGTATGTTTGTTATCCTCTCAGATATCTTGAGGACTGATCTTTCAAAACCTTCAAAATTGCATCACTCCCAGCATGGACTTTTCTGTGTACATACTTCTCTAATTTGGCTGGGGTTTTTTGTTTATTTGTTTACTTCAGGAAGATTTCTACTTCTTCAAATAGCATACTGGGGTGGGGGTCTAGGATGTTAAGAGCCAAATATGATAGTTCCATTCCCCTTGATGGAGAAAAAGTTAGTTGCAAAAGCCTTGACATTTCTTTTCCTTGTTTTGTCTGTTATCCTTCCAGTTTCATCTGTAAATGCTTTTAAGATGCTCTGGCCCTACTGAGTTTCTTTTAAACTTCTTTTGACCTCTACTATTTTTCAGTTTGATGAGCAATACTACTAAAATCTTCTACCCATCTCCTCTGTAAGATGTTAGAAATTCGTTTATGTGAACTTGGTTGTCATATCTTTTGACAGGAAGATCAAGTTTCTGGTGGCTAAGGTGATTTCTAGTTTTTGGGGGCCACTACATTGTGTCAATTGATTTATAACAATTAAGCTTTCTTAGGAAATAAAGATCATCTGTGCTGGTCTGTTCTTTTATCCATTCCCCATTTTTCAATGTCATTAGCTTGTTGAAATAGGCCAAATTGAAATTGTTTTAATTATAGGCATGCATTTTCTAAGTATTATTCGTTCTTCTAATTTAACATTCTCTTTGTTGTAACAGCTCAATAGTCTGTACATACAGAACTGACTTAGAAATAACTCTTATAATAGGTATCCTATTGTTCCCTATCTGTTGAGACATCACTTAATGATTTTATTTGGAGCTTACCATATCTAGTGCCTTATGATTCTTCTCTTGAAAATAGTATTTATGATGTACAGATGAGAGGTTTCTGTCCATAAGATTTTGGCCTCTTTCATTTCTTAATCCTGAACCACATTTTCAAAACCATTTTTGTTATCCTTTCCTAGGGGGATCTAAAGTGTGTGTGTGTGTGTGTGTGTGTGTGTATCTTAATTCTTTTGTAGAATTTTTCTAAATTCCTCATCCTTTACAACATATGTTAGCACATAAGCTTCAGTTACTTTCATACTGGTGTTTTTCAGATGCTCACCACAAGCACCTACAATACAACATGACCAAGTGATCCATGAAATGATATTTCTTATTGCCTCTGGATGCAAGATCAAACAAAACAACTGTGCTTATTCCCTTTTCTGAAAAAAAAATTTCAAGGAGATCATATAAGCTATCCTTCCATTTATCTGCAATTTTCTTTTGTGTTTCCATTTATAGTATGAATGTCAAAATTGACTTGATTTAGTTCTTCAAGTACTACGTCAGTTAGTTGATCTTTTGACAAGAATACCACATTAGAATACAACTAGTTAATACTTACAGAAAGTAAAAAACTGTGATTCTTAATACCCTCCACCCCCATTTTCCTCCACTCCATCATCACTTCGGGAATAGAAGTAAAATAACACAATACTTAGGGCCATTATTTATTTTTTTTTGTTTCATGAGTTGCCATGACCAAGTAATTTATCAACTAGTGACTAACCTACTAGTGATGACCCTTTCCATATTTCACTAAGATAGTCCTTGAAAAGCATTGTCTGTTTCTGAGACTGTGCCAAAATCTTAACCACATGGTAGAATCTAGCAGAAGTTTTACTCCACAGGCATAATTTTTGAAAGGCCAAGGTTATCTTTATGTCTTAATGAAGTGTGATATCCAGGTAACATGAGGACTGTAGGGACTCTATAGGGATCTCACAAATCACACACAGGTGTGTGGACATGTCATTATGGGTCTTGGCTTCCTTACTTCATCATGCATTCACACAGACAGTTCTAGCTTTCCAGAAAAGGATCACCACCATGTGTCTATACTCAAATTCTCTCAAAGTCAGAAGTATAATAACCCCGCTGAGAAGAAATCCCCCTCCCTCACTACCTGAGCTCTTAGCTCTCCATGCATTTCTATTTTCACAAACCAGTCACTTACAATAACACTTTTAGATCTTAAACATCACAAATACTTGTTTAAGAAAGTGTATAAAATAATCAAAATCCACACATAAAATTAGGTCACATTCTCCTATCATGAAAACCCATGTGTTTGAGGTAACATAACTCTGTACTGAAAGCTTTGATGTTATTGATTCATTCAGGGATATCTGTAAAACCCCAAACTGCTGATCTGCTGCTTCTCTCTGCTCTCCATTTGAGCAAGTCCTCTTCTCTTTTATACTTGATGAAACATTTACAAGTTCTTTCAACTTACAATCACTCTTAAAATGTACTCAGAGAGTGTCACCTCTCAATTTAGGGAGGAACAATCTTCCTTTAAACCATAGAACCGCATGTCTCATAGGGCTATACAGATCAGACCAGACTAGACCAGACAGCTATTCATTCACTTGGACACTGAATTGTCCAGTCAGAATAGAGATCACAACAAATGGTTCAGGTTGACTCTCTAGTTCTTAAACTGTGGGTCGCAGCCCCATCAGTGCTGACGAGGTCACGAGTGAAAAAAGTTTAAGAAGACCTGCTCTAAGCAAGGTAAACAAGCCTGCTTAGCTTTTTACTCACTAGGGTTCTGCATAGTCCAATTAAATCTCAGCATCAGCCAAGCAACTGCAAAATCTGCCATTCCGATTTCTGCTTTTCCCTCTTAAAATAAGAGGGGAGGGGCAGTAGCAAAGGGCAAAAGATACTTCTCAGAGTCTTCAACTCTGTAAGCTCTATGGAGTGCTGAAGAGCAATACCTGGAACGGAAGCTCTTGTCTAATGAGGGTGAACCTGTTGCCAATCAATTACAAATTAGAAAGCTAAAAGCCTTCTGTCAGAAAGTAGCTGTTAGTGTCTTTAAAGACAGCTCTATTATAGATACTTTTCCAATTCTTCCTTGATTTCATCAGTCTTCTGTTTCCAAGTTCACCTTTTTGCAGCCCTACTTTTAGCCCTTAGCTCTAAACTCCTATATCTTTAAACGATAACTTCTGGGCACTCGATAACTTACTTTTCACTTTAACAGTAAACACTTGCCAATTTCCTTTAAGAAATCAACAGGACTTCGTTAATCATACCTTAGTCTCTAAATAGTTTTATCCCCTGCAGCTATAAATTCACAAGAGGGTCCTCCATTTTATGTTGTATCTTTGAAATTCTTTCTTCATACTTATATTTCCAAGTTTTTAATAAATAAAAGTTCTTTAAACCTCTTGATCAATCTATTCACATATAAATTGGGCATCACCTCCTACTTTTTACAAGATTTTTATATGTATGCCAGAGTTAATTTTCTGTCCAAAATTGGTCAAATTACATCTGAAAACCATTTCTTCATATAGGAGCAATGTTTAATTAAACTAAACTTCTTTTCCTACTCCTTTTTATTGTTGTTGAGTTGTTTCCAGTTGTGTCTGACTCTTCCTGACACCATTAGGGTTTTCTTGGCAAAGATACTGGAGTGGTTTGCCATTTCCTTCTCCAGCTCATTTTACAGATGAGGCATCACAATGTTCATCTGTGACAGATGCAATGTCTTAAATCGTATACCAGTTGATATAACTCTTTACACATAAGTATTTTTTACGCTTCTCAGTACTAAACTTCTCCATATGAAAAGGTCCTTAAAGTAATGGTATCTTACAGAAATAAAGTAGGGCTTTTGCAGAGATTAATTACATTTTCATTAAAATAAGGTAAAAGAATATAAGGAAGAGATTAGATTCAACTGGATTGAAGTTAAATACATAGCTATTAAAAGTGAGACAAATTTTCAAAAGTCATAGAATGTCAGCACTAAAAGGCACTTTAAAATTCATCTAGTCCAATTTCTAATCAAGATCTCTCCAGGTAGTATATTCTAAATGGTACAGGTTAAGAAGTACCAAGGACAGAGCAAAAAAGAAGCATTTGTTTACCCAGTCCAAGCAATGTTATTTTGTTGGGAGTCAGTCAATAGAATATTGGAGGAAGGAAACACAGATACAAAATACCAAGAAAAGAGAAAACCAGGAACGTCAGGGAACACAGAAAATTCACTAGGGTTGGAATAAATTCTGAAGAGCAGGCAAAGAGTAGAGCCATGCTTTGACTAACCAAGGACTGATGGGAGTCATAGTCTACTTTTCAATTGTGACTTGACACAGGGTCGATAAAGTAGAGAAAGAAAGAAAAATCACTGATATTTATGGTTGAGGAAACCCAGGCCTGTGCTCAAGGCCAGGAGTAATACAGTAAATAGTCATGTGGATTTCAAGTTACTTCTCTGTAGTGAAATAATTCTTATTATTTACAAGGAGAACTCAAAGTATTTTTTAGATATTTTAATTCTCTTCAACACAACTTTCAATTCTACGTATATATCACATGTTTAACATGTAGGATAGTAATACAGTTCCTTGCCATGAATACCTGAACTATTAGTACTCTGATATCCTTGTGATTTGTGCCCCAAATACATGAGACTAGATATTTTAAGCATGTGACTTGACCTAAATTATTTTTAAGGTCTTAGATCCTATTCACTAACAAAACATCAGGAACTTTTTACACTCATGAAGCCTCTGATCTGAGGAATGAGGAGAATTAGAAAGTCTAGACTAGAAGGAATGTTGGACTAAAAGGGATAGTACAGATTCTAAAGTTCAGAAAAACAGTAGCTCCCATGACAACTCAAAGTTCTGACAACATCCTGATAGCATGTTATGAGTGAGTGAAAGTTTTAATCTCTTTGCTTTATTCAGCAAAGTATATGACAACAGGCTATGAGAGCTCAAACTGTAACTCTTCTACTCTAATTCTGTACTTAACAAGCATTTTTTTTGTCCCTAGCCCCTTCCCAGATATACCCTGATATTTGCTATCCTTTTAATAGTCTGCTGTACATATCCCTTCAGATCTTGAGTTTTAGGTAAACTTAACATGCAGCATTTTCCAAAATAAATTTAATATCTATGTGCAACAAATTACCCAAATATCGAGTATACAAAGATATTCCAACAAATTTTAAAAGGTCTTTACAAAGGGATAATGGTGAATAATAGACTAGCTGATATCAGTAGGAAACTTGACTGACAAAGAGGTTACATTGAGGAAAGAAGCAAGGACCATGTAGGGTTTTCAGCTTATCAAATGTGCTGAGTACCTGGGCTGAGGAGAGGCTAGAACTACTATTTTATCAACTGGTTATTCTAAGGAACTCTTAAGAAGAAATTAAAAAGAAAGCTTTTGGTAATAATGCTATTTATTAGTTATTAGCTCTGATTTTAAATAACAAAAATATGTTTTAAAAACTGTTCTGATGAAGTGTTTTTCCATTTGAAGGAAATGAAACTGATCCATAGGTCAAAATATTTGATTATCTGGTCTATGTTTCAGAAAACTAGGCTTTTAGTATCTTTTCATATGGATAGTCCACATAAATATAGTTACTGTGCCACACGTTGACATTTTGAAGGTTCATAAAGGTGAAATTAAGTTGACTTTCTTTAATCAATGAATTATCTGATATTTTTAGAGCCAGCGCATGAGGCACAGCAACCACTCTACTGAGAACTCTCCAATTGAAAGACGAAGTCTGATGGCCTCTGATGAAAATTATCACAATGAAAGGGCCCGGAAGAGTAGGAACCGCTTGTCTTCCAGTTCCCAACACAGCCGAGATCATTACCCTCTTGTGGAAGAAGAGTACTCTGACTCATATCAGGACACTTATAAACCCCATAGGAACCGAGGATCACCTGGGGGATATAGCCATGATTCCCGACATAGGCTTTGAGTTTAAGAACCTGTGGGGGGGGGGAATAGTATTCATCAGTTGACAATTTGCCATAACATAACTAGGACAAACTAATCATCTTAACTTGGCAGGTCAAGCACAGTGTTTGCTGTGCTTATAAGCTGCTGTCATTTGATGGTAGGTAAAGGGCAAAAAAAAAAAAAAAACATCAAGCCCTAATGTTAGAGGGAAATTAGATGCCCAATCATATAGTTGTGTTTTTTTTAGTGTGACATTTACATTATAACTACCTTTTTCTTCATTAGGTATTAGACACATCAGTTTGTAATTTAGGGTACTTATCAAGGCACATATAAAATAATTTCCTGTGCTGGAAATTCCAAATGACCAGTTCCAGTTGGAACCAATTTATAAACCAATTCCTGTTGGAATTTGGGTGAATCAACTAGAAAGTCTACTTGAGCATGTTGCAATCAATTGAAAATTAAAAAAAAAAGCTAATAATAAGAAAATCACAGTGTTCAATACAAACCAAAAAATAGCTACAGTATTTATTTGCTGGAAGCTAAATTTACACTTAAGGTTGAAATACATAAAGATTTTATTATGTGTTAACATTTCCAGAATGGCTTTTTCAGATTTAACCAAATGCAAAATGGTGATAGTGCCAAAATTCTCAAATTAATGTGGCAGTTATACAGTATTCATAGGATTTAATTATTTTTGTTTTGTTTTCCTGGCACGGCTGTTGCCATCAAAGTATTTTTCTTTATGTCTAGTCACTACCATTATTTCTGTAGAAGTTGGAAATGAAAATTGGTATTTTTTCAGCAGTGGGAAAGAGAATGGCATGAACAAAACAAAGTATTACTGGTATTATGAAATATAAGATGGAGTGTTGTCCTCCCTTTGATCAATCTGAGCACAAATACACATGCCCAGGAATATAATGTGAGCTAGGAAAAAATGTGACATCCTCTCATTTGCACTTTCTTCTAGGTGGGAATTGATCCATTCCAGTAATCACAAACATAAATTCAGTAATTACCTGCCAGCACAATTGAGTACCTTTCCACTGCATCATCCAGTCTGTCTTTGAATGTCTGATTGTCCCAGCCCTATATAGATATTTCTTCATAACCACATTCAGAAGGATTTTTTAAAGTAGTCACTTTCAATTTTGATATTGAAAGCAGTGTTTATACAAAATGATGCTAGTAAATAAATTTTTTGAAATGAATGATCAGATTAAAGAGCTTGCAATAAAAATAAACAGAATCAGAAATACCTGCTCACTAAAATGATAGTGCTGACATTTTTAATGCACAGAATTATATTATGAAGAATTTGGAAATGATGCTGCCTTATTTCTAAAGAGCACTCCTTTTCACCTACTGAGACTTCACAATTTTTCCAGTGGATACATTTATGTAATTGGGGACCTTGTGTCTTACATTATAAAAGAAGCCTTAGATCCAGTATGATCCAAGAAATTATTGGAACTGACCATTTTATACAACACACCAATGTCTATAAAACAAAAAATTATTTCTAAAAGTCCAAAATGCATGCATTTTCTAAAAGCCTGACAGGACCAGGCATAAAAATCTTTTATACTGGTTCATGTCATGAAACCTATTTTTGAAAAATGATAATTATTAATTTTATATTATCTTATTTTCTTCCCCAAGCATCTTAATATTTAAGCTATCAAGGTCCATACCAATTAAATAATTTTCCTGACCATGATGATATCTTATATTTTCTGGATCAGTTACAAAAATTTTGACATCCTTTACAGCTCCCCTCCCTTTTTGTGCCCTTCCCTACCTTCCCTTCTCCTCTTGTTCACTGTGCACATCTCATAATGATCATGGTTAGCTTATAATAAGGATAACTATTAATCATTTAACTCACTTCAAACAGTTGATACAACTCAAAAATGGTGTTCAGTAAATTAAAACATTAACAGATGCAGCACTGACTTTTAGAGTTGTTTTGCCATCTCTAGAGAAGTATACAGATGATTAGGACCATCAGTAAAGATGCTCAAAAGAGCTCCATCCATTAATAATTGAACAAAGATATAATGTGACATGTCTTTCACTTTAATTCAGAGCATAGAAGAGTATTGTCCAATAATTTAAAATATCACATGTACAGCACTCATACTTGCATGAGAAAGAAAACACTAGGCAAAACATTTTTCTATAAGCTTTACCAGTTTTTGTTTGTGTGCATTAAAATATTACTTGCAAAAAGTACACTGAGATGTATAACTCTAGACTAGACAGCTGTTCAGCTTTATTCTGTAGTAGAATTAGCTATCTGATCACTTAGCTGCTTGAAGATATGTACATTTAATGGCAGGTATCTACAATAGCATTTACGTATATTTTTTAGACAAACAAGATGAGTATATTATTTCCAATTTTTAAAAAGTGCTTTATTTTCAAAACCTCTTGAAGTCTTGTTTTTAAGTCTTCCATGTCATGCTAAGAAAGAGGTCCAACATTTAATCATTATATGTGCACAAAATCAATCATTGTGTCAGGTGCCAATAGTACTTTTGCTTTCCATTCGTAACCCAAAGTGAACAATTTTGGAAAGGGTACCATGCATAATTTCTTGAATAACCCTTTTTAAATATTTCCTTTAATTTGATGTATTTGTCCCCCTCTGCTTTGTGTATAAGAAGCTTTTTATCTCCAAATGAACAATAGGCCAGTTTTCAAACTTCAGTGATTTTGTGTAAAAATGACACTAAACTAGAGGTTAGACAATGAAATGATTCATTTCTTGAAAGCACTATCATGCACTTTTTTTAAACAAATTGTAGACACCTTGTTATTGCTTAATTTGAAGAGAGTTCATGTATTTTAAAAAGTTAACATTTTAATAAGCAGGGAAAATAATAAGCACTGCAGTGTTTGGGGGCCATTTTTAATTCATTATTTAGAGGTATAATATATATTAGAACTTCTACAATGTCAGCCAGTTGTCTTGTGATATATATTATGCAATGGTTTCATGTGACATTGTGGAGTTAATGTAGTCCTGACTGAATAGAGATAATGCCAATTTGCCAATTCTAACATTGACTTTAATGGTTATAATATGACTATAAAATAAGAGTAAGCAGTCAACTGCTTAACTCCAGTGCATAAAAGCAGCACTTAGACATTTATAAGTGATTAATGGTTATTTGTTATCTTTATAAATTTTTATTGGGAAAATACTAAGATTGATAATAATTTAGATTCATAGACTGTGCTAATATGACAATCTTAATTACATGAGCAAGTTAAGACATTGCACTTAGACCACAGGGAGACAGATTGTTTTTTTTTAACATAGGACAAATTCCTGAGATAATTATTTATTCTCTTCTAATAGGTTTGTTTTGTTTATGCTTTGTTTTTTGGGCAAAATATATTTTTGCAATCTGTTAAACTCTTCTTACCTGCATACTTGAACTTTTTGTTGTTGTTGTTAATCTGGCGGAACTCATAATTCAGGATGGGGGAGGGAGGGAGGGACAAGGGGTGCAAAAGGGAGAAAGAAGGTCATACCAAAAGTAGATTTCCAATTTAAAATCTTAAAAGTGAACATATCATGAAAATTCTATTGAAACCTAGGGTGTATCAGTGAAGAGTACTTCTAGGCAACCTTAATCTGCATGCTAATAGCATATTCTCTTAGTTACACAATTTTATTTTGATGTTTGCTAAAACTTGCAAAAAATTTGTAGCCACTAGAGCAATTTGACCTATATATTGTTATTTATACTACCTCTTCTCTACAGAAGACAGCCCCTCTTTAAGAAAAAAATCTGCCAATAAGTAGTGATGAAATCTTTACTATTGCTAACCTTGCCGCAAAGCTAAATGCGTTTTATATGCTTAGTTCTCCTGTTTTCCTCTAAGTCTTGAAGCTGTTTTCCACAATAGCTCTTTTCAGTATTTAGTTCCTTCCTCCCTAAGGTATTTTTGCATCCAGGAAAAGGTTACCCTCAGACTCAATCATGTTGATAAGCAAGGCATCATAGGAAAGGGGGGTAGGTGGGAAACCCTGATTAGATAGTTTATTTTTGTGTAATTACTGGACTGTCCTCCCCCCCCCCAATAGAGAAGCATTTGCAAGTCTAAAGTCGTTTTCATATTCTAAATCTTTATGTTCTGCTTGATTGCAAATTCAGAGCTTTCTGGACCTTTTACTGCTCTTGTTGACATTTAGAGCATACATTAACCATTTACTGTGTAAGGCTTTGCATAATCTTGGGTTGCTGATTTTATCAAAACAGACTACATAAATACAGAAACTTTCCAGAATAAATTAAATATGTTTCTAAACCTTTTTAAAATTTGCTTTTAAGTTTCATGACCATGTTGCATGTGGTTCTTCATTTTTGTTCTTGAATCATCTAGGACTCACCTATAAATGACTTCTGAATGAAAACTCTTGTGTGATTGTAATTTGTTTCATTAGTTCTTTATGCCTTTTAAGTAGAATGAGCACTTTAAAATGCTGCTAGTACTGCTACTGCTAGTAATCCAGATATTTCACTCAGGCTGTGTTTACATGCACAGGCCAATGTGACCCTTTTGACTAACTTAACCAACCAAAAGAGTTGACAAGTCAATATAACAATTGCCAAATGACCATTTTGACTTTTGTTTTTTAATAACCTGAGTCAGTCAGAATAGTAGAATTGGTTTGTGTATACTGACAAAGCCACCACATCTTTAAAATGTATAATTATTTTGGAAAATTTTCTTCTTTTATTGGAACACTTTTTTCTCAAAGAAAATAGGTCTTACTGCAGCTATCCATTTAGCCTTCTTGTTGCTTATTTTACCACGAATACTTTGTTTTTTTTGAAAAGAGATATTTTGGTAGTAGAATAGAATATATATCATCAAATGAACTTGTACAAAGGGCTGTATACTTTATTTGCAATGAAAATCATATAAATAAGATTGAATCATGATAGATTTTTCTGATTTGGGAGACATATTTACATATATGAAACTTTCTTTTTGCTTCTTTTGACCTACATGGAGTGGGAAAGTATAGTAGAAAACTTTTAAAAATGCATTTACTGTGATTGAGGATACATTTGGTAGTTCCTTTCTCAAAACTTAGAAAGGGTTAAAGTGAGACTGTCCACAGACACAAGAGGTTGGTCTCTAGCTTTACAATACTTTGGAAGTGTTCTTGGTCTACTTCAAGCACTTAAATTTTTCAACTAATGGCTACTAAATATACTTGTTTAGGGCCTAGTCCTGATACTTACATGCCATTTACACACAAAACTCTTACTGAAATCAGTCTGAGTTCTGTATGAATAAGGGATGTATTAGAGATGCAGGATCATTAATGCTATATTGTTGCATACTATTTTTCATATGCCTTACAAATATTTTCTGGGACATTATTAAAAAAAAGCATTTTATTGCCAAAATAAACCTTTGTTGTTACTTCTAATCTGTATTAGCACTAGAAAATCGAGTTATGTAGCAAATACATATATTGTACAGTACAAAATTATAAAATATATATTTTGCCAATAATATGAAAATAGAGCAAGGAGAAAGAAGCACATTTGTTATAGCACAAATTTACAACAAAATCCATTGTTACATTTGGCAATTGTATTTTTGAAAAAACATATAGATTTAGTTCTAAAGTTTCATTTAACTTAATTCATTTGCCATCATTTGCTGCCTGATACTTTTCCAGCAATCAATTTCATAGCCTTGCAATCTGTGGATGTAAATGATTTTATTCTTTGAAATTTTATTCCCTTCGATGGAAACATTATAATTTATTTTGTGATAAGACAGCATATAATACTCACCATTCTTATTTCTTTTCCACTAATAGTAAATTATAAGTGCAGGTGAGCTCTTAATTTGTGCTCATATGTATTTTTGGTATGCTTAAGTAATTTAACATTTTCCTAGCCCAAGGTCTGAATGATCAATAAAAATGTCCCAACAATGAAATAGTATTTAAGTATTCTTTAATTTGTCTTGCCTCTCAGTGCAGCTTTATTTGGAAAATACAGTTTAAACCTCATTAGTATTTTGAAGACAAAAGGTAAAAACTTAAATAAATATACAAAAGTATCACCCTAAAATATAGTACAATTATTTAAAAACTATTCCCCCCCCCATAGGCCTTGGACTGTTTATCTCCTAGGCTATTGCCACATCTCCTCTTCTATGGTTAAAAATTAAATATATATTGCCTTTACTAAACCAAAACAGTTATAAATATTTCTTTTCTTATTATTTTATTTTTAGACTAATTTATCCCCCCTATTTTTACTTCTATAGATATGTGTAGCATTCTACAAGGCATGCTGGGTAAAATATACTATGCAAATGTGTACAGTGTTGCATGTTTTGCTCTCCCTCTGCTTTAGTGGCTTTAAAGGAAAAAAAATGTGTTGTTATTTTTGTGAACAGAAACATTTATCAGAGAAAATGCAGACTGCATGCTTACAGTATCCTAATTTCTATGGATTTGTTTTATGGAATTTAGATGTGTACAAATCAACTGCATTAAAAAAATTCTTTTCTACAATAAATTTAAAAAAACATCCAAACTAGTGTTTTACGTTGACTTTTTGTGCAATTTTCCACTGGTAATTATTAGACGTTCTTTTGAAGCATTAGTAGAATCATGGAAAAAAAATCTACTGAAAATTCTGAGAATAAATTAGAGCCTAAAAATTCAAATTAGAAAAAAATTGATTAAGCTATTGGTATAAAAGGCCAAATTAGTCATTAAAAGTGAATAATTATTAATAAATCTGTTTTGTCTATGCACAAACAGGCTTTACAAAGCACTTAGCATATTCCCTGGTATATCTTATACAAATGACAGAATTGTTGAAAGAGAACTTGGAAATCATCTAGCCTAGCACAGTACGTATTTGATAAACATGCAATTAAATTGATGTGACCAATCTTCTTTATTGAGTTGAGGTTTTGCTAAAATTTTTTGGCAAAATTTTAATGCCAGTTCTGGTGTTGAATGAAGTTTGGGGAAAGATTTTAAACAACACCAGTTGTTCTAGTCTTTTGTATGCATAAGTGAAACATTTGAGAAGGGTTTGTTAGTATTGTCGAAGACACTGGGAAAGGCTTGATTCCATCGGGAAACTAAATATTCTCTTATGTATTTTTAGTGTTAAGGATTTATTGAACTGTGCTTTATGAGGAAAGGGGAGTGAGAAGCAGGTGTAAACAAAAGAAAAACATTTCCATATAGTAGAGTACCTCCTGTGTAGTACAATAGACACCCGATAAACACTTATTGAACTGAACTGAGTTGCAGCATCTCAGAGCTTAAGGGAACCTTAGAGGCAATTTAGTTCTCAGCCTATACCCAGTAGGAATCCTCTCTACAACTTCTCTGTCAAGTGATCATCGAGGCCCTGTTTGATGATAGTGAATCCAACAGGGCCTAAGGCAGCCCATTCCAGCCTTTAGTTTTCAGAAGACTTTTCCCTACCTCAACAAAGCCAAAAACCTACCGCCCTGCAACTTACATTTCTAGTTCCACGCCTCTGGGACCGAGCAAAATAACCATATAACCCATCACATGCTATGCAACAACCAGCATGTCACCCAATCCCAACCTCTCGTCCTCTCTCCAGGCCTCTCTGTCAGTCAGTTCTTATGTGGTATGGTCTCCAGCCCTTTAACAATTCTGACTGCCCTCTTCTGGACACACTCCAGTCTGTTAATGTCTTTCCCCCAAAATAAATTTGATTATACTCTAGAATATGGCATGTACCCCCAGGGAGCTTACAGATTTCTTCTGGATAAGAAAAATACATGAAACAGAAGGCAACATAATCTAATTGATGGGCTAAAAATTCCAGGAAAATATTACAGTTCACATGATACATAGTAAGCACTTAATAAATGCTTGTTGACTGACACTGTTCCATATTCTAATTTTCTTGTAATACCTCTCTTTATCTAGGTCATGTACCCATTTTGACCTTATCTTGGTAAATGATGTGTAAGATATTGGTCTATCCCCAGTTTCTGCCATACTGCGTTCCAGTTTTCCCAACAATTTTTACCAAATAATGAATTCTTATCCCAAAATCTTAAGTTTTCACACTTGTCAAATACAAGGTTCTTATATTTATTTTTGCTGTAAATTGTACGTCTCCTCTGTTCCATTGATCTACCTCTCTATTTCTTACCCAGTACCAGATAGTTTTGATAATTACTGCCTTATAATATAGTTTAAGATCTAGCACTACTGAACTTCCTTCCTTTACATTTTTCATTAGTTCCTTTGATATTCTTGACTTTTTGTTCTTCCAAATGAATTTTGTTACTATCATTTTCTAATTCAGTAAATTAAGTAAATTCAATAAAATAAATTTTGTTAATTTAATTGGGATGGTGTTGAATGTATAAGTTACTTTAGGTAAAATTGTTATTTTTATTATATTGACCCTGCCTCCCCATGAACAATTAATCTCTAATTATTTAAATTTGATTTTATTTGAATAAAAAGTTTTTTATAATTTTTATATAATTCCGGGGTTTGTTTTGGCAGGTGTACTCCCAGGTATTTTATACCATCTAGAGTTATTTTAAATGGGGTATCTCTTATTATCTCTTCTTGCAGGGTTTTGTTTGTGATATATAGAAATGCTGATGATTTATGTCCTGCTACTTTACTAACATAATTGTTTCAATTAACTTTTTAGTTGAGTCTTTGGGATTTTCCACGTATATCATCTGCAAAAAGACATAGTTTTATTACCTCATTCTCTATTTTGATTCCATCTATTTCTTTTTCTTCTCATTGCTATTGCTAGGATTTCCAATACAATATTTGTTTTGTTTTGTTTTTTTGGAGAGGGGAAGGTAGGGCAATTGGGGTTAAGTGACTTGCCCAAGGTCACACAGCTAGTAAGTGTGTCAAGTGTCTGAGGTTGGATTTGAACTCAGGTCCTCCTGACTCCAGGTCCCGTGCTCTACTCACTGCTCCACCTAGCTGCCCCTTTCCAATACAATATTAAATAATATTGGTGGCAGAGGGCACCCTTGTTTCACATCTGATCTTACTGGGAAGGCAACTATCAGAAATGTACCGGAGTGAGCAAGGTTCCTTTTCTCCTATACTTTTTCTATGCCATTTTCACCAGTCACTGCCTTGCTTTGGCCATCCTTTGATTTTCTCAATTAATGAGATACCTGAATCATATTAATAGGATTTTGAGGAGAAGGGTACCTATGATAAAGTTTTAAATCTTTTCTACACAACTTGTACTGCAGTTAAGTTCCTATTAAACTCAGCTGTCACATTGTTCCCAATAATACCTTATGTTTGTGTAACAACTTACAAACAACTTAGTTTTCAAAGTGCTTTCACATGTGTTATGTCATTTTATATTTACAATATGCTATTAGGCAAGCAAAGCAATTATTTCCTCCATTTGACAGGTAAGAAAAAGGAGACTAATGAGAGGTTAGGAGCACAATGCCTGGTACATAGTAGTCTCTTATATGTTTATTAATTGATTCATCATTATATTATGGCTTTTCTTTCCAATGTATCTGGTTGAAGCAAAGCAAAATTGCTAAATATGTGAAATGTGTATGGTTTCTGCCTTTGCAACATTTTATATATATATAGTTTATACATATATAAACATACACACACACACACACACCCTAATTCAAGCCCTGGTTTCACTGGCTTCCCTTAA
Organism: Trichosurus vulpecula; assembly: GCF_011100635.1. Classification (NCBI taxonomy): domain Eukaryota; kingdom Metazoa; phylum Chordata; class Mammalia; order Diprotodontia; family Phalangeridae; genus Trichosurus; species Trichosurus vulpecula. The sequence goes on along the minus strand of NC_050574.1, from coordinate 201,107,700 downwards.
TTAGATTCTTCTCAAGATCTACCTTTTCCAGGAGGCCTTTCCTGGTCATCCCAGCTACTGGTGTCTTCCTCTCTCAGATCGCCTTCCATCTACTCTATTTATATCTCATGTATACCTAGTTGTCTTGCCGATAGTATGTAAGCTCTCTGAGGTCAGAAACTGTTTTTGTTTTTTGGATATCCAGCATTTGGCATGGTGCCTGTCCCATGGTAGCTAATAAATTCTTACTGACAACTGCCTTCCATGCACTCTAACTAAGATCCAGTCACATTGGCTTGTTTATTCCTTGCACACAACACTGCATCTTTCATCTCCATGGATTTGCACTCTCCCCCATACCTGGAACACTACCCTTCTTCACATCCACCTCTAAGAATCCCTGGCTTCCTTTAAAATTAAACTCAAATATCATCTTCTGGGAGTGACCTTTTCTAGACCCCAAAGATGCTAGTACCTTCGAAGCCCTTTCAGATTACTTTCCATCTACTCTGTATGTATCTTACATGTCGTTAATTTCATGATTGTCTCTCCCATTAGAATGTGAGCTCCTTGAAGGCAGGAATTGGTTTTTTTTTGCCTTTCTTTGTCTTTCCAGCACTTAGCACAGTGCAGAGAGTACCAACTAAAGCTGGCCTCTGAGCCAGATTCTACATTCAACCTTTTAGTAAAACAGTGTGTACTTTGAATCAGACATGAACCAAACTGAATTACAAACTTCAAACTAGAGCAAAATGCACTAGCTCACTCTTCCTGCTGTTGCTGCAGCCAAGGCACCTACACACTAAGTAAAGAGGAGGTCAATTAAAGAACTACCTTGTCTAAATTGTGTATATAACCAAAGAGTCCAGTATCGATTGGACATTTTCTTATGTGCCTTTCACATAGCAAGGGCTTAATACATATTTGTTGAATTAAATGGACTGGAATTAGGCAATATTTCCCTTTTGCAAATCCTGGCTTCAAATTTTGCTATCAATTACCAGCTGTTCAACCTTGGGCAAGTTGTTTACCTTTCTGGATCTGTTTATCTGTAAAACAAATGTGATCAAAATAGATGATTTCTGTGACCTTTTCCAGTTCTAAATCCTGTTGTTCTATACTTTGGTGGATCTGTCATTTCATCATTGTGGGTACTCTCTCCACCAATACAAATCACTTCTCCATACATTCTCATAATTCTTATCTATGTATTACCATAAATCCTTCATGAAGAATATATCTAATACACTGGAGGGTTTTCTGTGATTTTTTATATGTTTAGGGAGAGAGGGAGAGAACCAATAGCCCAGTTAGCCTGTTTGTCTAGTCTCTTAATTTCACTACATGACTTCGCTACTGCCTTTAAATAGATATTAATGTATAGATATGTCTATATATTCTGAATGTAAACTCCAAAAAAGAGCATTTCCATCTACACAGCAGAGCCCAAAAAAGATTGGATATTTAGCTGTAAATCTCCATTTCATACCTTTCACTTTTAAAAAACTTTTAAAAAACAAGTATATAATTCCATGCCTTACTTTCGAAACTATGCTTATCTATGCCTTTTCTGAAAATCCTTTGTTCCTTTCTGTGCATTTTTAAAAGTTTTAATGCCTATCTTTTTAAAAAATTACTATTTATTATATTAGTTAATTCTTAATTAAAATTGAATATTAATAATAATTAATATTATGTTATATTATTTTTAAAAACAACTACTTCCTCTCCAACCCCTCCCCATTAAAAACTGAAAGAAAAGAAAACCTTGTAGCAAATAAACATCGTTAAGCAAAACATTCACATATTGGCCATACCTAAAAATATACATCTCCTTTAGAACCTTTAATCTCTCACTTCTCTTTCAGGAGGTATATTATATGCTTTATCATATATCCTTTGAAGACATGGTTGGTTATTACACTGATTGGAGTTCTTAAGTGTTTCAAAGTTATTTTTTGTAGTATTGCTATACTTGTGTGAATTGTCCTCTTGTGAGAGAGAGAAGGAGGGAGGGAGGGAGGGAGAGAGAGAGAGAGAGAGAGAGAGAGAGAGAGAGAGAGAGAGAGAGAGAGAGAGATTTTGGGACAACTAGCTGGTGCAGTAAGTAGAGCACCGGTCCTGGAGTTCAAATGCAGCCTCAGACACTTGACACACTAGTCTGTGTGACCTTGGGCAAGTCACTTAACCCCAATTGCCTTGCCTTCCCCCCTCAAAAAAATTGTCCTCCTGGTTCCACTTACTTCACTTTGCATCAGTTTGTACTATCCAGGATTCTCTGAAAACATCTCTTTCATCACATTTTACAGCTGAATATTACATTACATTTGTATAATACAATTTGTTCAGCCATTCTTCACTTGATGGGAAACCCCTTAGATTATAATTCTTTTTTCCCCCTTTTAATCTCCCCTTGGGATCAGGAAGTTTGTTTTGACCATATCTATTCCCTCTCTGGTATTATCCCCTCTCCCCACTTAGGTGCATCTCACATCCCTATTGAGTTTGAGATATTTCTACACCAGGTGTGTGTGTGTAAAGAGAGAGAGTGAGGTTCATTTGATGCCTACTTCCTCCATGTTTGTATAGCCTCATATATTCCTCCTTCCTCCACTATGTATTCTTTTTACCACTCCTTTTTTTGCCTATTATTAAAAGCCTCAGAATGTCCTTTATGTCCTTTATTTTTAATTTGTATATTTATAATAGTCAAAATAATTTAATTGCTCAAAGTCATTCTTAAAACAATATAACCCTTACTGTATACAATGTTCTCTTTGTTCTGCTCATGTTGCTCTTCATCATTTCTTGAAAGTCTTTCCATGCCTTTCTAAGATCACTGAGCTCATCATTTCTTATAGCACAGTAGTATTCCATCACAACCATGCACCAGTTTGTTCAGCCATTCCCCAACTGATGGGGATCCCTATAATTTCCAGTTTTTGCCACCACAAAGAGAGTTGCCATAAACACCCCATTCATGTTCAAAGTTTTAATTACTATTTGTGAACTTCCCTCCATCTTATTTTTACTCAATGTTGTCTTTATCAGCCTCTTTTTACCCTGTCCCTCTTTGCCCTAGTGTCTGAGGTTAAATTTGAACTCATGAAGATGAGTCTTCCTGACTGCAGGACTGGCACTCTATTCACCTGCCACCTAATTGCCCTACATAATTATAGAGCCCTTCCCAATTCCTCAAAGAATTTTGCCTTTCTCAGTTTCTCATCGTTCATGTTTGTATATCAAAGTTCCTACATAGCTCTGATCTTTTCACTAAAAATGCTTGAAATTTCTCTATTGCATTGAAGATCCACTTTCCTACAAGATTACATTCAGCTTTGTAGGATACACTATTCTTGGTTATAAGCCTAGCTTTTTTTGTCTTTTGGAATATTATATTGACTGAGATCTCCTATAACTCATGGTAGAAACTGTCGGGTCTTATATTATCCTGACTAGTTCCTTGGTACTTGACTGCTTCTTTCTAGATGCTTGGAGATAACTTTCCTAGGACTTTTCCTTTGGGGGTTTCTTTCAGGAAGTGATTGATAAATTCTATCTCCACTTTGCCCTCCATTTCTAATAATCTGAGCTACTTTTCATTTTTGATTTTTTTGAAATATATTTCCAGGCTTTTTAAATTATGGTTTTTAGTCAGACAACAAATACACATTTATTAAGTGCCTGCTATATTCCAGGCACTGTGCTAAGCACTGAGGCTAAAAAAGATAGTCTCTACTGTCCTTTAGAAATCCAGAATTTAACGGTGCAGACAATATTCACACAATTATTTCCAAACATGCATTACACAGAATATATTGGAAATAATCAATAGAGGGAGGCATTATAATTGAGAGGGATCAGGAAATAGTCCCTGCAAGAGATGGGATTTTATTTGGCACTTGAAGGAACTCAGGGAAGCTAGGAAGCAGAGAGGAGGAAGGAGAGCATTCCAGGTAAAGGGGATAGTGATTGAAAATGCCTGTAGTCAGGAGATGAAGTGTCTTGTTTAAGGAACAACAAAGAAGCCAGTATCAATGATTCAAAGAGTAGATGGGGAGGGGTGTATAAGGTATAAGAAGACTGGAAAGCTAAGAGAAAAGACAAGGCTCTGAAAGCCAAAAAGATGATTTTATATTTGATCATGGGGATATAAGGAACCACTGGAGTTTATTGAGTAGGAGGGTGATATAGTCAGACCTGCACTTTAGAAAAATCATTTTGACAGCTGAGTGGAATATGGACTAGAGTGGGGACAGATATGACAGACAGACCAACCAGCAGGCTATTGCAATACTCCACATGTGATAAGGGCCTGTACCAAATGATGGTATCAGAGGAGAGAAGGAGGTGTATATGAAAGATGTGAAAAGTTAAAATCAATAGGCCTTGGCAACAGATTGGATATAGTAGAATGAGAGAGAGTAAGGCATCAAGGATGACACCCAGGTTGTAAGCCTAGGAGACTGGGAAGACGGTGGTGCCTTCAACAGTACTAGAAAAGCTAGGAAGAAGAGAGGATTTGGGGGGAAAAGATAATGAGTTCAGTTTTGGACATGCTGAGTTTACAACGCCTACAGGATATCCAGTTTGAGATGTTGAAAGGCAATTGGTGATGCAAGACTGAATATCAGTTAAGAGGTTAGGGCTACATAAACAGATCTGAGAATCTTCGGCAAAAAGATAGATGATAACTGAATGCTTGGGAGCTGATGAGATTGCCAAGTGAAATAATATTAGAAGGAGAAGAGGACAGAGCCCTGTGGGACACCAATTAGTGGTCATGACATTAATAAATGAAGATCTAGCAAAGGAGACTGAGGTGTGGTCAGACAGATAGCAGAACCAAAACAGCCAGCTAGGGAAAAGGTCAAAGAAGAGGTAATTTAAGAAGCGTTAGATTCCCTAAATCTAGTGGTCTTTTTGCAATCCTCATCTTTCTAGATCTCTCTGTAGCTTTAGGTGTTGTTAATCACCCTCTTCTCCTTGATACTTTCTTCTCTTTAGGTTTTTGGGACACTACTCCCCTTGGGTTTTCCCCAAACAAAACAAATTTGGTATTACTGATGACACAAAGTCAAATCCAGCGTAGTCTGATCTCCTACTAATTAATTCTGAGGCCAACTCACCATCCTTGTGCAATGGTTTCCCATGTAAATAGGCTTATTTGATAGGCTACCCATTCATCTGCATATGATAATTTAGGCAAAATGCAATTCCATTAGTTTCATTGGTATAGATGGTTATTTCTTTCACATTCCAAATGAATTCTCTGAAGAATTTTTGTTTATAGATGATACAACTAGTTTGATGACATCTATAACTGATCGATAAACTTCTTTTGTTTGGATCTCTTACAGGTCCTCTTTGATGCCACTGGCAAATGTCAGGACAAATGTCATCCAATTTACAGACAGGGGAAGAGAATGGAATCTACAAAGTATAGACCAATGAATTTGATTTCCATTCCTAGAAGCAAGTAAGAGGCCTGGCTCCACATTCCAGATCTACCCCTTAATATCTGTATGTCTTTGAGCAAGTCACTTCCCTGTTCTGAGCACCAGCTTCTTTATTAGGAAAGTGAGAAAGTAAACCTAGATGGCCTTTAAGATCCATTACAACTCTTAAATCTATGAAATTCTAGACCACATAATTAAAGGGATGATTGAAAAACATTTAGAAAAAGCAGTGTTCGCAAAGAAACAATCATGGTTTGATCAAGAATGGATCATTCCAAAATAACCTTATTTCCTTTGTTACTAAGGGCTGCTAGACTGGCAGATTAGAAGAACACCATAGATTGGTTTAGTTTAATTCCACAAACATTTATTAAGCTCTTGTTTATGTGCAAGGCATATCTATCACGCAATCAACAAACATTAAGTATATACCATATTCAAGCCACTATGGTAGGTAATGAGATAAAAAGATGAAAGTGAAATATTCCCCAACCTTAAGGAGGGAGTTAAGGGCAGGGGTGGGGTGGAGAGAGGGGGAGAGAGGGAGGGAGAGAGGAGAAAGAGAGAGAGAGAAGGAGGGGGTAGGGGGAGGGAGAGGGGAAGGGGGAGGGGGTGAGAAAGGGAAAGGGGGAGGGGGTGGGAGAGGGAAAGGGAGAGAGAGGGAGAGGGAGAGAGAGAGGGAGAGGGAGAGGGAGGGAGAGGGAGAGAGAACAACCTAGGGAGCTCTGGATAGACTAGGAGTCAGGATGAGTCCAAATCTGGCCTCAGATACTTACCAGCTTTGTGACCCTGGGCAAGCCACTTAACCCTGTTTGCCTCAGTTTCCTCAGCTGTAGAAGGAGCTGGAGAAGGAAACAGCAAACCACTCAAGTATCTTTGCCGAGAAAATTCCAAATGGGTTCACAAAGAGTTGGACATGACTGAAATGACTGAATAACAACAAAAAGAGAAATATAGTTATATGCAAAAAAAAAGCAAAGTAATTTTAGGGAGGAGGGAGCATTAAGAGCTGGGGCAGGGGGAAGTTGAGAAAGGCTTCATGTAGAAGGTAGCATTTGAACTGAGTTTTAAATGAAACAAGGAACTCTAAGACACAGAGTTGAGGACAGAGAGAACAGAGCGGGACTGTGGAATGACCTGGGTAAGCACAGTATGTAGACTTGTTTGGATGAATGGTAGAGTGGCAGAAAGGGAGTAATATGAAATATAACTGGAAAGCCTGGCTGGAGTTAGATTATGAAGGTCTTTAAAGCTGGAAACAAATGAGTTTATATTTGTTTTAGAGGCAGTAGAAAGCCCCTGGAGTTCATGGAATAGGTGAATGACTTGGTCAGACATGCATTTCTGGAAAACCACTTTGGCAGTGTTATAGATGATGGTTTGGAGTGGGGAGAAACTTGAGGCAAGGAGACCGATTGGGAGATTAATGCAATAGTATGGGCAAAAGGTATATGATAGAAGCACTATCTAATACAATTTCCCACCATATGAGCTAGGCTAGTGGGTTTTTTCCCCCAAATGGCAAAGAAACTGTCTCAGAGACCTGATTATTCCAGGGAGCTAAGGCTCCGGTACCTTGGCAGCCTCCTGGTTAGCAGAGTAGGTTGTGTTAACTGCCATAGTTACTGATATCTCATGGCTTGTTTCTTTTATGCCTTCAGGCAAACAGGAAGTCACATTAAGGCTCAAGTCTTAGCCTGTGACAATCAAGTCTCTGGGACAGTTTGCCTTTTAGGGGAAAACTGGCCTAGCCTATTTTGCTACATATTGCTTCTACAAGATGTGAGGAGAATGTGAACTAGTATGGTGGCTATCTAAATGAAGAAGAAAAGATGTATGTAAAATATGCTGTGGAATTTAAATTAAGATTTGGCAACTGATTAGATACATGCCATGAGGGAGAATAGTCAAAGATGATACCAAGGTTTTGAACATGAGTCACCAGAAGAATAGTGAGGTATGGATGGAAGTAGGGATGTTCATAAGAAGATGGTTTGGGGGAAAAATTAATGAGTTATTTTTTGTCCAAAATGTCCAATAAGCAGTTGACCATATTGGACTGGAGCTAAGGAGAGATATATTGATCTGTGAGTCATCTATATACAGATAATACTTATACCTACAGAATTTGATGAGGTCACCAAGTGATAGGGTACAAAGAGAAAGAAAAGGAGTTTAAGACAGAGCCTTGGAGTACAGATACAGTTAGATGGTGTGATGTATATGGTGAGTGATTTAGAAGACTGAGGATTGGTCAAAAAGGTAGAAGGAGAATCAAGAGAGAACAGTATCATAGAAACCTAGAGAGGAAAGAGTATCCAGGAGGCAAGAAGTGTTCAAAAGTGTGAAAAGTAGCTAAGAAATTAAGAAAGATAAGAATTAATAAAAAATTTAAGAGGTCTTCAGATTTGGCAGTTAAGAGATTATCAGTACTTGAGAGACATATTTCAGTTGAGTGATGAATTTAGAAGCCAGACTGCAAAAAGCTGATAAATGAATGAGAAGAGAAAAAGTTTAGGCAAACATAGAAAGCTTTTCCCAGGAGGTCAGCTGAGAAAAGGAGAAATATATGGTAGGACCATAGTCTGTGGAAATGGTTTGGGTTTTGTTTGTTTTGGATGATGGAAAAATTGGCCACATTTTCAGGCAACAGGGAAGAACTAACGAATAGAGATTTATGATTAGAGAGATGATAGATCTGGGTAGTCTGCTAGAAAAGATGGAGGGGGATGAGTTAAAAAGTACATATAAGGGCTTTGGCCCTGGAAAGAAGGACTACTTCTTCATCAAAGACCAGAGTAAAAGAGAGAAGATGAGATAATGTGAAAGGTTTTTGAGTTATAGAAAAGGGAAGAGGAGAGGATTTATTACCAATGGCCTCTATTTTCTCAGTAAAGCCCTCAGCTGAGAGGAGGAGGTGATGTGAGAAGGTTAAGGAGAGAAAAGGAAATTAGGAACAGCTGCTGTGGGGAATAAGTTACAAAATCAGTTAGGAAAAATTGCTTTGCTGTGGTAACTGCCCGGTTGATATTATATAATACAAACTTATTAATAGAAATTTATGGTTAGAAATGCCTTTATCTATATAAATATACATTTTAAATTTTAGTAGAACATTTGACACTGTCTTGCTATTCTTATGGAAAATATGAAGAGATAGGGCATAGAACAATTAGGTGAATCGTATAGCATGATTAGGTGAATTCTGAAGGAACTGAATGGCCAGACTTCAAGAGTAGTTGCGGGGGGGGGGGGGGGGGGGGGGGGGGGGCGTGGAGCCAATATGGTGGCTGAAAGCAGGAACTTGTTTAAAGCTCTCCCCCAGGTCCCTCCAAACACCTATAAAAAATGGCTCTGAACAAATTCTAGAACTTCAGAACCCACAAAATAGCAGGGGGAAGCAGGGCTCCAGCCCAGGACAGCCTGGATGGTCGCGGGGTAAGGTCTATCACACAGAGCTGGGAGTGGAGCAGAGCAGAGCCGTGCCTGGACCAACCAGACCAGAAGCTGGGCGGAACAGGCCCTAGTTCCCTGAATAAGTGAGCTGTGGCAGTTACCAGACTTCTCAACCCACAAACACCAAAGACAACAGAGAAGTTCAGTGGGAAAAACTGCGCGGACAGAGTGAAAAAAGTTCAAGGTTCGGCCACTGTCCTGTGGGCCATGGAGGTGGTGCAGCTCCACGGCTGTTTACAGAATTACAGCTGCAGTTGCTTCTGGCTCCAGGCCCCCCTGGTAGGAGGAATTAAGTTGTGGATCAGAGCGGGAGTGCAGAACCTGCTTAGATCTGAGTCGTGGTCGGGGTTGGTGGTTCTTGGGGGAGGAAGAGCACTGGTGTGGCAGAGCTTGCTGTGTAGAAATACCTCTGAAAACAACAGCACAGCCCCTCAAGCTTGGGACAAAGTACTCTCTACTCTACAAGCAGTCATACCCTGATGAAAAACTCAAGGGTCAAGTAGTTGGCTGGAAACATGGCTAGGCAGCGAAAACACACTCAGATTCAGTCTCAGACTTTGGAATCTTTCTTTGGTGACAAAGAAGACCAAAACATACAGCCAGAAGAAGTCAACAGAGTCAAAGAGCCTACATCAAAAGCCTCCAAGAAAAATATAAACTGGTCTCAGGCCATGGAAGAGCTCAAAAAGGATTTGGAAAAGCAAGTTAGAGGAGAGGAAAAATTGGGAAGAGAAATGACAGTGATACATGAAAACCATGAAAAACAAGTCAATGACTTGCTAAAGGAGAACCAAAAAAATGCTGAAGAAAATAACTCCTTAAAAAATAGACTAACCCAAAATGGCAAAAGAGAGCCAAAAAAGCCAATGAAGAGAAGAATGCCTTGAAAGGCAGAATTAGCCAAATGGAACAGGAGGTCCAAAAGGCCACTGAAGAAAATACTACCTTAAAAATTAGATTGGAGCAAGTGGAAGCTAGTGACTTTATGAGAAATCAAGATATTATAAAACAGAACCAAAGGAATGAAAAAGTGGAAGACAATGTGAAATATCTCATTGGAAAAACCATTGACATGGAAGATAGATCCAGGAGAGATAATTTAAAAATTATTGGACTACCTGAAAGCCATGATCAAAAAAAGAGCCTAGATATCATCTTTCAAGAAATTATCAAGGAGAACTTCCCTGATATTCTAGAGCCAGAGGGTAAAATAGAAATTGAAAGAATCCACAGATTGCCTCCTGAAAAAGATCCCAAAAAGAAAACTCCTAGGAATATTGTTGCCAAATTCCAGAGTTCCCAGGTTAAGGAGAAAATACTGCAAGCAGCCAGAAAGAAACAATTTGAGTATTGTGGAAACACAATCAGAATAACCCAGGATCTGGCAGCTTCTACATTAAGGGATCAAAGAGCTTGGAATATGATATTCCAGAGGTCAATGGAGCTAGGATTAAAACCAAGAATCACCTACCCAGCAAAACTGAGTATCATGCTCCAAGGCAAAATATGGATTTTCAATAAAATAGAGGACTTTCAAGCTTTCTCAGTGAAAAGACCAGAGCTGAATAGAAAATTTGACTTTCAAACACAAGAATCAAGAGAAGCATGAAAACGTAATCAAGAAAGAGAAATCATAAGGGACTTACTAAAGTTGAACTGTTTCGTTTACATTCCTACATGGAAAGATGATGCGTACAATTCATGAGACCTCAGTATTAGGGTAGCTGAAGGGAATATACATACATACACACATATGTGTGTATATATATATATATATATATATATATATATATATATATACATATATACATATGTATATATATATGTAGAGAGAGAGAGAGAGACAGACAGACAGACAGAGGGCACAGGGTGAGGTAAATATGAAGGGATGATATCTAAAAAAATAAAATCAAATTAAGGGATGAAAGAGGAATATATTGAGAGAGGGAGAAAGGGAGAGATAGAATGGGGTAAATTATCTCGCATAAAAGTGGCAAGAAAAAGCAGTTCTGTAGGAAGAGAAGAGGGGGCAGGTGAGGGGGAATGAGTGAATCTTGCTCTCATCGGATTTGACCTGAGGAGGGAATAACATATACACTCAATTGGGTATCTTACCTCATAGGAAAGGAGGAAGGGGATAAAAAAGGGGGGATGATAGAAGGGAGGGCAGATAGAGGGAGGAGGTAATCAAAAACAAACACTTTTGAAAAGGGACAGGGTCAAGGGAGAAAACTGAATAAACGGGGATAGGACAGGAAGGAGCAAAATATAGTCTTTCACGACATGAGTATTGGGGAAGGGTTTTGCAAAATGATACACATGTGGCCTATGTTGAATTGCTTGCCTTATTAGGGAGGGTGGCTGGGGAGGGAAAAGGGGAGAGAATTTGGAACTCAAAGTTTTAAAAGTAGATGTTCAAAAAAAAGTTTTTGCATGTAACTAGGAAATAAGATATACAGGCAATGGGGCATAGAAATCTATCTTGCCCTACAAGAAAGTAAGGGAAAAGGGGAGTAGGGTGACAGAAGGGAGGGTGACTGGGGAATGGGGTAATCAGAATATATGCCATCTAGGAGTGGGGGCGTGGGTAGAAATGGGGAGAAAATTTGTAATTCAAACTCTTGTGAAAATCAATGCTGAAAACTAAAAATATTAAATAAATAAATAATGATTAAAAAAAAAGAGTAGTCACTAGGTCAACTTAGAAGGATTCTAGTAGGATGTTTCAGGATATATGCCTAACCATGTGCTCTTTAACATTTCTTATCAATGCCCTGGGCAGGGAATAAAAGACAGATTTATCCAGTTTATATATTACACAAAAGTGAGAGAAATAATTAACATGTTGGATTACAGTCAGGATCCCAAAAGATGTTGATAGGTTAGGATGTTGTGCCAAATCTACTGAAATTAATTTTAACATGGAGTATGTAAAACACTTGGGTTCAAAAATCAACTTTATGTGTACAAGATTAAGGAAGCTTACCTGGGAAAGAGTTAATCTGAACAAGATCTGAGGGTTCTACTGGCCTGAAAGCTCAAGATCAGTCAACAATGTGACATAGCACCAAAGATAAAGCTAATACATTTATTAGCTTTTGTATATATAAAGCTATTACATTTATTAACAGAAGCACAGCATTCAGGAGTAGGGAGGTGATAGTGCCACTGAATTTTGCCCTGATCAGGCCATACATATCTCGAGTATTGTATCAATTTTAGGTGCCATATTTTATGAAGGATAAAATTTTCCTAGAATCAGGAGTGGGGAACCTGCAGCCTCAAGTGTGGCCCTTTGACTGAATTCAAAAATTTGTTCTGTGAAGTTTGCATTCAAAGGGCCACATTTGAGGACCTAGAGGGCCACATGTGGCCTCAGGGCCACAGGTTCCCCACTATGGTGGCCTAGATGATAGTATTTAGGCAATTGTTTTGCTTATAATCATTGATAATATACTCAAACACAATTTTTATTCTTCATAGATTTTGGAATTCTGGCATTACAAACCATATAGCATAGCTAGAATAACATTGGTGTTAAAAAAATATGTATTTTTGTATTTGAGGGTAGGTTAAATAATTCCACAAATGCAATCAAGTCCACTCTCTCCCTCCAGTTTATTTCAGAGCCCAACTCACTGTCCTTTGGCTGTGTGTGTGTGTGTGTGTGTGTGTGTGAATGGATTACCTATCCAACTTGATGTTATATCCTGGGCAACAAGCATTTTTCATCCTTTTTTTCTTGTGTGAATTGTCAGGCCCACCTCACTTTAGTGGAAATGGATCTCATTGAAAAAAATTCTATAATATTCTGGCACTCAATGTGATGCCATGGCAAATGTAAGGAGGGAGAGCATTCCAAGCACAGAAACAGCCAGCAGCAAAAGCAGAGAGGTAGGAGAGGGAGCATTGTTGGTGAAGAATAACAAGTAGGTCAGTGTAGGTAAACTGCAGAATGTATGGAGGGAAATAAAGCATATGAAAACTGAAAAAAACAGGAAGGGGTCAGCCTGGGAACATCTTTAAATGCCAAACACAGGAGCTTGATTCCAGAGGCAATATATGTAATTTATTGAATAACTTGCCCTTTTAGAAAATCATTTTATCAGCTGCTTGAAGATGGATTGGAGTACAATTTCTCTGGCTGCTCCCTACACGGCTAATGCTCCCCTACCTCTACTCCAACTGCTGATCTCCCTGGCTTCTTTTTAAGTCCCAACTAAAATCCCACCTTCTACAGGAAATCTACCCCAACCACTTTTAATCCAGCGCTTTCCCTCTGTTAATTATTTTCTATTTATCCAATGTGTAGCTTGCTTTTGCTTTATATATATTAGTTTGCATTTCCATTCAATTTCAAGTTCCTTGAAGGTAGGGATTGTCTTTTGCCTTTTTTTGTATCCCCATGTAATAGCAATTTAGATTTGAAGATCTTTCCCACCCATTAATAGGCCATGTGACCTGCTTACATCACAGGAAGCCTAGGAGCTTCCTGACAGGAAAAGGAAGTTATGTCACAGAAAATGCTGAGAGAGAAAGAGAGCAGTTATGGCTGCTAATGGCCACAGTTGTGATAGCTAGAGCTGAACTGGCTGACTTAGCTATACTGTGAACTTGTTTTGGGAAGATCCCAGCAGGGGGTCGGAGAGGTTTTGGGATGGCCAGGCTCCATGTTGTGATATTGTGTATTGAATGTTTTACTGCTCTGATAGATTAGGTAAATGGCTTGTGGGATCTGGTTCTCTGGTGTCTGAATAAATGGTTTACTTCTTCTACCTTCTATGTGGAGAATCTCGTATACTTTGTGATACAGAACTACATAGGCATTTTGACAATTATCATCCATGTTGTTATTATTGCTCTGCTGATACACCCCAGCAAATAAGCACAATGCCTGCCACATAGCAGATGCTTAATGTTTAGTGATTAATTTTTTGAGGAGAGACTTTAGAGAGAACTATTTGAAAGCTACTGAAATATTCCAGGCAAGAGATGATGAGGGCCTAAACTAAGCTGGTGGCTGTATAAGTGTAGAAAATGGAATGTATATAAGAGAGGTGGAGGTAGAAATGACAAGATTTGACAACTGACTGAATATCTGGGGTAAGAGGAGTTGAGGACAACCTGAGGAACTGAGGTTGCTTACTTGGGTGACTGGAAAGAGTTGTGCTCTCAGAAGTAATAGGAAATTCAGAAGAGAGGTAGGTTTTAGGGGAAAGCCAATATGTTATATTTTGGACATGGTGAGTTTGAGATGCCTAAAGGACATAAAATCGTCAATGTCTGACTGGCAGGTGGTGATTCAGGATTAGCGCTCAGGAGAGAGACTAGAGCTGGATATAAATAGATCTAGGAATTATCTACATAGAGATGATAACTGAAACCGGGAGCAGCTGACATCACCAAATAAGATCGTTTGGGGGAAAAGAAAGAAAAGAGCGTGGGATAGCGTATACCCATAATTAATGGACATGACAAAGATGAAGATCCAGTTTTGGCATAAGCTAATTTAAAACAAATAAGTGGTTCCTTCCACCCTCACAGCTCATAGTTATCCCCCCTCCCAATTACTTGCATTTATTTTGCATACTTTTGGCATACACCTCTATTTGTAGAGGTTGTTTCTTCAATACTTTCCTGCCCCTGAACTCCCTCTCTCTCACCCTCCCCCCCATATAAGATTGAGAGACTGCAATGTGTATACAGAAAAGTAAATAGAAACAAAATAAATACAAAGTAATTTCCAGAGAACATTAGCTATTGTGAGGATTTGTAAAAGCCTTTTCTTTAGGAGATAGCATTTGAAGGGGGCTAGAGGTTCCAAGCAGAGCTGAGGAGGTGAAGCCTTCCAAGTATGGGATATGGAATAAGTGGATGATTTGGACTGGAACATGAAATAAGTGGATGATTTGGACTGGAACATGAAATTTGATCAATGAGTAATAAGCCTATAAAGAGGAGCTTGAGGAAGATTGTGGGAGGGCTCTAAATGTAATATAGAGGAGTTTGTATTTTATACCAGAGGCAATAGGAAACCACTGAAGCTTCTTTACTAGGGAAGTGATGTGGCCAAACCTATGCTTTAGGAATATCAATATGGTACTTACGCAGAGGATAGATTGGAAAGGGGAGAAGCTGGATGGAAGACGACCAGTTAGAACAGTATGACAATAGTCTAGTCAATAACTAATGAGGGCCAAAACTGGAATGGTTGTGGTATAGGGGGAGGGAAAAGAACAGATGTGAAAGATGCTGTGGAGGCAGAATCAATAAGACAAGGTGACTGATCTGACATGGCAGGGTTAGTGCAAGTAGAGGTGACTGTGACTCCTAGGTTCTAGAACTTGAGTAACCAGACCAATGGTAGTATTCTGAACAGAACAAAAGGGGGGGCAGTTAGGAGGAAAGGAGGGTTAAAGGGAAAAGATAATGAGTTCAGTTTTGGACATGCTATAGGACAGGTGGAGATATCTAATAGGCAGCTAGAGATGCTAGATTGGCATTCAGAAAAGATATGAAAGCTGGATATGTAAATTTAGGAGTCATCCACGTAGAAGTGATGATTGAACACAGGAGAGCTAACCAACTCAACTAGAGAAAGAACATAGAGAAGAGAATGAAATCCAGTACATCTCCTGGAGCATACCATGAATAGAGAGTGATATATGGATGGCAATCCAGGGAAACTGAGAAGCATCAGTCAGAGAGATAGGAGAAAAATGACAGAGTAGTATCACAGTTTGATAAAAGGATGAGAGAAATAGGGTGAAAGCTTGAGGAGATGCTAAGATCAAGAGAAGGTTTTTAAAGGACTGGGGTATCTGAGCACATTTATAGGCAGTAAAGGAGTCAGTGAATAAACATTTAAAATAAAATAGGGAGAAAAAAATTAGGGAGACTAGCTGTGTGACCTTGGGCAAGTCACTTAACCCCAATTGCCCTGCCTTCCCTCCTCAAAAAAAAAAAGAAAATTAGGGAGAGAGATGGGATGATTAAGGGGGTAAGCCTCCAAAAGAGATAGGAGGAAATAGGATTGAGGGCAAAAGTACAGGAGTTTATATTACTCTACTCAATAAACTCCAAAGCTTAACTGTTGCTTCAAAGGTAAAATATAAACTTCTGTTTATCTTTAAAAGCCCTTCACGCCCTGCCTCCAAAGTATCTTTCCAGTCCCATTATACATTACTGCCCTTTCCATATTCTATGGTCCAGCCAAACTGACCTTCTTCCTCTTCCTCGATATTGCACACCATTTCCCATCTCCATGATACAGGGCAGTATACTAACATCTATCTACCTACCTATAAAGATATATATATATATATATATATATATATATATATATATATATATATATATATACACACACACACACACACACACACACACACACACACACACATATGCATACTATACAGCATACTAACATATATAGTACTGAGATAAGGGCAGTAGTATATGTGCGTGTACATATATGTGTATGTGTGCCCATGCATGTGTACATGTTGTTTACTATGATAGAATATGAGTCCTTTGAAATTGGAGTTTCATTTTTAAAGTCTTTATCCTCAGTGCCTGTTACAATATCTGGCACATAGTAAACATTTAAAGAATGTTTGATTATTGATTGGATGGGGGATGATACTGAGGTGATCTGAAGAGTAGTACTGGGGAGGAACTCAAGATGGATAGCTTCACTCTTCTCAGTCGAATATAAAGAGAATTCCTCTCAGGAGGAGGAAGTGGGGAAAAGAGTAGTTTGCAGAAAGTGGATGTTTGAAACAGATGCTGTCATGAGTGAAATAGAGACATTCAGGGAAGAGTAAAAAGATTGGTATAACACGGCAACAGTCATGTTAAGGTTACATAAGATAAATCTGTAGTGGTCCCAGGTACCAAGATTGCTCCACAGTGTTTAACAAGCAAAATCTGAGTAGAAGCATTGTAAAAGGTTGCTGAGAATAATGAAGGATTGGGATTTGAAAAAGAATGAGCAAACAGGACGAGGGCAAGAGGCTCAAACATAGAGGACATCATAGAGTGGAACTTCT
Organism: Trichosurus vulpecula; assembly: GCF_011100635.1. Taxonomy (NCBI): domain Eukaryota; kingdom Metazoa; phylum Chordata; class Mammalia; order Diprotodontia; family Phalangeridae; genus Trichosurus; species Trichosurus vulpecula. Next base: position 201,090,755 of record NC_050574.1, on the reverse strand, counting down.
TAAATACAAGGACCCAGAGGAAAGCAGGACCCAGGTGGTGAAACTTTGGTAAAAATGAAGACTAGGTTTGGGAAAGATAAGGTACAGGAAGAGCTGAAAAGATGGAATGTTATAGGCAGATAAGAGAACTTCAAAATTATGGATTGTGGAAGTGGAACACTCATGAGTAATGATAAAATTACAAATATAATTAACCAACCCTATGTGTGGCTGAAAGTGTAGTTTACTTATGTGAAGCAAAGGTGCAGCTCAAGGAGTTGAGGTTGATGGGCCAAGGATATTTGAAAAGGTTAGAGGTCTGCAACAAACAAATTTAAATCCCCAAATATAAGCGCAGATTTTGCAGCATTGAGTCCAGGTAGAGGACGGCTAGAGAAAGGAGAAAGAACGACGGGGGATAAGAGAGTGGAGGCGGGGAGAGTAAGAGTAGACACCAGGGTCAATATAGAGTGACAGATCCAAATGGTGAAAATTTCAAAAGAGAAGAGGTGGCCGAGGGACTCCCTCAGGAAAAGTTTGCAAGCCTCGGGGCTACATGAATTACAAGAGTGGAAAGCAATTCTTAACCTGAAACTAGGCAGCGGCCCTATTCAAAGCCAGGTACAAGTCCGAGCATGGATTCCGCAGGCGTAGCCCAGGGTCAGCTACAGACCACAGCCGGTCCTCAGAGCTGGACTTCATCATCACCTTTTGGGGGCTGTATTGATGGTGGTTGCTTTTTAAAAAAAAATATCTTCTAGTTGCAAGATCAGCACTTTCCACCCCGCCAGGCGGCCTCTCCCCCGGGTTCAGGGAGAGGTTGGATGACCACTGGCCGGGAGGCGCTCCGGTACTCCCCGCCGCGGGGCCAGGGCTGAGGCAAGGTGACCTCGGGGCTGCATCGCCTCTCCAGGAGCTCCTGGACACCTTTTCCGTATCGAGTAAATGCCGGAGGGAAGGTGAGGCGGGGATCCCAAGGCTCCTCAGTGGTGACTCTAAGAGTAAAAGGCCCCGCAGGGATTGCGAAGACCGAAGGAGCAGACTGCACTGGTCCAAACTCCGAAGGCGGGGAGGGCTGGGAAGACCGGGAATGCGAAGCCCGACTCGAGGCCCCAGCCCTGGGACACTGGCAGCGTGGGCTCCGCCCCCGACCACCTGACCTCCCCGCCGGGCAGACGTTATGCAAATGACCTACCCCGACTGAGTCTCTTCTACCTTTCCCTTCCTTTCGCCCCGCCCACCACGCACGCGTCCTCCCATCCTCCTTCACACCCCGCCCCCTTCAGCCCAATTTCTCGGCTGCGCTCCGCCCCTCTCCGCCCACGCGCTGTGGCCCCCTGCCGCCGCCGCCGTCGCCGGAGACCAGCCTTGGGGGTGGGGGGAGGCGGGGGGTGACGGTGGCCGGTAAGGCTCCTTCGACAAGGCGGCGATGTCCGCGAGCCCGGAGCGCGCCGCGGCGGCAGCGGCAGCTACAGCGGGGCCTCATGCGCAGCGCGGCAGCCTGGCCTTTGGCCTCCCTCCGGCTCTCGTAGAGCGGGCCCGTGGCAAGAACAGTAGCCGCCGAGGCCGTGAGGTCTCTGGCGTGTCTTCCTCCTTTTCTTCCTCCTTCCCCTTGGCCGTCGGGTACTGAGCCGGGGGAGGGGAGGTGGCCTGGGTGGCCGGGGCGGGGGCTGCCGCTTTGAGGATGGGAATCCTCTTCACCAGGATATGGAGACTGTTCAATCACCAGGGTGAGAGACGGAGGGAGGGAGGGAGGCCTGAGCTGGAGGGGAGACGGGAGGCGCCTAAGGGGAGGCGAAAGGGACATTTCCAGCCGCGGCGCCCGCGCGTACTCTGGGGCTGGGGGGTAGGGAACGTGGCTCCCTTCTTGCTGCGGGGGAAGGCGCGCCAGGTGTCCCCTCCTCCCGCGGATCCGCTGCCCCCAGAACCGAGCCCTCACTTCCCACAGACCAGTCGGGAGATGCCTCCTTGCACACCTTCTTCTCCTTTCCACTCTTGTTGCGGTCCCTGCTCCCAGGCTTGTACGTGTCTCCCTTGGCCAGGAATGTGGTAGAAGGTGGAGGACTGGAGTGCGCCGGGTCTCTGGTCTTCACGCCCCTCGCCCCCCGGGATCGCTAGGCTGCCACCCACCTGCCCCGGCTGGCGACACGTGCCGCCTTCCAACTTTTCTAATTGGAGTCTGGGTGAGGTGGGGTTCCCTAAGTTACTCCCTTTTAGCCCTGTAGGAGCGAGTGAGATTTTCAGTCTGCAAAACTTAAGGGATCCCCGGCTTGGCAGATCGCGATTGAGATAAACTCCACGTCTATATAACTCTCTTCTTCTCTGGAGCCTTAGTTTCCTTGACTGAAAAAGGAGCGAATTGGACTAGATGATAGCTAAAGGTCCCCTTCCTAATCTTAACAACCTTTGTTTCCCTTCCAACTTGGAAAGCCTTTGATTCCTGGAATTCTTCTGCCAGTCCTTTGGAGCAGCCTTTGGGTATTTGTTAGGGACCCATGTCAAATGTTGTACGGTTAAAGCTGTCTGACCCTTTTCGTTGTTTGGTTTATGCTGTTATGATCTCATTTTAAGTATTATGAGATGGTTGCCCGAAGGTTCTTTTAAGGCATGAAAATATAATTTCGAATTAGTGATGTGTGTAATTGATATTTGAGATCTCGGCACCAGCTGTATCGGGATATGAAAATGTCCGTGATTTCTCTTGGCTACAGTCATAGGTACTGGCTGCCTACATTCATAATAGAAGGAAATGCTAAATTTAGGAAGGAGCAGGGGTTCTTGATTTTTTGGTGTGAGGTCATGGACCCTTTGGCAATCTGGTGAACCCTATGGATCCTTCATAGATTAATGTTCTCCAGTGCATTAAATAAATTACATCAGATAACAAAGGAAACTAATCATGTTGAAAATGCAGTTACCGAAATATTTTGAAAAACAAAAAAGTTCATGCACCACAGGTTAAGATTTACCCTTGAGTTAGAGGTTAGTGAAAATAAAGATGTGATTTTTTTTAATCTCATTCAAGTTTACAAATTTCTTGAAATTTATCCAGACTCCCACCCCTTGTTAGGAACCCCTGATTTAGTCCCCCAAATAAGTTACCTTTTTCCTAATCCTGTTTTGGAACCGATTGTGGTTATAAAAGGCTGTTACCAGTAGTTACTAAGTCAGTTGTTTCTGTAATTAATGATACTTCAGATAAGTTTTGTGTAAGGCTGTGTTCTTTTCAAACAGATGGATATTTATGTTTGTAAGATTTCAAGAATTATTATGAAACATGAGTACTGACCTTTAAAATAGGGAAGTGATTGACACTTTAATGTAAAGTAGCAGACAAAAATACTCAAAATGGGATTTTCCCAACACTTTATCTTCTTTTTAAGCCTGGTTTCCTGACTCATCATTTATGCTATCAATAATTTCTATTCTATTCTTTGTGGATGTTGTTCATGGTGTAGTCATATGCCAAAGTTCCTAGAGTCACATTTGGATATAAAGTGGTTTCTGTGACAAGAGTCTCCACCCTACCTACTTTTCTATGTTTCAGCTCCCTGAAGAATATGTTGTAGGGGGTAGGATTGCAACTTATAATGGTTGTGTCTGTTGTTTATTTGATTTAAAAAAAAACCCAAAAACACTAATTCAAAGAACTACTCTAGACAGCTCATATAATAATTCTAGTTGAAAGTAAGATATATCAGATTACATTCTCTTTCTACATTTATATTTGCTTTAAAATAGTGAAGAATTGTCATGGTTCTTATTAACTAATTGTATATACTAGGCAAGTTATTTTGCCTCCCTAGGCTTCAGTTTCATCATCTGTAAAATAAACTATACTAAATGATCTTCTAGGTATCTTTGCACTCTAAAAATTTAACATACTTGAGATTCAGTTCATTTATTACCATTTTACCTGCCTTAAGGCCTATGGGCCAGATCAGTTAATCTTCTATAACCGTGGGTTATTTGTCACATTTTACCAAACCCTGTTGTGAATATTTGGAAAATTTGACTCTTCAAAATGAACTTTGTACTCTGCAATTTCCTAATTTTAATGTCTGGTAAAAGTTAGGTTTCTGTGATGAAAAATGAGTTGTGTCTTTATCAGTAGCCTCTCCTCAGCAATAAGCAAAGGTTTAAAGACTAAAGAATTGAGTTCAGCAAGAATTTGTAAGTACCTGCTGTGTGCAAGATACTGTGTAAGGCATTGTGCTAAAGAATGCCAGCATGTTAGTTTTGTTGAACTTCCTGTATTTCTCAGCTTGGGACATTTTTATATGATAGTTATAATGCAAATCTATAAGGATATTGGAAAATATATGGCACAAGGACCTATTAAAATGAGGTATATGTAATAAAACGGCAACTTAGTCAAGTGTTAGTAGAGGTTACTTTTGTATGCTATAATGACCATTAAAGATGGAATATCAAATCATACCTTTGAATTAATTACCATATTTTAATGTTCAATAAGTGCATTGAACCTTTATCAGTTAGCTCACTAATAAGGTATCTTTTTGTTTATGTATCTCTTGATGCTCGTTTTACCAAGGATAAGATGTATCCCTACTTATTTTTCATAGTAAGCTTTTGAAAGAATGGTCTTTTGAATTTCAGAATTTGCTGTATGAGCGAATCTAAGTTATATCTCATTTTTATCTGGTTTTTATACAGCAGTTTTTCTGCATTATGTGTTGAAAGATAATTGACTAATGAGCAGCCTAGGGATGACTGAAGTAATACCATTTAGGTAAAACAAAGCATCTGAGGAATGTGTTGCTACAAATTGTTGACTCTCTGCTTGGAAAGGATGCTCTTTGATGAAATACTGTTGTGATATGGCTCAATTCAATAACCATATATTAAAGCCCTTCATTTAACATGTTCAAGGTACAGTGTGTTTGAGATTATAAAAACAGGGCTCCTGGTTTTAAAGGAGCTTGCAATCTAACAAGAGACGAAGAGAACACATGTACACAAAGAACTATAATACAAATTGGAGCATGAAAAATTCATAGAAAAGCACCTGTTTACATAAATTTTTTGCCATATCCTCTTTCTGAAGTATGTCAAGCTATTGCTCCATATGCTTTTTAGGAATTTGATGTAGTTACTAGAGTTTTCTGGTATAAGCTTCACTTCACAAGACATTTTTGGCATAGACTACAGCACTCACTCTACTTGTGCTTGGGTTAGTAATTCCTTGAGGAATGACCAGTAATGTTTTTTAAGTAAGTGAAAGATGATCACTGGAGGATGACAAGTCATAAAATAAAATGTTATTGTAGCAAGGAAAGTATAGATAAAAGAAAGAGGCTGTTGGTGCTAAAATGAATTCTGAGGGAAGTTGTAGAATCTTTTCCAGGTTTCCTTTGTAAAATCAACCTTTCTGATAGATCTTTTAAAGAGGAGTTGAATTCATCTATTAAGAATCATGGTTTATACTTATGTTTAGAATTATAGATTAGACTAGTGGTTCCCAGTAATTTTCTGTGCTTGGCATACTTTTTAGCTTACCTGAGCTCCATGAGAAAATAATAAAAGTAAACATAAGAATGGTTTTTTTTTTGTTTTTTTTTATAATAATGGTTTTGGTGGTATTATAATCTAGAAACCTAAAGGCCAATTATGTCTTATTTATGTATGTGAAAAGCATCTCTAAGAGCTGAGGGGTTTATTGTCTGTCTGCAACACTACGGCACCTTTGCTGTAAATAGCACATTGTATTTTAAATATATTTCATGTGTGTGTATTTTCAAATTGTATGAGGAAGCCTGATTAACTCAGCCAAGATATCATTTTGAGGTCTTCTGACTTTGGAGACAATCTTATTTCTACCTATCACTGCGTTTTTGGATCCTGATTCAATCATCTGCTTTATTATCTGTTGCTTCAGGCTTTGTGTCATCTGCAAATTTGATAAGCTTTCATCCAGGGCATTGATAACATCGAATAGAACATGACCAAGAACAGACCCCTATAGCACTCCGTTTTAGACCACCTTCTAGGTTGGCATTGATCAACGCTCTTGCAGCCAGATATTCAGGTAGTTGGGAAAGCACTCATCAACACAATTACCTGGCCCTGTTTCCTCCATCTTGTTCACCAGAATATTTTGAGAAACTTTGTCCAAATGCTGTGTTGAAATCCTTTGTCTTTGGTGTTTCCCTAATGTACTCATCTAATAATCCAGCCCAAAAAATGAATTGAGATTAGTCTAGTATGACTTATTCTTGATGAATCCGTACTGCAATATGGTGATTGCAATATTTTAAAATTTAAATTAATTTTTAAAATTTCTTGTCCTCCCACGTTCCCCCTTGTAACAAATACAAATAATGTAATGACAATCTACTTCAAAAGACTTGAGCTGCTTTCCTTTCTAAGTGGTCATAAAACCATTTATTGTAATTGCATTCTAGAATTGTTTAAAAATTGATGTCAAGCTAGTTGACTTATCATTTTAAGAAACCTTTCCCTTTTTGAAAACTAGAACATTTTTTTTTCTAGTTCTGAAGTGTATTTCTCTATGCTTTTTCAAAGTTGTAGATAATCACATCTAATTTATCTGCGTACATTAAAATCTCTACTCCCTTATGTTACCTGTAATTGGCATCTAGGTATCTGAAACCACAAATATTCTTACTGTTCCTCATCCTGGCATATGTCTACTTTATGGTGTATGGTTTTCTTCATTGGTATCAATCTTTCTATGTAATTTTATATCTGACTTAGTGAATGAATGTAGTTTGTTTTCTCTTGCTCTACCATTTTCAGTTTAAATCTCTCACAAGCCTCTAGTCAATCAACAAACATCTATTAAACTCCGTCTATGTGCCAGAAATTATTCTAGGCATTGGAGATAAGACGAATAACTCCGTATCCTGAAGGAGCTTATATTCTATCAGGAGAAACAACATGTATATATATAAGTAAATACAAAATTTATACAAAATAATTACAAGGTAATTTCTTAGTGGTGGCTGGGGTGACACCCTGTTAGCTGGGAGTGTTCAGGAAAGGCCTTGTATGTAACATTTGAGCTGAGTTTTGAAGAAGTTTAGAAGTCTTCTTTACAGTGTTCATTAGATCACCTTTATCGCTACTCAAAAGCTAGTATGTAGTCATATCTGAAGCCTCTTCATGAAAATTCAGGTTCTGTACTCTAACCTGACCATCTAAGTATTTGAGTTTTTAGAACCAGATACAGACTGGGAATTTGGTATAGGGATTCTTACAAGCTGGTAATGAATGTATCTGATGGAGAAATTTTGATGTGTAGAGAAAAGAAAAACTAGGATGTCATGATGTACACTTAGGACATAAGTCCTTTTTCTTTCTGTTAGTATTTATCCTAAGCCTCTGGTTTTAATAATCCTGACATTCTTACAGATCTGTGCCACTTTTGATTTTTGATTTCATCTTCACTTCTTTGTCCTCACCCTTTACATCCTACTTCAGTCTCTTTAGTCAGTTCTTCCCTTTTTTCATAAGAAACATTTTTGTTAATGTTGTCAGAATTTCTTGAAAGCATCCTATCCCTCTTTGATTGACATCCCCTAAAGAATTTTAGGCCATTCTTTCTTAAACCTTTTGAAATATGCTCTCTCCAAATCTAAGGTGCATGGTGGAGAGGGAAGAGAGCATAGGAAAGCAAATTTTTTTTCACATTATTAAGACAAACATGATAATATTCAAGATAGTCCAGAAGTTGAATGGGCTATCTTGATCTATAGAAGTATGGTATGAGCAAAGGTACACAAGGCTGGAAGGTCAATAGTGTGTTTGTAGGGATGGTGAATAATTAGTATTTTTGGAGCAGACAGTTCATGAAGGAGAGGAGTGGGAAATGAGGCTGGGAAAAATTAAGTTGAGACTAAATTGAAGAAGGTTTTAGTTTTAATTTGAATTTCTCACTCACTTTCAGCTTCCTAAATTCTCTTTTGTTGTTTTCACATTCATTTGTTTGTTTACATAGGTAAAGGAACCATGGCTTAGTCAAGTACTCCTTAAAGCTGGCCTGCACAACATATGGCCTCTTTTACATCCTGTATGTTTTCAGAAGGCCAACTGAAATCCTTTGGCAGTAAGCGGACTGCGGGCAGTATGTTGTACACGCTTGCCCTAAAAGCAAATTGTTGAAAAGTTGGAGAGACTGGGAATGAGATGAGCTTAGAAAAAGATGGATGTGGTTAGGAATTACTGATGGTAGTCTTTTAAAAAAAATACAGATGTCTGTAAAATTTTATATTTAGTGTCACTGTAGTTGATCCAACGTTAATATGGTCTAGAAGTGAAGCTCACATAGTTGGGTATCTAGCATCTGAAGGAACACAAAATTTTATCAAGTGCTTATATCACTATCTCCTAATCATCTGTGTTGTCATCTACGAGTACTGCTCTCCTCCTCCTCCCTGCCAGCCCACTTGCCTCCAACAAACACACTTCCAGGATCTCCTTTTAGATAATTCCAGCACCCAACTAACATGTTTTTCTCTTCTTGCTGTGTCCTACTTTAGTCTTCTGGGACTTCAACATCTATTTTCAAGATGACAGCATATCCACCTGCTTTTTAAATTCCACTGGCCTTCATTTTCCTTCCATATCGGTGTAGGAAGCTAAGCACTTGTGGTAGAGATACCACCATTACTCAACACATTTTTAAAATTCCTTCTTTGGAATTGCTTCAGATCTACTGTAAAAGCCACACAATGCATTCTGTATCTAACCAAACTAGCTTACTGGTTGTGTTGTGCTTTTAACATATATTGAACTTTAAATTCACTTAAATAATACAGACATCTACTGTAGTAGAGTTGCCCCAATGTTGTCTAGTCATATAAAGGAGTACTACTCCTTTGTAGTGGAAAAACTATAAGAATTTGAGTCAGAGTGCCTGAGTTCAAAAGTTTTAGACCTATACTTACTGTTTATGTTCTTGGAAGAGTCACTGGGTCTCTTCATTTTGGAAATGGTGGGTTGGACTAGATCAGGGGTGGGAAACCTGTGGCCTGGAGGCCACATGTGACCTTTTAGGTCCTTGGGGGCAGCCTTTTGACTGAGTTCAAGTTTTACAGAACAAATCCTTTTATTAACGGGATTTTTTCTTTGAAGTTTGAATTCAGTCAAGGGCCACACTTGAGGACCGAGAGGGCCACATGTGGCCTCAAGGCCACAGGTTCCCCACCCCTGGACTAGATAGATAGTTTCTAAGGTCCCTTCCACCCCAAGCCCTCTGAATGTCTTATGTACCTTATAGAATTGGAATTTGATGACTGGAATAAGCAAAAGACATTTAATTCCAGTAAAAATTTATTATGTTCCTACTTTGTCAGTAGGAGCCTGAAAATGAACTTGTACTAACTTGATAATTTGTTTCAAGTCAGCCCTGTTTGTAATATAATACGCCTGAATTCCAGCAGTGTAAAGATAGAAAGCTACAAGTGAAATATGTACTCTGCTATCCGTTGTTGTTTTGGACTCTTTATCCATCTATTTTACCAGTATTATCTTTATTTCAGAGCACAAAGTTATCATTGTTGGTCTGGATAATGCAGGGAAAACCACCATTCTTTACCAATTGTGAGTATTCGTTAATTTTTTTTTGAAAGAAAATTTAATTGTGACTGATTATGTTCCTTGTCTGGGTGATTTATAATTAAGGAAAGCAAAAAACTAAATTACACCTGAAATTTAAGTTGTCCTATAGGGAGGCAGGGTGGACTCTGGTTCTAAATAAGGAATCAAGTTTAGGTTTTAATTTCTAGCTCTGCCAATAATTCATATATTAGGCAAGCCAACAGTTTTTCCATATGTCATCTTTTTTACCTGTGAAAAGAAGAAAAATAATAAATCACACAGTTCTCTGATCACAGGATTCCTAGTAAATAAACCACCATGAGTTTTCTAAGGTTCTCTAAAACCGCCTTTTTCATGGTTAGAACCACCTCCTCTTATACTTTTAGCTTACTTTGTGGTTGATGGGTTTGGGGATACAAAATATGAAGGGAAATTCATAATATTGTCAGATTTTATTGCTTAGTAGAAAAATTGGCAAAATCAACCAGCAGTTCTTTCTAATTATGATATGATGGATTGATTTTTTTCCCTCCAGTTCTATGAATGAAGTTGTACACACATCTCCCACTATAGGAAGTAATGTAGAAGAAATAGTAGTTAATAACACACGTTTCCTAATGTGGGATATTGGCGGCCAAGAATCTCTTCGTTCTTCATGGAATACTTACTATACTAACACTGAGGTAATGCTTCACTATACAGTAAAACTTAAAATAACCAGATGCTTGGGGAGACAGAATATTATGGTTAATTATCTGAAATTTAGTAGGAAAGCCTTTTTAAAATTTTGATTTCCATTGAAAATTTTTTGTAAAATGAAAGAACATTAATTCTCAGATGTATATAGTAATGTAGAAATTGAAGGTTTAGAAGATTGCCTTCAACGTACAGATATCCAAAAAGTTGCAGTTTCGTCTAAATCTCCTGCCTTCAGCTTGTCAGCTTGTCATTTCCCTCTTTTCCCTTAAAGTACAATGCTGTAAATTTCTTATTATTTTAGGTTTCCAGTTAATAAAAATTTCTCTTTTCTGTTTCTGTTTCTGTCCATAGATATATTCTTATGTCTATCTATCTCTATATCTTTAAATTAGCATCAAACTGTATGTATCATTTACAATGCTTTATTTTTATTTAATTAGTATTGTAGTTGGACTATTCTCAATTTAATGGAATATTCTTATTTGTCATGTAGAAAGAGCTCTGGCCCTGGGTTGTTTCTCTGCCACTCATCTAGCCTTGTGTCCCTGGCCAGGTCACTTGAGTTTGTTCATCTATAAAATTAAGTTAATAACAGTCAGACTATGTCCTTTACATAGGGTTGTTGTAAGGTGAATATGTTAATTATGCCAACCACTTTGTAGTCAAAAGGGACTAATATGCCTGTAAGATGATAGTATTATGAAGCAGTGGGGGGGGGGATAATGAATAGAGTGGTACAGGATTTTAAGTAAGGAAGACTTTGGTCTGAATCCTGACTTTGACCTAAGGTAAGTTATTTAACTTCCTCCAGTTCTTCATTTATAAAATGGAGCTGGTAATATCTCTAGCCTTCGTAGGATTGTTGTGAGCTTTAAATGAGATGTCTTTGTAAAGTGTTTTTCACACCTTAAGCTGCTAAACAAATGTCATTTATGATGATGCTGATGATCCTACCTCCTGAACGCTGTTTCTAGGGCATTGGCCTATAAGAATGCAGTGGTGTAAACCTCAGAGATGAATTGAGAAATTGTCGTTCTTTTGAATACCAAAAATTATGAATTGATGAAATATAAACCTACAAACACTAGAAAACTATGTTGACAATAACTACTTGCTGTTTTCTATTTCCTTATGCTACCCCTCATCTCTGCCCCAAGTTTAGATCACATTTTTAGAGCAAAGGAAAGGGAGTCCATGGAGAACATACCTTTCTAATATTTTAGACAGCCATTCACATGGTATGTTGACAGCAATGGAGCTGATGTGTTAGTTAAAGTGTAGTGGGAAGAAACATTCTTTCAGGAATAAAATCATTAGTCATCTATTAAGCAAGAGAAGAGAGGAAGTAGAGTACTGAAGCTTTTCTTCCAATTGTATTAGCATAGGAGAGGCTTCCTTAGCTTTAAATCTTTTTTTATGGCCAGAACAAAACCAGATCAAACAAAAAAGCATTCTAAAAATATCAAATGTTAATTAAGGCAATTTGATTAAACTTTATCTGTGATTAGTACCACCATGAACCAAATAAACTAAATCTGCTGTGATCTAATTTCTTTTAGTTTTCCAGAGCTTATAAAACTAAGAAGTTATAGTATGATTCCTGCCAGACCTTTTACCAAATCTTCTAGTTCTATCTTTTATATTTCTATTAAAGAAGTATTATATTGGCAAGAATCAGAAGTGCCAAGTAAGGAGAAAGTGTGTGTGTGTTTTTACATAGACACAGAGTAATTCTTTAACAATCACGCTGTTTGCACTTTGTTTTTGTTAGTCCAGACCAGGGATTTCGTTGGTGTAGAGAATTCCTAGGGTGAGGATTCCCTCCACATAAATAACCTGACACTTTTATAGTGCTTTACTGCAATAGTTAAGAGTTACATAATGCTTTAAGGTTTGCAAGATTCTTTAGATAGAGTTATCCATTTGATCCTCACCGATATCTCTATCTTACAGCTGAGGAAACTGAAACTGACACAGAGAGATCACAATGTGCCCATAGAGTTTGTGAGTGTTGGAAGCAGGATTCACATTCAGTTCCTCCTCACTTGAAAATTCAGTATTCTAACTACCATGTATTTTATGAGTTTTAAAGGAATTCACTATGTGATTACTAATGATTTTGTTTTAAAATTATTTTAGTTTGTCATTGTTGTTGTGGACAGTACAGACCGAGAGAGGATTTCAGTAACTAGAGAAGAACTCTATAAAATGTTAGCACATGAAGTAAGTAATATTTCTTTTAAAATATTTGTGTATTTTGTTGCTCGATGTTTGTTTCTTCTAATTTTCTGTGTTGATGTTGGGATCTCTTTTGAATGAAGTTCAGAAAGAACACTCCCTCTTACCATACTGGCCAGCCATGCTGTTGACTCTTTTCTGTTTCCCAAATTGGAAGTGAAACTGTGACAAGCAACAGAAAAAAATGTGGGAGAGTGGTGATGTTCTGTTGTACTTATTAGCCCAAGTGTTTGGTACATGTCTGGTTTAGAGAATGCAGAGAATAGGAAGTTTGGGAAGTAGATTGTTGTTGTTCACTTGTTTCAGTCGTGTCTGACTCTTCATGACCCTGTTTGGGGTTTTCTTGGCAAAGACATATTTCCTTCTCCAGCTTATTTTACAGATGATGAAATGGAGGCAAATGGGGTTAAGTGATTTTCCCAGGGTTACACAACTAGTAAGTGTCTGAAGTTGGATTTGAACTTAGGTCTTCCTGACTCTAGGCCTGGCAGGCTCTCCACTTCAACACTTAACTGCCCTTTTATTAAGTATTTACCATGTGCTAAAAACTATGCTAAACTCTTGGAATACCAATAGAAAGTGACGCAGCAGCCCCTGCTCTCTAAAAGTTCACACTCTAATTGGATAAGACAACTCAAGTAAATTCATACGTAGGGTGGGTGCAAAACTTAATGGACCTTGGGGTACAACATTGACAGGACCACTGGCAAGGTCCAAAAGTCCTTAGGGCAGGGGTGGGGAACTTGCGGCCTCAAGGCCACATGTGGCTTCTAGGTCCTCAAGTGAAGCCCTTTTACTGAATCCAGACTTCCCAGAACAAATCCCCTTAATAAAAGGATTTGTTCTATAAAACGTGGACTCAGGCAAAAGGCCATACCAGAGGACCTAGAAGCCACATATGGCCTTGAGGCCGCAGGTTCCCTACCCCTGTCTTAGGGTATACTTTTGGGAAGGGGAGAAATCCTGATACAATACATGTTGGTGGGATTCACGATGAGGCCATTGGGGAAATATCCTGAAGTAGGCTCTGACTTTGAGAGCCAGGTGGTGGTCCCTAGGTAGGGAGTGTTTGGAGTGAGGTCATTGGGGGAAGGGATCTCAGACTCATCTGGTATTATTGAAGAACTTCAGTTGCTTGTGGCCAGTATTCGCTTTTCTTTCCCCTGCACGTGGCCCTGATTCTTCTGCTGGCTGCATTAGTATTCTTCAGGGAAGAGTAATGAAGCTATACACATGGTTTTGAAAGGCCTTCCCTTGGTATACCTACTTGCTCTATTTTCAGTTTAGAAAATACCAGGTGAACAGTAGAGGGCCACTTTCTTGCTACATTACTGTAGTAATGATACATTTCTTACCTGACTCCAAAGGGCTGTTCCATGTTATATTTCATGAAAGCTTAAAATTTTTTTAAAAAAAATCTAAATACATTTAAGGAAGTTTTTTCAAGAATATGTTAACTGAAAAGCATACTGTGGTAAAAAAATATGAAATACAAAAATAATAATATGTAAAGATACCTATCCAAAGTAAAGATATCATTCTTCAATAATTTTTCCTTTATTTAACCCAAAGCAATCTTTATTTGATGGTGATCCAATTAATGATATTTTGGGGGAAAAAAAAAACACCCAACCAGCTGAGTTTCACATTTGGATAAAAAATGAGATTTAGTGACAAAGAAATTTTACAGATTTCTTACTGCAGAAGAAGATCTTACTTAAGCCATAATGACCTTTGAATTATTTTATGTTAGGAGGAATACCGAAAACATTTTATAATGTAGAAGTAAATAAATTTGTTAAAATATGAACTAGTGGTATAAAAGAAATTAAAGTGGCAGCTTTTTTATAAAGAAGTACGAAACCTTCAAAATATAGCGCTTAAGTGGCAGGACATAAACATTGGACCTTTACAGTATAGGCCAAATCTTTGAAAGGAAATATAATTGAGATTGAAATTGGATGATGGCAAGGCAAGAATCAATACAGTTTATCTACAAAGTTTCTGGCTGTTGTTGAAATATTAGTACATATATTTTCCCCTCGCGTAGCTCTCATATTAAAATGTAACACACTAAAAAGATACCTAAAATATTAGATCCTTATATATTGTCCTGCAACTACACACACACATACAGTAGTAACCATTACACGGTGTAAACTATAAAATATTCTGTGTAGTCCTATTTTCTTGACATATTTTGCCTTTTTAGCAGCATTCTCCATCAGTCACTATCCTGTGGGAACAAAAAGTGATGTGTTTCTGTATTGCTTTTTTAGTTTGGATGTCAACAGAGAGATAGAGCCATTTCCCCAGAGGGACAAAAAAAGATAGAATGAGAAAAAACCAACATACCTCACAAGTGAAGTAACAATAGAGGGAGGAAAATAGTCTGAGACCAGAGGAAGGGCCTGGGTTGAAGAAAAGGCCAGTGTGAGTGAAGAAGGGGACAAAGATAGGGTGAGGGTGAGGGGGAGATCAAGAAACAGGAAAAGTGTTAGAAAAATAGAGGAAGAGAAACAAGAAATAGGGTGTTTTATATTAAGAAAAATTCTTTGTAGTTCCCTATTTTTAATTACTGTTTGATTATAATAATGTTTTTATCTCTGTGCAAAAGATTGGGAATATAGACCTGTAAGAAGATTTAAACTTGAAACACATTCTTTAAAGTTAAATTTCTGCCTGGGACCATCTTCAAACTGGTTAATTCCTCAGTCTCCATGTCTGTGAATGGAATGCACTTCTTCCTGATGCCTCTCAGAATCACAAACTTCCCTCAAAGCACCTTCAGGTGTAACCTTTCTGTAGGAGGCCTTTCCTGAACACCCTTTCCCTGCTCCTAGTTGTTGTAATTATCTTCTTGAAATTTTTTTGTTTTTATCCATGTTCACATTGTATTTCTACAGCTAAGATGTAGGCTCCTCTAGGCAAAAGTTTTTATTTTTGTCTTTGTATCCCCAGAGGTCAGCACAGTGCCTTACACATAGTATGCATGGATAATACTGGATGAATTGAAGATAAGATTATAGTTATATATAATAATGAGAATTTAGAGAGTTTTGAGAGCTTTATTCCATAAAAAATGGAAAGAAGCACTGAAGTACTAATTTTTAAAAAAGTTTTTTGCAAGTCAACTTAGTTGAAACCTCTTAATATTCTTAATGATCAAATTGAATTGTTTTCTAGAAGCTTACTCTTAAAGACAGAACTCTGGGAAATGCTTTTCTCTGTCTAGATTTTACTTAAGATGTAATCTAGTGTTTAGTAAATGTGTATTTTGTCTCTTGAGAAATTATATAGTTGCCTTCATTTTATACGTAGAATTTCCTTTGAAACATGATCTTGACTTCATATAATAACCTTATTTTTACCCATTAGAAACTATATATTTTATTTACTTTTAACTATTTCTTTTTTCATTTGAAGTTAACTACTTTTGAAAATTGACCATACCTCCAAAAATAAAAATCATTGCTTTAAACAAAACTGTTTATTTGCAAGAGGCAAAAAAACAAAACAAAACATCATTCTTCCTCTTTCTGAGATTATTTGCAAATTTGGAATTTGGAAAACCAAAGTTATTGAAGTATTAAAGAAAATTTTCTCCTGCATTTCACTTTCCTTTGCTCTGTTATTTAAATTCATAACTAGTATAATTTAGAACTAGTAGGATATTCAGTTATTAGGCAAGCAGCCAAATAGTATATTTTCATAATGTTACATGGGAAATCTGGCTAGTGGTCTTCCTCTCCTGATTACTTAGCTATTTATATCAAGAGAAGGTTTCTGAAGCATTCAGATTTGACTTGTTAAAATAGGATGTTGTTAATCAGTCACCAAAGTGCTATTTAAGTAAAAGAGTCAAGCCAAATAGACTGAGTAGAAAACAGGATTTTTCTTATTTGCCTTCATCCTTATGTTTAGGTACTTTAACAAATCATTAGTTTTGCAATCACTACCTAATATTCTTGCTAACAAGTTTCATAATACTCTTCATTGGCAGGTTTTCTTGATGGTAAAAAAAAAAAGCACATACCAATGATTTTATTCTACTTTT
Organism: Trichosurus vulpecula; assembly: GCF_011100635.1. NCBI lineage: Eukaryota > Metazoa > Chordata > Mammalia > Diprotodontia > Phalangeridae > Trichosurus > Trichosurus vulpecula. Next base: position 201,074,200 of record NC_050574.1, on the reverse strand, counting down.
CATTCATTGTGCTAACAGTGACATCTAATTTCTTAAGCCTTTCAAGCCTATACTGAATCTTACAGTGCTCTTTGTATTATAACTCTGTATACATCCTGCAGATTGTGCTAAAAGAACCTTCCAAAATTAATGGTAGGATCCTATGGAATGAATGAATATCAGAGTAGAAAGTTTTTTAAATGTGTCATACACGGTCTTGTAAAATGTCATTGTTGTTTATCTTGTAACTTACTGAATTGTATGACAGATGATGAGCATCTTTGCTCTAATATATTTCGTATTATAACCCTATCTGAGAATTACAGCCACAGTTTCTTCTCCTTAATATCATTTTATGCTAAAATAGCATACTTATCACAGTTTTTTGTGTGTTTTGTGATAATCTATAAATGAATTACAGTGATATGATGAGCCTTGCTTAAGTATGGCCAACTATAGTTTGAAAAATTATATCATGAAGTTATGTTCACCTGTTGATTCAAAGAAGTATCAGAAGTTTTTTTGTGGTTTTGAAAAGTTTTGATAAATGAGGGATTTTTTGCTTGTATTGTCATTTATTTTCCTTGTTGATTGTACCATTGTTATAAGACCACAGTCCTAACAACTATACCAGAAAGAAAACTTGTTTTTCATCAAGTGCCAAAAAGCCGAACTTGTGGCCTGTGGAGATATAGGAGATAAAGGAAATTAGCTTAAAAATTGGTGTTTTCAGGAGGCTTTTAAAAAAAGAAATATATTTATTCTTACATTTTTGCAGTTTCAATGTCATTGAACCCTCACATTAATTGCCAAAACAACATTCTAGCTTTATCACCAGAAGTGACAGGTACATATAAGAACAAATGGCATAAGTTTGTAAATCCTCATCATAGATACTCGCTGGGAAAAGAAAAGTTTGTGTTCTTAATATGTGATCCCTGGCACACTTAATTGTTATAGGAAACATTAATGTGCTAGTAAAGTTATTGAAACTTGGCAGGTTGTAGTAATTGGATCCAATGGAAAGTAATTCCATTTGATGAATTAATGGGTCCTTGATGATCCCAGCCTTTTTCCACTCTGGAGCAGAACAAAATATAGGTGCATTCAGAAACAAAAGAGTGTTATCTGCTTGACTACGTCATTAATAATGAATAGGTAACACCTAGTTATTTTCTGAGCAGTAGCATGGAACAGTAGTAGATAAAGAACTGGTCTCAGAGTTGGGAAAACCTGGGTTCTTGTTCTGCCTCTGACATGTATTGGCCATATGACCCTGGGCAAGTTCCTTAACCTCTCAGTTCCCCAAACAACTCTCTTAAGCTCATGAGTTGCAGGAAAGGTACCACCCTGCCTCGGTAGAAGAAGTTCCTTACCAGTAATAATCTACACTGAAGAAATCATATGTCTAATCAACACATTAGCAAAAAGTTATACTCTAGGTTTTTTTTGATATTTTTAAATTTCCACCTGTGTTAGTGTTTTACAACCAATTGCATCTTTTTTACATGAATTCTCCTCAAGCCATATATCCCTTATGTTGTACTTATGCCGTTGATTTCTTAAGCCTAAATAAAGAACTTTATCTCAATTAAATTTTACCTCGTTTTGTTTGTTCCATTATTCTGGCTTCTTGAGCCTTTTGGGTTCTGATTACATGATCCAGAGTATTAACAATTCTTCTGAGCTTTAGGTCTCCCATAAACTTGATAAGAATGCCATAAAAGTCTTCATTCAAGTCAAATTAGACAGAAAAAGAAAAGTTAATTAATAATACAAGAAAATAATATAAGAATAACACAAGGAAGCATGTAGTTAACTGCCACATAAGTCATATGGTCAGTACTCTAAGTTCAGAAGAAGGATACATCATTGAATTAGAATGGTTAGAAGAAGGTTTCATTTTGAAAAAGGATTTGAGCCAAGGCTTGAAAGAGTCAATAGGATTTGCAGTTGGTGGGGCAGTGGAACAGAAAAAAGCAATGAAGCTTTAAGATATAAGTCGTCTTGTGAACCATGAGGAAGGAGGCCATTTTTATTAAAGCCAAGGGTTCTTATAGGGGAATGTTGGCAGATAAAGTGGAGAAGTAAGTTTAGGACTGGATTATGGAGGACCCTACACTTCCAGGCTTACAATACAACTTTTACCTTTATCCTTTTGTCCATGGGAAGACTGATGCTTTTTGAGCAGAAAAATGATATGATGAAAGCCTTGTTTCAGGAACATTAACTTGACTGCAAATGTAGGTTTGGGAGGGGGTTTGAGACAGGGCATACCATTCATTCAACAAAAGATAATTATTGAGTGCCACATCTTTGTGTTTGTGTCTGTTTATATTTGAGTTAAATATTAGACAAATTAAGAATAAATAGTCAAGACATAAAATAGGATCTTGGGTAATATCAATACCAGTGGGAAAACAAGGATCTTGCATTCATATAGAACTTCTTCCTGTTTTCAGAGAGTGTTCTCATATGTTTCTCTCCATTAAGGCTTCCGACTCCTCATTAGTTCTATCAGTGCCTACTAGCTAGGCTTCAAGTGTGGGCCCTAGTCTGTCACCCAATTTTCATATTTCATTGTATAATCCATATTTCCCTGCATAATCATTGCACCCTATTTTCTCGCTCCAAAAATTGGTTTATAACCTTTCATTGCATAATCGTAGCATGGTAAATTCTGTTTGTCATGCCTCTTAAAAGGTAAACGGGGCTGCAGTGTATTCATCAATGGCATGTGGACACGCATTTATCTTTTGCACATTGTGAGCTACAAGCCTAGAATTCTCAGCACACGTGCATTGTCAGTATATTTCCAAAAACCAGCTTGTGTTTGTTTAGAGCACTACAGTACTAACAGTCACTCAACTTAATGAAGAGCCATAGGTGCAAGGGGAGCAGGTAGGCAGGCAGAGCTGCCATGAGTAAGTCACGTGATATGGTAAGACTTGCATCTTCCCGCACTAGCTAAACTCTGCAGTTCATCTGCCAGTGATACAGTTCAGTAATAAATGATTTTTAAGTAACAATGATACAAATTTTTAAAGCTAGGCATAATGGTTGCACTCCACTTTCATGCAAAAATTTTTGGCATAAAATCTGCAATGATTATGTGATGAAATACAGTCTCAAAGAGACTCATAATCAGAGTGGTCGGTTAGCAGATGATGAATTTTTCAGCCACAAAAGCTCTTGAAGGCCATCTACTGAGACTTAAATGGGTTGCAGTATATATCAGTGGGAGGAATGCCCTCACCGATAAGATCACAACATTTTAAAGCATTAAATATTTCTCTTACGTCATTGTATCTGTGTAACAACCCTGTTAAGCAACTAAGACTAGAAACTGAAACGGAGCTTAAGTGACTTGCCCAGGTACATAAAGTGAGTTTTAGTGACTGAACCAGGACTAGATTTAGGTTGTGTTATTATCAGTCTGACCTCTTTTCTGGTAGATCCAGATGTGCAGATGAGAAGATGAAATGAAAAACATGATTTGCAGATAGCATTGGGTACCATGAAACATACAGGAACCTCTTTTTTCTAACATATAAATTATCTGATAATATAGTAAAAAGCTTATATTTTATTCAGTTGTCTTTTTTGGAGGAGCAGTGCTGTTTGAAGTTGGTGCAGAATTAACGTGGAGATTTTGGGATCCAAGACCTAATTATTGATGATAGAACTTTTATTCAGCCATGTCAGAAATTTTACATAAAAAAAAAGACAAGCAGAGGGGATATTAGGCTTTTGTTTAACTTAGTAATAGATACTTGGGGAGTCATTCTATTTTAAATTCTCTGTTAGTCTTGTGTTTCACTTTCTGCTTCTGGAGCTCTGTGAGGGTTCTCTATTATATCTGCAAACAGACTTCAGTTGGAAGGCTCTTCTTATGTTTCTTCCATTCCTGTCCACCTACCCAACCAAAAAAAAGTTTTTTAAAATAAAAGAAATTTAAACTTGTTCCATATCTTTAAAAATGTAAACATTTAAAGGTTTAGGTTTTTTTTAAAAACTATAATTTACTTGGCTCTGTTAAAGCTTTAAATGTTTGAATTAAATGATTTGGGAACCTCAGAAACCAGTAGTTTTAATTTGCTCTTATAGGATCTAAGGAAAGCCGGATTGCTGATTTTTGCTAACAAACAAGATGTTAAAGAATGCATGACTGTAGCTGAAATTTCACAGTTTTTGAAGCTAACTTCAATTAAAGATCACCAGTGGCATATCCAGGCATGCTGTGCTCTCACTGGTGAGGGGTAAGAATGCTTTCTTTTGGATAATATTGTATTCTTTTCATCTTCTTTACATTCACATATTTTTCTTCTTGAAATCAACACATTTATTTCAGACCTATAATGTGATAAACATTGTAGGGGAGAACAAGAAAGTATAAAATAGGGTTCCTGCTTTTTAAGAGCCACAGGATCATAGAGCTTGAAAGGGACTTGGGAGGTCATCTCATCTAATGCCTTCATTTTACAGATAAGGAAGCTGAGGCTCAAATAGGTGAATTAGTATCACCTGAGTAATAACTAGCAGATCCAAGATTAAACTAGTTTCCTGACTTCAATTCCTATTTTCTTTCTCTTGCATCAGCTAAAATATGTAATATAAATATAGTATAATTCAATACTAAATATTGTGGTTTAGGCTATAAGTACAATAGGAGTTGAGAGAAGTGCAAGATCAATAAGGGCTGAAGTATACAGTGTTCTAATTGGAAGACAGAGGGAGTAGCAGGAAGGAGTACAGAGTGGTCCCCCTGAAAACTATTCCAAACAGAACTAAAAAATGTATTAGACTTGAGTTCTGATTAGGATATCCGGGGAAAAGGCAGCCATTTTCTAGCCTAGGTCAACACAGGGAGACAGAGACCTCTCTGGACATCTGAGACGGAGTTTGGCCAGAAGCATGTCATGTGGAGCATCCCAGTCCCCAGGGACAATGCTTAAGGCCAAGACAAGGTCTCAGCCCCATTACCAGAGTCTGATCTTTTGCAGGTTGTGAGAACAGTGGCCAGCTGACAGCTTTGTCACCCCCCTCCCAGTTATTGATCTTAATCCAGCAGCACTCAGTGTATTGATGAGATGCAAACTCAGATCTGGAATGTGCAGAAGTCACAGTGATCTGATTGCGCCCTTGGTAGAGCAGTTTGGGAGTACCAAAAGTTTGGACATCCCCAGCCTGGCCTTGAGATCCTGGAATAACACAATACTCAATACCCCAAGAAAGCCATAGCAGGCCCAGCTCCTATCTTCCCTCTAGAAATGCAGCAGAGCCCAGACCGATCGTCAAGTCTGAAGTCAGGAAGTAGGTGGGAAGAACAAGCAAACAACAACAAAAAAGCTATTATAGTGGCAGGAGGACCAAAGACAAACTCAGAAGAAGAGAATCACCCTGAAACATCTACCAGCAAAGCCTCATAGAAAAAAAAAACACAGCTTGGGCACACACTCAACTAGAATTCCTGGAAGAGATGAAGCAAGAGGTTTGAGTTTTTTTAAGAATTAAAATGTTTTGTATAAATGAAAGGTAAAAACTAGAGGCAAATTGGGAAAGAAATGAATTCTATGGAGGAAAGAATCGAAAAGGAAATAGACAGCTTGGCACCAGGGGAACAAAATCTTGTCCAAACAACAAACCCCCAAAATTTGAATGATCCAAAGAGAAGCCAAAGCTCATGAGGCCACAAGAAATAATAAAACAAAGTCAAAAGACTGAAAAAAGTAGAAAATATAAACTATATCATAGGAAAAACAATTGACTTAGAAAACAGATTGAGGAGAAATAAATTTATTGGACTATCTGAATGTCATGACCAAAAAAAAAAGCCTAGGCATCATATTTCAAGAAATCTGAAAAAAAAACTGCCCACATCTCTTAAGAGGCAAAGGGCAGAGTGGGAATAGAAAGAATCCACCAGTTACCTCTTTACTTTCCAGCACGGTTCCTGGTATATAGTAGGTACTTAATAAATGTTTATTGACTGACTGGCTTGCTCAACAAAAACCAAAATGAAAATTCCCAGAAAAATAGCCAAAATCCAAGACTTCCAGGCCGAAGAAAAAATATCACAAACAGAAAGAGAGAGTTCAAGTACTGAGGAACCACAGCTAACTCTAAAAAAAGAGTGGAGAACTTGGAAAACATATTCCAGAAGGCAAAAGATAGAGGCTTATAGCCAAGAATCACTTCCTTAGCAAACCTACACATAATTCTAGAAGGGAGAAAAAAGACTTTTAAAGAAATAGAGGACTTCCAAGCATTCTGGTTGAAAAGACCAGATCTGGGCGGAAACCTTGAAGTTTAAGCACAGGAGTTAAATAGAAAATGAAAACATGAATAAACAATGATAAAGAACTAAACAAGGATAATATGCTTAATTATGTTATGGAAAGATGATACATGTGTCCCTTATAAAACCTATTATGAGGAATCAGAGAGAGAATCTTAATTAGACAGAAGGCCTGGGAGTGCTTCTATTATGTTTTGTTGATTTTTAAAAGAAGAATTAAAAAGGAGTAGAGGAATACACTGAGAGGTGGAAGGTTACAGAAAATTATCTCACATGATTGAGGTATACAAGCAGGTAGAAATTTATATAAACAAGGAGGAAGGGGTGGAGGGAGTGGCTGACATTTGACTGTCATTCTCATATGAACTGATTAAGAAGCACATTTCATTTGACAGGGAAATATGAGGGAAAGGGTGGAAGGAGAGTAGATTAAGGAGGGGATTAATCCTAAGCTAAACAAATTTCTTAAGGATGTATTCATGTGTGTGTGTATGTACATGCACATATGCACATATATGTGTACATATATATATATTTTATATATGGGGAAGGAGCACTAATTTTGAGGTGGCAAAAAATTGTAAATTGACTGGGTTCCCATCAGTTGGGGAATGACTGAACAAGTTATAGTATATAAATATGATGGAATACTATTGTAATGTAAGAAATGATGAAGGAGATGGTTTCAGAGAAACATGAGAAAACTTGCATGAACTGATGCAGAATGAACAAACAGAACAATTGATACAATGACAACAATATTGTAAAAACAAACAACTTTGGGAGACTTAGGAATTGATTGTTCTAATGACCAGCCACTACTCTAGAGGCCTAATGATAAAGCATGCTATGCATTTCTTGATGGAAAGGTGAGAGACTCAAAATAGGGAATGGAACACACACATACATAAGCATTCATGTATGCACACTTATTTCCATTTGGATATGATCACTGTGGAAATTTGACTTCATTTTGTAAAGGGTGTTTTGAGTTTCCTTTTTTCTTAATTTGGAGTTGGAGGGTAGGAGGGAGAGAAGGCACATTTTTGCTGATTGAAAAAAATTTAGTTAATACTCAAAAAACCTGCAGTTTAAACAAAAAGAAAGAAGGAATTAAGAACTCTAGTGTAATGATCAGCCATAAGTCCAAAGGACCAATGATGAAGGATGCTACTCACCACCTGATGGGGAAGTGAAAGACTCAGTACAGAATAAGACATATCTGTCTGTACCTTTTTTTTTTCTTTTAGACATGATAATGTGGAAATTTGTTTTGTTTGACTGCGTGTTTATAATAGGGGTTTGCTTTTCATTCTCAATTGGGGCAGAGGGTTGGAAGGAGAGAAGGCAGATTTTTGTGGATTTAAAAAAAATTAAAAATGAATTGGAATACCGAGAGAAATAATGGGAACTAACTTCCCCATTTTATACGTAAGAAAACAGGTGCAGAAAGGATAGAGTGCCTTCCCAAGGTTATGAAGTTGGCAAGTGGCAGAGCCAAGACTAGAGCCCAGGTCTCCTGACTCATTTGGTTTTCATTTCATTATATAGGTGATCAGGAAAGGCATCCTAAAGCAGGTAGAACTTGAACTACAAGAGGAGAAAGTCAGAATGTTTGTATTTGGGAGCAGTGGGAGAGGGTACATAAATAAGGTCCAGTTCATGAGGGCCGTAAGGTGTCTGGAGGATTTGGATTTGATGTGAAACATAGCAGAAGCTGTTGCATTTTCAGGTAGGAATATGGCATGCTACTTCCAGAGTTTGTGCAACAATGGGATAGGGAATGCCATAGAACCAGTAGTGTGGGTGAATAGAAGGGGGCTTTCAGGTACCATAAATCAGGCAGGTTGGTCATAGTTCCAGGGAAGTCAACTAAAGCAAGGCAAAGTACACTGAGTCTGAGGAGACAAGGCAGAGGTCAGAAACTCAAGCTAAGGCACTGGGGAACACTTAGAAACTCGAGTCAGAATCTGGGCAAGAAAAGATCAGGAATTAGATAAGAAATCTGATTAGAGAGTATGACATCCCAATAGCAAGGATAGAGCTTGATCACTGAACCAAAATCTTCCTTTGTATCTCCTGCCCAGGGTCAGACAGTGAGTGGTGTTAGCTTATGGTTTAGGCAGACCTAAAGTTCAGGAGGCAAGGCAATTTTTGGCATGTATAACAAGAGTTGTGTTTTAGGAGGATTGTGATATGTGGTGATGTAATGGGTTGTAGTAGGGAGACACGGAACCCATGGAGATGGTTATGAGCTGAGAAGAAGGCCTGGTCTGAGGCTGATTACAATGGGAATTGGAAAGAAAGAAAAGTTGTAAGAAACTCTCTGAAGGAAGAAATAAGTACTAGTTGGTGACTGGATATAGAGAACAAAGAAGCGAAATGAGTCACAGGCAAGTTGCAAGTCACAGGTAGTTGCAAGTCTGGCAGGATATAGTCCTTTTGACAGAAACATGAGGCTTTTTTATTGGAATCTTTTTTAGGGAGAATATGAGTTCATTCTTAGACATGTAGAGTTTCAAAGCACATTAGTACATCCACATACAAATGTATAGGAAGTATTTAGACTTAGGACTGGTACTCAAGTATGGCAGGAAGTCACGCCTGAAAGTATAGATTTAGTATAGGTCTGCCGAGGGGGTGTGTGTGTGTGTGTGTACGCAGAGAGAGAGAGAGAGAGACAGAGAGAGAGAGAGAGAGAGAGGTGGTAATTGAAGTCAGAAAAATGAGAGAGAATATAGATAGAATAGGGCGTAGAAGTCCAGGTAAGTCTGAATCTTAAAGAAGGCTCCCAAGGGGTGAACAGGATTAACAAAAAGAAACAACCAAAGAAAACATATCAGAACTTTTCAACAAAGTGGTGCCAAAGGCAAGTCATTTAAACCTTTTATGCCCCCAGCTTCCTCATCTGTAAAATACCTGTCTCAGAGTTGTTGTATGGTTCAGTTAAGATAATATATGTAAAGCCTTTGCAAAAGGGTCATAGATTTAATGAATGGGAAGGACCATAGAGATCATTTAGTCATTTTATAATTGGGGGCAATTTGGTGCAGAGGTTAAGTGACTTGCTCAGGATTGCAAATTAGTAATTAGCGGAGCAAGGATTTGAATTCAGGTCCTTTAACTACAAATCCAGTGGTCTCTCCTACGATATTTCTTATAAAGCCTTATATAAATGTGAGCTAAAATTACAATTTGTATGTATTCTTTTAAAATGTGAAATATTAACTAGATAATTTTATTTTTTTTATTTATAGATTGTGCCAAGGACTTGAATGGATGATGTCACGACTTAAGATTAGATGATCTCTACTGACCTCTGTAGACTTTGCATAAATGAAGTGCTGGACTATAATTAACCTGAAAGCTGCAAAAATTAATGGGTTAGATATATTTATAATAAACTGACAAACTTTTTCTATAAGAAACAAATTAAGACCACTTCTTTGAAAAGAAAGATGGAGTCCCACGTTCCAGTTTGCTTTCATATTAGTTTCTTCTGAAGTTAGGTCTTAAAGCTGTGATTGACATTTCTGTCATAATGAATCCTCTCAGGACATTGTGTAGTCTGTGGTAAGTATAAAGGGAGAGGAAGACATTTTTAACTACCAGAGCTTTATTATCAGTATAACCCTCCCTAAGTTGAATGTTGTCTTTTTGTTGGATTAAGTCAAAAAAACAAATCAATGGCACAAGTATTCAATTTCCACTATTTTTTAAATGTAATGTTACATATGAGAAAGATGTTTTACATTACTTTGTATATGTATTGTGTGTATACCTTCAAATTTAGGTTAATGACTTTGATTTATATACTAGAGAAGGGTAAATAACATAACCTAACCTAAGTGAATAATATGCTTACTTATACCTAGAATGAAATCAGTATGTAGATGTTGACATGTCACTTATACTTTGTCCTTTATGTTCTCTGTATTGTATTAACCTACCCAGAAAACTTTTGCACTGCTTCTTTAAAAAAAGAAAAGAAGGCTGAAAGTTTCTAAGTTTAAGGGATTGGGAGGGGGTCAGACTAAATCATAAACACACAAAAAAAGATGTGGTACACTGGAGTGGAATTCTTAGTTGATTTAGTATTACCAACTGCCACTAATTTATTTCCAGCATTTTTTTTAAGGACTTATATTGCCTATTTAAGTAATCTTGTATTTTAAATTATGAGAATACAATTTAGGAAGTAAATTTTCAGAGTCAATTATGAGAAAAAACATTTGAAGAAATATGTCTATCAAATGGTGTGACCCTTCAAAAATTTTGGGTTTTAGTTTAAAATCACTGTACGTACATTAAATTATATGGCAACTGTTGAATGAATTTGACATCTTTGAGAGTAATGCGTACTGTTCTGGTCGCTGAAATGTGGAGGTTCTGTCGTTGGTTTGTAGTGGGCTGCTATGGAAAGCAGGAAGTTTTTTTCACTTTTTTTTTGAGTTTTAAAACATCAGTATTTTGAGAACATTTAAAATTATAGTTAAGTGACTTATTCCCACTTCTGTATTGCTTAATAACTCAGCAACTAGAAAAAGTAAACATTTCTGAATGTTTATTATGATTTCAAAATGGTTTTGCATGGTAAGTGACTTTTAAAATAATCTATATTAAACTTTATTGCCATTTATAGTACTGTTACTCAAAGTGCTATAAATATTGAATTGATATTTTAAAAAAAAATTCTTAAAGTCAAAATATAAGCCTCTGACATAACCATAAACAGCCTTTATACTAACTAATACTATTACCATTTTTAAAATTCCCGTGTATTATATTGGCTTAACTTTAAAACCCCAACTATTTCAAAACAGTATAATCCAAATTGTACAAGAAATAACATTAAACCTTAATGTGAGCCTTTTCAAAGTTAATGAAGTTATAGGGAGAAATAGATGTACATATCATAAATAATAATATAGATTTAAAGGTCATTACTACCAAAATATGTTATAAAAATAATAAAATTTTAACTAAGTCAGAAGCATGTGGTTTTGGTAGAGAATCCTTCAGTGTTTAACATTAAGGGCCTTGTGTTTTATGTTTTTATAGCCAGTATACATTTTCAAGCTTAAAATGGAAGCATGAAAATTTTAATTATGTAACAGTATGCTTTTGAAGATGAATCATCAGTTATAGAACATCATTGATTCAAGCTTTATTGATTCTCAAACTCCAGATACTCTTAAGCTTTTTTCCCAACCAACCACCTGTTAGGAAAATAAGTTATAGTTATTTATCTAATGCAGATGGTATTTTAGACCTGATTTTCAGAAAGTGTAGCTGTAGTTAAAAGCCGAGACTTCCTTAAAGTGGGGGCACATCCAGCATTCTTCCATTTGTTACTCTGACTATTTTTTATTTTGGATACTGACATAGGTCCCTTTAATGGCTTCCTCCAAGTCACATTGATGCCAGTATACTCTCTTCTTGATGCTTTATTTTCCAAATTTATTGTATATTGTTAAGTACACAATTTAAATAAAAATATATTTTAAATATACTTGGTCTTACCAAGTTGGAAAGGCTTTGTGTTGTGGTCAGTGATGAAGTATATTTTTATTGTCTTGAGGACCAGCCTGGCTAAATTTGGAGTGACTTTTTTGGTCACAGAAACTCTAGAAGAAAAATTGTAATCTACGTTAGTGGAAGGAATCCATATTGATGAAATCATCGATGTTTAAATGAAATACAGTTTAAATTAGATTTTAAAACCATGTATCAATTAAAGCTGTAGTATGAATAGTTTCTGCATTTTGCTGTTGGAATACCATGAGAATGCATAGGATGTGTTGCATTTAGGATAGTAAATTTTTTCCTCTGAAACAAGCTAAAGCCCTCATGTTTATACACAGTTACAGGTTTGTAACTAGAAAAAATTTTTCCGGTTCACAGATAAAGACTTAAAGTTTGTTTTGATAATTGTTAGGTTTGCAGCAGTTCATTTCATTTCTAAGTAAAAATGAAGGTTCACAGATATTCATAATGATGATCCATAATTCTTTTTACCTTAGGCAGGTTAAAAGAAAGGACAGTTTTTAATGTTTTGTTTTGTTTTTTAGTATGCAGCTTTTTTTTTTTCATGAAAACCAATGTTAATTTAGGAGACTTATGACTTGTCCTTGAAGGGAACGTTGCGTTTTCACCTCAGTAACGTTAGGATTAGGCAAAGACATGTAACTGTATTAGTTTTCAGAGTGATAAATTATACTTATGAAATCTCTAAAAATACAGATATTCTTTGAAAATGAAAATTTAACTTTAATCTTAATATAATTTATAAAGTAGGAAATGAATTCCTAATATGTTGTCTGAAAGCTCCTAGACAAGAAATTTTTAGGCCTTGGTTCCATAGCACCATTATTCCAATCCAATGCAGATAAACCTAAGCTGTACCTGTTTTAATTCTTCCCATTTAGATGTATAATTTTCATGGGGCAAGGAATGCAGAGACAGGGGAGATCTAGATTCTAGGGTAGTTCATGAAAAGCATTCTGACTTTCAAAAACTCTGCTTTACTACCCAATACTATATGACATTAAAGTCTAACTGTGATCAATGTAGCAGTGATAGAAATATGTCAGGAAGACAAGAGAGACTTTCCTCCTCCTGGCCTCTCAAAGGTGCCTGGTGAATAGCTACAAGATAGTGTAGTAGAAGAGCGCCTCACTGGAGTCATGAGACACACCTGTGTTTTAGTTCTAGGTTAGTTTAGCTGGCTTAAGCAAGATAGCCTCTCTGAGCTTCAATTTCTTCACATGTAAAATGAGGGAGATTGATCTCTGAGATTTAGCTGAGTAAGCTTTTATCCTTCAGTATTAAAATACCTAAAAAGAGAAATCCTCCCTATTCTTCTACCTGTAACCCTGCATTATTATGAGAGCTATGCCCTGTTGTTGATTCTAGAGCACAATTAGACTGGTAATCTTTAAATTATTGGGATATAGTTAAAATGGTGGCAATTTTCCGGCTCATGAAATTTTAGACGTTTCCTATCCCTAATCACAGAACAAGGAGAAAAACGAGGAGCAATCCCAAATATTCTAGGCAGGAAATGGCCAGTCTCCACTAGCTCAGCACTTTTTTGATTGGACTAGGATGGCATATTGTACTGGAATAAGATATATATTACCTTTGCCATTACTCTGTAAGAAAGGTAGTGTCGTATGTGAAAGGGTGGATACTTGTTTACACAGCTTGGGGGCACGAGTAGGGTTGGTAAGTAATCATTTCAAAGGAGCTTTATATTTACGTTCAAGTTTTTTAGCCTAAAGATGATGTTTTAAACTAATGCAGTTGTTTCCATGTGGTTTTTTCATAGTGTTCAAAACATATTGGAGTCAGTAAAGCCTTTTACATGAAAACAGTTTCCATATAATATGCCTGGTCTTTTATAAAATAAACCTAATGTAAATGGGTCCAAGAGAAAGTTGTACATTTTAAGGGAATTCTGAACTGTAGCTTTGCCTGCTATTTATTTTTGCATATTATGAACAAAAACTTCTAAAATTTCATTCATACAAAAAAAACAAAATGTCTTTAAAATACCTTTCACTGGTAACTTCCCCAAAGTGTTAATGGTAGGAAAAAAAGAAAAGCCACATTTTAAAACTTGATTTTATTGACTAAAAATTCTATTGACTAAAAATTACTATTTCTACTAAATCTTAAGGTAACAGGAAGAATTAGGAGAAGTTGAACAAAATAAAATGCAATTAAGAGGCAGGAAAACATACTGGATAGAGATCTGCCCTTTGAGATTAGACTGGGGTCCTGAGGGGTTAAATGAATTGCCCAGGGTCATATTGTCAGTATTTGAATCTAGATCTTCCTGATTCAGAAACTGTAGAGTACAAAACAGTTGCTATCTGCATTGGCAGGGAGGATTTCCATTTCCAGGAATTCTCTACATTAATTAAATCACAGGTCCAGACCAAAAAAGCCCAGACTTGGTAAGTCATACAATATACATAATCAATGGATTAAGCCCTTAAACATTGTACTGAAAACTTACTTCTTGGTGTTTTTGCATGCTCATTGTACTGTTAATGGTAGAAAGTGCTTAGTCTATGTTCGAGACATACCTAAAATTAATTTGTGACCATTATTAAGTCCATCTAATAAATGTCTGTCTTGCACAGTATTGTATATATTTTTGGCTTGTCAGCATAGCTCCCAGTGTTTTTAAGAAATTATCTCCTTTATTAAAAATGAACAACAAAAACTTTGGAGGTTAAAGGAGCCCAGCAGCGCCTACAACAGAATTTGCTATGTTTAGGCATATAACTGATACATGTCCTAATGATTCCTGACCTTTACTAACTTAATTCTGTTGCTATTTTTAAACAGCTTTAAATCTACAGAAAATTACACCATAACAGATTCCCTATTATGTGAAGTTTTTTGAAAGGTATTTGAAGATGGGGGCTATTAATTCTCAGTATTTGGTAATCTTCATTGAACATCATACATTTTCTGAGCCATTTAATTAGTGCCAGTACCTTCCTTTGCTTTCTTTAATAGTTTACTTGGAAATCCAGGTTCTTAGATAGATCCGGTTTATTTGCCAGGTCCTCTGAACAAATGCCCCATTTATTTATTGATATTGATGTATAACCGCAGACTGTAGGTGGATGTACTTTGCCGTATTTTCATCAGTTTATATTTCAGCTTCTCTAAAATAGGATGCATTTCACTGAAATCCCTGTTTACCTTATTGAAATTTGTATTTTCTCTGTTCATCCTTTTCTCCCCCAAACCGCTGATGTGGGTCTAATTTGTTTCCTTAAATTAACAGCCTTACTCAGTTCGGTTTCTTATATAGGCTACTAATGATACCTTCTTGTAAAATAACAATTAATATTTCATTTATTAAGCACTTGATGGCTTTTAAAAAGTACTTTCCTCACAAAATCCTGTGAAGTCAATCATGGAAGTATTATTATTCCCCTTTTGCAAGATAAAGGAAGCACCTTATTAATGGTCAGTAGTAGTGTCGGGTCAGTATTTGAACCCAGGTACCCAGCACTCCTTCTGCTATGGCACCCTGCCTCCTATACTTCTTCTATCATTCCTATAAACACTGGAGCCTCACACTACACCATAGTGGCTGCATCACACCTAGGCCAAGGCTTCAAGGCTTTATTAGTTGCTGAGATAGAGGACAGTGCGTAATAACTGAAATTTGGTGCTTGAAATGTTTTGTTGTTGGTTAATTTAAAAGTTCAGAATTTACTATTCTGGTTAATTCATTTATTTTACCCAGGCTGTACTTCACTGTTGTTTGTAACATTCTCCTATTACAGACCCATCTAAGTAACAATACAACAAATTTTAATGCCTGGGAGTTTTTTGTGATATAAAGACTGTTGGTTTGGTTTTTTTTTGGGGGGGGGGCACATATACGGTATTTTTCTATATACGTGATAGTATAACACATTTAGAATTCCTAGCAGTGAAAGCTTCTCTTGACAAGTTCTGTTCAAGATTTGGAGAATTTGGGTGCCTGCATTTTAGTAAACTTGGCCAAACAAATTTTCTGCAGATATCATTTGGAGAGATAGTATTCTACCACCCAGAATTACTTCTTTCTCCTATATGAATATGTGGCCCTGTAGAAAATTCTGAAGAATCTTCAGTAGATATTAGGAGTTAGAGAAAGTAGAAAGGAACACTTCTGTGCCATTGAGCTCATAGATTCAATGATGCTTAGGAAAGTACCACTTCTTCATACTTGGAAATTACCATGATTTTGTCCATTAAAAAAAGGCTAAAAATGTTATATCTTAGCAAGGAGCTTGCTTGGTGGGAATAGCTTATGAGAATACAAGTAATTAACAGTAAACTATAGAAATGTTCAGGTGTACATGCGAAGAAATGGCCAATCATATTTGACTAATGCGTTCATTTGTATGTTTGTACAGCTATGATACATGGAAATTTTTTTAAAAAAAAATTATAGGGAGGATATTGACATGGAGTAATTTTCTTTGCCTTATGTTGTAAAAAAACAACTAAGTAAAATTTTTACCATATCTACTGTTTCACATTACATCTTCTGTTGTAAGAAGGTTAATTATAATGGCTCCATTTCCACTGATGTGATGTTGTCAGTGTTTTTATTGTAATTCAGCACTTGATACATACGTGGAGTAGTTTGTGGTACTTCTTTTAGCCACTATCTGACAAGATGTGTTGTCCTTTTGAAAACTGTAATGCTTGCTTACATTATCACAAAATGATGGGTTTTTTCTTTTTAAATAATATTTTATTTTTTTCCAATTGCACGTAAAAACCAAATTTTAACATTCATTTAAAAAAATGAGTTCCAAATTCTCTCTCCCTCTCCCTCCCTTTTGCCCTTCCTGAGATGGATAGCAATTTGACATAGGTTACACATGTGGAATCATGCAGAACACAGACTGAAAAAAAATTTTAAAGTAGAGAAAATTAAAAATAGTACATTCAAACTCCATCAGTTCTTTCCCTGGAGATGGATAGCATTAATCATCGTAGGTCCTTTGGAATTGTCTTGGATCATTGTATTGCTAAGAATAGAATTTCTTCTGAAGAAGAAATTTGCCATATCACATCACCATTCACAATTGATCTTTGTACAACATTGCTCTTACTGTGTACAATGTTCTTTTTAATTTTTTTATTAATTTATTTTTAGTTTTCAACATTCACTTCCACAAGATTTTGAGTTCCAAATTTTTTCCCCATCTCTTCCCTTCCCCCACCTCAAGATGGCATGCATTCTGATTATCCCTTTCCCCAATTTGCCCTCCCTTCTGTCACACCCCACCCCCATCCTTTTCCCTTCCATTTTCCTGTAGGGCAAGATAGATTTCTATACTCCATTGCCTATCTTATTTCCAAGTTGCATGTAAAAACAATTTTTAACATTCGTTTTTAAAATTCAAAAGGATAAGGTTTTTTAAAAAATTCTTTTAAAGAGTTCTGTTGTGAGACAAGGTAGACTAGTATAAGTTCTAAGTAAAAATTCTCTACTCTTTTTTTATACCTCAAAAATGGTAACCTTTTTTTTATTTTTTTTTAACGGTAACCTTTTATAACATTAACCATTGCTAGTTGTTCAGCTGTAGTTTTAATTGGGAAATGATACCAGACATAGAAACATGTAGGCCAATTATTCTTGTTGACATGCACTCTAAGCAATAACAGCACATATGAAATGAGCCTTCCTAGAATTCAGATCAACTACCCTGAATGCAGACCCATTTTAACTTTAGAAGGTCATGTCTCAAATCAATGGTAACCTTTCAAACTCAGAAGGCTCATTTAGACAAGTCATTTTTGTCCAGTGGAGTAACTTTAAGGTTGCTAAAATCCCAGCAAGTGCTTCCCAACTGGCTTTTTGAATGTCTGTTTCCAAGTGTGAATATCTTGTATCTCTTCATAATGTTACAGGATCATAGTCCAACCCCCTCATTTTACAGAAGAAGAAAGAAACTAAGGTTTAGAGAGGTCACATACCTTGTCCAAGATCACAAAGATTATAAACTGCAGATTTAGGATTTCAATTCAGGCCCTCCAACTCCTAATCTAGTGCCCTTTTCACAGTCCAATTCTGCCACTCAGTAGAATCTAGTGGTTGGTTGGTTTGCTTTTCCTTTCTTTTCTAACACTGATTAGTATCAAGTCCTTTACCTACTGCTTAGCTCCCTTAATTCTGGCTACTTCTGGTTTTATCAAGTAAACCTACCTTCTTATTCTTCCTTTCCATTTCATTTGTGTAAAATCCCAAATGTGTCATCATGAATTTGGGGGCCATTTGGTATCTGCCTGTGAAGCTTCCCCCACCCCCCAAATAGAGTATTTGAAGAGCCACAGACTGTCCATTTCAGTGTAGACTAATCCTTGTCTTCCTGTGTGCACACCAGTCAGGGGACCTTTCTGTTTCTTTATTAACTCTTCCCATTTCCCACTTCCCACTTCCCACCTCTCCACTAATCCAAATCCTTTGCTCCTTTTTAAACCATCCTCAGTACCCACTTCTTCATTCTTTCCTTTTTCTGAATCTCTAGAATAGTCTAACAATATGTGTATCATTAGTGTCATTCTCTGCTTTTTGGAAAATATATATATGTGTATACACACACACACACACACGTGTGTGTGTGCGCACATGCGCGTTTGTATACACAGACATATTTGTGGCTTATCTCAGTAGCTGAACTGTAACCTATTGCATAATTGCTACTTTAAAAAACCCTAATTAGTGGTGCTATGCATACAGTGGATACTTAATAAATATCAATTTAGATAAAGGTTTTGTCATACTTTTGACCGTCTTTTGTAATCAAATTCCTTTTTTGAGTGTGGTTGCTTAATACCATTTGAGTAGTAGTGAAAGATCTGTGATTGCATTGGAACTTTCAATAGAAGAGCTCCCTCCACTAGAGGGATAGAGACAAGAATTGACTTACCCAGAGTGACATGAGTAAATATAAATGTTGGAGGCAGATTTTGAATCCAGGTCTTCTGACTCCCAGGTGTTAAATAGTCACCAAAGACAATAAAAATCTTAACAGATTTTTATTAAAAGGAGTAAGCTAGCCTAAATAGTAGACCAGCAACCTATCCTGTGGTTTTATTTCATCATTTAGTCACATTCTTTACCCTTTACACATTGCCATTTGTTTTGAGCATGATGTATAGGATCATAGGAGCTATAGCTATGAAGGAATACTAGACACCATCACAGTTTAACCTCTTTATAGATAATAAAGTCCCAAAGAAGTGACTTTTCTATTGTCCCCCCCACTTGTACTTCAACTTCTAGAGCCATTGCCTCAAAAGTTAACTTCCACCTATTCTGTAAGTATCTTGTATGTACCTATATATTTACATGTGGTTTCTTCCATTTGAATTTGAGCTCCTTGAGGGCAAGTTCTGTTTTTCTATTTGTATTCTAGAGCCTGGCCCATAATAAGCAATTAATGAGTTCTTATTGAGTGATTATTTAAAGTTGAGGAGTCATCAGCAGATCTAGCTTCAAACTAGGTCCTTTTTCCTTTGTGCCACATACTTCATCTCCTTCTTTTCTGATCTATAGTATCTATTTCAGTATTATTGTCATTACAAATTATCCAGAGCTTTAACATCCGTATATGGAAGGTCTTAAAACTACTACTAGGTCTAGAAATTGTTGTTCCTTCTTAGAGGTTTTCTTCTTATTCCTACCACCACTCTTCTCTCTCCACCCCGAACTCCCTAACGTGTTTCCAGTTACTAGAACCTGCTGTAATGATTTTGTTGTTCCCATATAACTTAGAGATATATATTAATGTCCATTAGTAAAGAAACAAAAGATGGGACTTTTAAAAAATAACCATCCTTATTGTTTCTGACTGAATAATATGAATTATAAGCGATAGATTTGAAAATTACAAATATTAGAACCCCACATTTTGTAGAAGGAATTAAAATTTTGAGAGTTGGGTGTGTGGTCATAGAGAAATCTCTATGCAAGAAGGAAAAAAGGCATTTAAGAGCTCACTGTCATATTATTTGGGCAAAAACTATAATTTTGCTTAAGTTGCAAAGATAATCAGATTTTTTGGAACCTAAAATATTAAAACCCAAAATTTGATCTTGGTCTTTCAGTCTGTTTCTTTTTTGGTTGAGCAGGAGTGTCTGCCTGTAGACAGTTCTGGTTCAGAATACAATGTTCAAATTTCTTTAAAGAAGCAATTGTAAGAAGAAAACGTCATTTGAATCTGACGGCAGCAATCTAAAATCTAGAGCAGATTGTAAAGTCCCAGGTGTTTACTTGTAGTTTCACTTTTCCGTGAGCTTTATTTTTCCAGGTGCTACATTTACTACCATGCTTCCTAGTCTATATAGCCATATGTGTGGCTAAAGCTTGAAATTTAACTTGTGATTTTTGAATAAGAAGTATTAGTATCTTAAAAGTAGGAAATACACTTTCATTATTAAAAACACTTTTTATATAAAAGATGGATGGAAAATTGTCGCTAGCCATAGTGCAACTTAATGTCTTCTTTCACACCAATATTACCCATGTTAAGATATTCAGTTAGATTCTAAGCTTTTTAAACGTAGACCTTGTTGGTTACTCAGCTTGGTATTCCTGCTCCAAGTACAAATGCAAAAAAAGAGAGTCCCTGCTCTCTCCAAAGAGTAGAGGTACATGATGAACTAGGAGGCAGTTAAAAGCAGCTTGGTGTGAAATTATACAGTCTACCCCTATGGTAATAGAAGTGAAATGGAGAAGGAATAAATCAGAAATTTCAGTGGCAGAATCAACAGTATCAGTGATTTGTACCCTGACCCGCAATAAGGGAAGGCAACACCCAAAAGGAAGCTGAAAAGTAGTGGGGCAAGGGAGTGGTGTTTCTGCATGATGAAGTTCACTGAAGTCCAAAAGCACTGTAATTTAGGAGAGAAGACTTAAGAGCTTTCTCCTTAAATGAAGATTTTGGAGTTGGTGGCTCTGCATTTCAGGCAGAGGGTGCTGATGAGATGTGAGTACCAAAGCTAATTCCATCTTACAGGATAATGAGATTTCCAAGTTATGAGTTTCCTGGGGTGTGGAAGCATATAACATACAAAGCAAATAAAATATGATTCCAAGATTTTAAGCCAAGGAGAACAATGGTGCCATTACTAGATTTGGGATATTTGGGAAGCGGGAGTCATATGAGGGAATAGAATAATCAGCAACACTTAGAGTGCGTTGAGTTGGAGGTGATTCTGGGACATCCATGTGGAAGTGCTTTGTAAGCAGCTGGAAATACCAGACTGGAGCTTGGATGATTTTTGAGGCTGGAAGTATAAATGTAAAAGTTCAACTAATCAATGGGTTTATTTTTGGAATTTTTTTTAATGCTTGGCATAGGGCTAATACTTGTAGGTAGTTCAAAAGTAATAGTTGATATTTATATAATAGTTTTATGTTTGATATGTGCTGTTACCTCAGATTATTAGTATAAATGTGGTTTCTTGTCCTCATTTATCTTATTCTCTCTGCCTTAACTCCTAAACCTATTTATCTTTGCTATGACTTCCATTCTCTCTACCCCTTACTACTATTCCCTAGGTCATTACCCCAGACCTAGTTGCAGTTGGAGTTTCTTTCCTTTCTTGATCTTTTAATTAATTAGTGCACTTCTATACAATCCTCTACACTTAAGTCCTGTACTCCTCTGTCCCATTCATGCCTTGCCAAACCCCAGTCCTGGAACCTTTCCCCATTACTTTGCTTCTGAACTTTTACTTACCTGTGTCTGAACAGAGCTGAAGGAAATTGCCCAACTGCTGGTTGGGTCCACCACAATTTATGCCATCTAATCTCAACTGGGCCTTCACTACAGCAAGGTGATCCTACTTCCTAATTGATTCTGTCACCTTTATCACAGCAGTTGTTTGAAACCCCTTTTCAAGCTATCCATGGCACTCCTTCCCCCTCCTTTGAGAACCTTTACCAATATAATAGAAGCCATTCCTTGTGAGCTTTTCCTTCTCCCCTTCCCCATGTCTGACAACTTGCTATCATCCCCTGCTATCTTTTTCCTTTGCTCAGTCTGTAATGAAGAGATGACAACCTACCAAAGCCAACTCTTCTACATATACCCTTTATCCCATCCCCCTCTTGTCTTTTGCAACAGATTCTGCCCCCCGCCATCTTAAATCTCTCCCTTAGACCTTTCCTGGTTGTTGCTTGTAAATTTACTTAAGCATCCCCTCCATTCTTCAAAGCCATTACAAGAAATTACAGTCACCTCTAGCAATAATCCTGTAGCTTTCCTTTTCTCAGCCGAACTCCTTTAAAAAAATCTTGGAATACTTCAAAATTCTATTTCCTCTCTTACTCTCCCCATCCCCCTGAAATAGAGCTTCTGACTATCACTGTACCGACACTGCTTTCTTCGAAGTTATAAATGTTTTCTTAGTAATCAAATCGAACACCCTTTTCTCAGTCCTCATCGTTCTTGGCTTGCCTGCAGTTTTTGATGCTATTGATCACCCCCTGAATACTCTGTTCTAGGGTTTTTCAACAGTCTCCTAGTTTCCCCCCTGCCTGTCTGACTTTCCCCTCAGTCTCTGATGATTTATCATGCAGGTCATATCTACTAACTCTCTCATGTATCCCAAGGCTCTTTCTTAGTCCCTCTTTTTTTCCTTCCCCAACTAGTCATCCTGTCGGTTCCCATGGGTTAGTTGCCATCTATAATGACAACTTCCAGATCTAACTATTCAGTTCTAGTAGCATCCCTTTGGGCAGCTAGATAGAATGCCAGGCTTGGAGTCAGGAAGACCTGAGTTCAAATCCAACATCAGATGCTTACTAGCTGTATGACCCTGGGTAAGTAAGTCACTTAAGCCCATTTCCCTCAGTTACCTGTAAATCTGTAAAATGAACTGCAGAAGGAAATGGCAGTCCGCTTCAATATCTTTGTCAAGAAAACCCCAAATGGGGTGACAAAGAGTTGAACACAAGAAATGACTGAACAATAATAATCACACCTGAGTTCTAGTCTCTCATTACCAGTCACTTATTGGACATTTCAAACTGGCTGTCCTATGGACATCTCAAATTCAACATGTTCAAGACAGAACTCGTCATCCCCTTCCCCATCTCTTCTACAACCTACCCTTTTTCTGAACTTCCCAATTACTGTTGAGGGCACTACCATTCTTCTAGTCGGTCACCCAGGTTAGCAACTTTGATGTCATCCTCAGCTCATTAGTCTTAACACATGTATAACCAGTTACCACATCTTTTTTCTACCTCCACAGCATCGCTTTCTTATGTCTCCTTTCCATGAGTAGAGTATGTTTAGGCCTTAATCACCTCTCCTGTAGACTACTGCAATAAACTCCTTTTAAAAAAATAAATTATTTTCTTTTACATTTTAAGTTTCAAATTCTTTCCCCCTTTAGTCCCTCCCCCACCCATTGAGAAGGCAAGCAATATGCTATTAATTATATGTACATATATGCATAAAGTCACGCAAAACATTTTCATATTAGCCATATTGCAAAAAAAAAATGAAAAAATGTATGCTTCAATCAGTACTCAGAATTCTTTCATCTGTTCTCTCTCTGGAAGTGGATAGCATTTTTCATCATAGATCTTTTGGATCTATCTGGAGCATTGTATTGTAGATCTATCTATCTATTTGGAGCATTGTATTGATTAGAATAGCTAAATCTTTCACAGTTGATCATCGTTACAGTATTTCCATTACTGTGTTCAATGTTCTCCTGGTTCTTCTCACTTCATTTTGTATCAGTTCATATGAGTCTTTCCCAGCTTTTTCTAAAACCATTCTGCTCATCATTTCTGATAGCAGAATAGTATTCCATCACAACCATACATCATAACTTCTTCAGCCATCCCCCAAGTGATGGGTATCCTCTCAGTTTCCAATTCTTTGCCATCACAAAAAAAAGTTGTTATAAGTATTTTTTTTTGTAAATATAGGTCCTTTACTTTTTTCTTTGATCTCTTTAGGATACAGACCTAGTAGTGGTATGCATTGGACTCCAAATTGACCCCCCTGCCTAAAGTTTCTCTCCTCTCTAATCCATCCTTCACATGGCTACTAATGATTTTCCTAAAGTGCAGATCTAATCATGTTATTTCCTTGCCCCCAATCAATAAACTCTATGGGTTTCCTGTTGCCTTTAGTATCAAATATAAATTCTAAAGTTTGGCACTTAAAGGCTTTCACAAGCTTGCCCCATCCTTTGTCTTTTTTTGTGCTTTGTATGTGGATATAGATGTGTGTGTGTGTGTATACATAGTGTATGCGTATGCATATATGTGTATATATGTACACATATATTCATATATATACATGTATATATACACACACACACACACACACACACACACATATACACATATTTTTTCCCTGTTTAGAATACAAGAACAGGGACATTTTTGTCTTACAGCATATCCTATACTTAGTATTGTTCTTGATGTTGGAGATAGTTACAAAGAGTGAAACAATCCTTTATAAGAAACATTCCGAGGGGGTGGAAAAGCACATATTCAGTGTAAATATAAAGCGAATTTAAGCAAATAAATACAGGGCAGTTTCAGGGGGAGGGGACTAGCAGAAGGAGGGAATAAGAAAGGCTTCATGCAGAAGACAATGTTTCAGCGACCTCTTAAAAGGGAGAAAGGGACTTAGGTGTAGGTAAGGAGGGATTGTATTCCAGGCCTTATGAGATAGCCAGTGCAAATGAATGGAGATAGGATATGGAGTGTTGTGTATGAAAAACAGAAGGCCAGTCAGGCTGGATTGCCGAGTACAGGAGAGAGACATGTCCAATGGTTGTTGATTAATTGATAATACAGAAATAGAAAGATCCTTGGATTGGGAGTCTAGAGAACTGGTTTCTAATCCCAGCTCTGCCAAACTGACTTGGTGAATCACTTAACCTCTCTGGGTCTCAGTTTGGGTATTCATCTAAGGAATATTTTGACTTTAAAGTTGTATTGTTTTACTTAGATAATAAAATAGTATATAATCAAGTACTATAAACTATACTGCAAAGAGGAAGTATTCAGATTAATGAGTAAGGCTTCATGAGGAAGTAGAATTTAAGCTTAGACCTTAAGAGTATTTATTTTGTTAGATAAGTAGAGAATAATTCCAAGATAAAACAAATAGGATGAGTGAAGGCTTTCAAGGTAGAAATTGGTGTAGTGGACAGCAAAGGTAACTTCCTGGTTGAAGCAGAAAATATTTGGACGTGGGGAAAGTTAGATAAATAAGGTTGAGCCAAATTTTATACAAGATCTTAAAGGCCAGGCAAAGGGATTTTAGACTGTACTTTGTAATTGAGAGCCACTTATCAGGGAAAATGACTTGAAGGAAATTGGCATTTAAGAAAGATGAGTCTGACAGCACTAAAAATAGATAGAACACAGTTAGGTGGTTATAGTAATCCAAGCAAAAGGTGATAATTGAAGCTCTGGGGGAGGCTAATTTCCATGAATAAATAAACACAGAGAAGAGCAAAGAGCTGAGTGTCCTCAGCCCTTGTTAAGGAGCAGTAAGATAATGAGACCAAGGAGGACTTGTCATGGAGGTGGAAGAGCCAAGATAAGATAGTGTTGCTGAAGCTAAGGGAAAGAGTGTCTCAAGGAGGCTGACAGTAGCAAATGCTTTCGGGAAGGATGAGGATTAATAAGGAAGAAATGTGGTTCTCACAAATACTGTTTCATGTCTTTGGAGCTAGGGACCTCCACTTCCTGTTTTTGCTCAGGACTTATTTTAGCAGTTGGGTTACGCAGTTAGCCCACCAGCATCTAGTATCATCAGACAAGTTGGGAAACACTGGTTTCCCCATTCACCTTTCCCTAGGAGTCTGCTGCCAGCTTTTCAAAGTGGTAAGCTTTCAATTTTCATCTTACATGTACTTGTCATCTTTGAAGGACAGAGCAAATACACGAGAACAGTATGACTCAGAGACTGTGGGATCATGGATTTAGAACTGGTAAGGATCTTAAAGATAATCTAGTCCAACTCTTTAATTTTGCAGATGAGAAAACTGAGGCCCAGAGAGGTCAAATCATTTGTCAAAGGTCAGATAGGAAGTTAAGTGGCAAAGACTGTTTTGCCTCTTTTGTATTCCCAGCACTTAGCACGGTATCTAGCACATGGTAGGTGCTTAATAAATATTTACTCATTAATTGATACTGGAATTTGTAACCAAAGTCTTTTGACTTTAAATCCAGCATTTCTCAATGCACCGTATTGCTGCCTCACTGTAATGTGGTACAGCTTCAAAGATAGTACAGAAGTGTGTTCATTTTGATGTATTAATACTACTCCAGGAATGTTCTGATCTACCAATCAAAGCAAAGTCTGAACTAGATACAGTGCTTAAAACTACTCACATAGCATTTTAAAAGCTGACCCTTTTGACCATTTTTAATGTGTAAAAAGTCATATGCTAAATCCAAGAAGCTTACAGTTGGGCATTTTTTTTTTCCTTTTTAGCTGCAAAGGGAATATTTTCCCAATAGGTGGGGTTGAAAATGTCTATAACTCTGTTGTATCTCTGACTTGTATTTAGAATTTTGTTCAGGGGTGGCACTTAACAAAATACCAAAAATGTCACATATAAGTGCACATAGTAAACTTTCCTATGAAAAGCTAGTAGGGTTAGGTAACAAATAGGAATCAGGATCAAAGAAAATCTTAATAGAGGTCTTTGGGCCAAATCTGATAAGATGAATTAGAAAATAAATATAAAGTCATACATGAGTTTTTTAAAAAAATTATCAATACAGAATAAGGTGTAAACATGGCTGTCTTCAGTTATTTGAAGGGTTGTCAAGTGGAAAGATTAGATTTGTTCTGCTTGGCCCAGAGAATGAAACTAGGAAAGAGAAATAGAAATTTCAGAAGATTTTTGGCCCAATAGAAAGACTTCCAATATTAAGACTTTCTAACAAAGAGAATGTCTAAAAAGTGGAATGGACTCCTTCAGGAATGAGCTCAACATCATTAGAGGTCTTCCAAGGAGAGTCTGAAGGACTGTTTTTCAGGGATGATGTAGAAGAGCCTTTTTTAAAAAAAACATTTTATATATTTTTAAAAATATTCAATTTTTTGTTACATTTTAAGTTCCAAGCTGTCTCTCTCCCTTCTGTCCTCCCCACACCACACGAGAGAAGGCCACCATTTAAAACAGATTTGTAAATACATGTAAAACCATACCACATGTACTTCCATTTCTCAGTTAGGTGTCTGGAGGTGGATAGCATCTTCCTTCATGGGTCCGTTGTAGTTGATTTGAGTATTTAAAGTACTCAAAATGACTTATTATTAAAAGTTGTTTTAGAGCAATATTGCTATTACCATGTAGAATGTTCTCTTGGTTCTGCTCCCTTCACTTTTCATTATTTCATGCATGTCTTTCCATGTGTTTCTAAAAGCAACAAGTTTATCATTTCTTATAGCAGAGTAGTAGTCCGTCACAATCATATACTTGAACTTGTTCAGCCATTCCCCAGTTGAGGGGCATCCCCTTGATTTCCAGTGCTTTGCCACCACAAAGAGAGCTACTATAATTTTTTAAATCTAATTTTTAATATCTTATTTTTAGTTTTCAACATTCACTTTTATAAGAATTTGAGTTCTAAAATTTTCCCCCTCCCCAAGATGGCATGCAATCTGATATGTACTATATATGTACAATCATATTAAACATATTTCCACATTGGTCATGTTGCAAAATAAGAATCAGAACAAAAGGGAAAAATGACAAGAAAGAAAAAACAAAAAAAGGAAAAAATAGTATGATTCAAACTGCATTCAGACTCCATAGTTCTTTCTCATTTTCTGTCATGAGTCTTGGAATCGTCTTAGATCATTGCATTGCTGAGAATAGCTAAGTCTATCAAATTTGGTCATCACACGTGTTGCTGTTAGTACGTACAATGTTCTCTTGGTTCTGCTTACTTCACTCAGCATTACTTCATTCAAGTCTTTTCAGGTTTTTCTGAAATCTGCCTGCTCATCATTTTTTATGTATTCTATTACATTCATGTATCACAACTTGTGCAGCCATTCCCCAACTGAGGGGAATGCCCCTTGGTTTCCAGTTCTTTGCCACCACAAAGAGACTTGCTATAAATATTTTAGAACATACTGTATTTTATCTTCCTTTTCCCCAATCACCTTGGGAAATAGACCTAATAGTAGTATTTCTGGGTCATAGGGTGAAGGCAATTTTATAACTCTAGGCATTTGTAGAGGAGCTTCTTGTTTCAGGACTAGACCTCAGAGCTCCTTTTTGACTTGAAATTCTACGATTCTAGAGAATTAAGTTTAGTTAGGGGTAAGGGTTCTAGTAACTTTACCTCTTCTTAAATATTAAGGAGGTGTATGGAGGAAAGAACCCTGGATTTGAGAGAGGACCTGGATCTAAATCCCATTCCGATGCTTATTATGTGATGTTGACGGGGCCACAGGGAGCCAAATTAGGTATCTTCTAAAGTCTTAACCTTCCAACTTCAGACGATATGGTTTTATGAAACCTGAAGTATGTTTAGATGATGATGCAGCATGTCTTGCTGACCATTATGATAGACAGCTGTCGCTTCTGCCATCGATGTCGCTAATGGCATTTATATTATCTCATTTTGATTGCTTTAGAAAAAGTAATAGTTAATGGAAAGTGTTTTCCCTGGGTCATCAAATCAGCCTGCTCAGTTCATTAGCTACCAATTTTTGTCCTGCTCTTTCTCACTTCTATACCTTTGCTCACACTGCCCTTTACATGTAGACTAACCACCTCTCCCCTTTCTGAAATTTTTTAATTTAATTTTTTTTAATTAACAAAATCTATTTTTTCCTCCACTGCCTCCTGCCTCCATCTATTAGAGAAAAAGAAAGAACAAAACCTTTAAAGGGTTTTATAGGTCAAGTAAAACAAATTCCTTCATTGGCCATATCCCAGAAAAATTTTTTGTGCCCTGAATCTGTCACCTCTCTGTCCAGAGGTTAGTAGCATACTTCGTCATTGGTCTTCTAGGATTGTAGTTGGTCATTGCATATATCAGAGTTCATTAATCAGGCAGGTAGGTAGTGCAGTGGATAGAATTCTGGACTTGGAATCTAGAAGACCTGAATTCAAATCCTGCCTCAGACACTAGTAGTGTGACCCTAGTCATATAGCCTCTTTCAGTCTCAGTCTCTATGTCTATAAAATAGAGATAATAATAGATAATAATAGCATTTATTTCATAGAGTTGTTGTGAGGATCAAATGATGTAATTTATGTAAAGCACTTTGCAACCCTTAAGGTGCTATATAAATGCTAGCTGTTATTATTATTAAGTTTTTCAAAGTTGTCTTTACAATGTTGTTATCATTGTATAAATTGTTCTCCTGGTTCTACTCACTTCACTCTGCATCAGTTCATATGAGTCTTCCCAGATTTCTCTGAAAATATCTTTTCATCATTAAAATTCCTTTCTTCAAAAGCCAGCTCAAGCACCACTTCCATCAAGAAAACTTCTCTGAACCTCTCCCACACCTTGCCCCAATTATAAATGATCTCTCTTTTCTTAGGTCTCCTACCTCATTAATACCTGAGAGCACCAATATCTGGCTCTCCCCAAGGGCTAACCTTCAGCTATCTCTTAGAAGCAAATAAGGTTTCACATGACCCCAAGACTGGAGATAGGGACAGAGGCACGTCTGGCCTAATCACATGGAATTATGTCCCATTACATGTATAACCTATATTATAGTTATTTAGGTATCTTTCTTATCCTCCCCTAACTGCACCCATTAGATCGTAAGTTACCTAATGATCAGAATTGTGTCTTGTTTGGTCTTTGTGTGAACTGTACATAAACAAACTGCATTTCAAAAACTAGGCACTTAAACATTTGTGGAATTGAATAATCAGGACTAGTTGCCCATGGTTTATGCTTATAAATACCCTGCTTGGATTACAAAGATAATTTCTTGATGATTCTCAGCCATATTGATGCAATTAATTATTTAAAATGGGCCTATACTTTGATCACACAATTGTGATTCACTTTATTTTAGTCATGTAAAATCAGCTTTTGTGACCATCAGGATCTTTCCCTGAGAAATTTTATATACTACCCAATGTCTTACTCAAAAGAAATTTTATAATTATGAAGGAAGAGGAATAGGCCTCTGCCAGATTAAAGCTATTCAGCTTATTGTTTTGAGATACCCAGCTTATTTTAGGCGGGATTGTCAACACTTTACAATACTAAAAAGTAATTAGACAAATTAAAGCATAACTAAGTCGGCTGAATGAATTATTAAATACTAACCGTGTGTTATTTTTGGAGCCATAATCATGGTTTTTTTTAAATCTCTGACTTATAGTTTTCCATTTAGAACATTGTACAAGATTTTTAAAAATAGAGTTTTTAGGTTATAAAATCAGGCATCATTTCTCTTTTTAAGTGTTTCCTCAAATTTACTAAACTTTTTCCAAAGTTTTGTTTATGGAATTTTAGTTAAGGTATAATTTGGATTCCATTTATAACTACAAGACATTCAATATAGTTTAATGTTAGTTCATTTTCATAAATATATTTGCTTTAGATATTTTATACTTCTTTTGTAGGAATATATGATTGTTCCTAGATCATGAATGGTATACCCTCATTGTCTGTTTTCTGTCCCCATGTTCTTTTGGAGGAAGGGGAATACTTAGGTTATAATTATTTCAGTTATCTAATAAAAGTAAAAATAGCTAGCATGTGTATAGTACTTTAAAGTTGGCAAAACACTTTACAAATACTATCTCATTCCATCCTCACAACAACCCTGAGAGATAGGTGTTATTATTATCTTCGTTTTACAGATGAAAAAACTGAGGCAAACAGAAGTTAGGTGACTTGCCCAGGGTCACACAGCTAGTAAGCATCTGAGGTAGAATTTGAACTTCCTGTTTCCACGCCCAGCATTCTATCCATTATGCCACATAGTGGCCCTATTTGATCTTCCAGACATACATCTACTACAGTCCCGACTTATCCTCTCAGTCATCTCCACGTGGAATTTTAATCCTGCATCAATTTCCTAAGCTTCTTAAATACAGGTTTAATTTAGAAGGCTGACCCATTCAGTTTTCCTTTTGAAGACTTAGAAGTTAATTCCCTTACCCATTCTGATAGCAACTAAGTCGAAATATTTCTGTACTTGCTGATATTGCTGAACTTAATTTTTTTTTTACTTGAAGGTTGAAGCTCATTGAAAGATGATTTCTGAAATTTGATTGTAATCTTTTGAAAGTGTTAGCAGGTAAACAGAATTATGTAGCCATGAGGCTCTAACAAAAACACAGAATAATAATTCCAGCTCCGCTGCCTACAGTATCAACATAGTTCTTTTATCCCTTCCTCTCTGGCCAGCTGCTTCTCAACTCTTAATCACATTGTTCAACTTTACTGTACTATTCCATGCTTCATTGTGCCTTCCTCTTGGGGAAAACAGAGGAATGATTATATCACTCATTCTACCCACTTTTGACCCACATTTTTTTCCTTTAGTGAAAGACTGATATGAGTTATTTATGCTTTAATACTTAAAGAATCTATGATTTCATCTGTGAGTATTTTCTCCATCAATGCAAATCAAGACAAAACTCCTTAGTGACTTTGTAGGGTCTTCCAGCATTGCTGTTGAAAAATAAAGCATCGCTCAGCAGCCAAGCTGATGATGAGCCTCCCTAAACTTAGGCTGGTCCTCAGATGACAGACGTGTAAAGACCTTCTCTGGGTCCATGCTTGAGGACTTTCCAGCTCAGTAGAATTTGCCAGAACTTTAGCTCTGCTGGCACAGGCATTGGGAACCCAGGGTCATCTCCATGACAAGTGAAGCATGAGAATAGAACAAACAATGATATGGATACTCTTGGCTAATATCAGCAGCAGGGAAGGATGATTAGCAAATTAATAAAAGTTTCTAAAATCCTGGATACATTGACAGGCAGGTGGTTTGCTTTCATGGAACACTAAGATTCCAAGCATCTGGGGTCCCGTTCCGGCTCTGCCACAAAGTCATTGTGTGAGTTTGGGCATGTCACCGAATTATTCTTAATTTCCTCATTTTGAAATTGATGGGGTTGGATTGGATAATCTCTAAGGACTCTTCCAGTTATAATGTTCTGAGTATAATTCTTAGATCTCAATTTTACTGTACTTGTCACTGAACTCCAGAAAATAGGTTTTTGCTCTAGCTCATTCTACTTTGTAACTCTTGCTACTCTTTCAAAGTGACTTATGAAGGTTTAAGAAGTTTGTTGTGTTTTAGATCCCCATTTTTCAAGTGTAAATCTTCAGGGTCACTGTCTTTTCTGGTTTATATGTTTTTGCTTCATTGTTGCTTGAACATGTCAGTTGTTTGGGTACCCCTTAACTAAGGTATTAATTGTAATGAATTTATTGATTGTTATTTCCTTCCATGCAAGTTGGTCAGAACCTTTAGATGTGACATAAGTAACATCAAGGCTGCTATTTTTAATTTATTGTTTAGTAGTATGCCTAAATATGGGCAACTAGGTCTAATTCAGCTACTTTCCCATATTTTTATTTAATGCCATTTTTTACCTCACATTCCATCACATCTGGATTTGTGATGTTAGAACTCAAGTGTAGTCCCTCTACTATAATGATGAAAAAGTATGTTACAAAAATGTAGTTGGGTTTCTTCTTCCTATGGTGACCCCAATTTTCTTTTACAATGAAATGCTGATCTTTTTAATACTAGTTTTCTACAGTGTTGTATGGTTGTGAGTCATTGTACACCATGGTCTTTGAAGAATTAAAAATTAATGTCATACATAGGGCAATGGAGAGGCACAAGATAGCTGTGAGCAAAGACAAAAGTGAAAGTTTCTGCCCTCAAGGAACCTACATTCTAAGGGGAGAGAAGACATGTACCTATATAAGCATATACATATAACATATAGGATAAATACAATAAATTCAAAGAAACATTTATTAAGCATCTACTAACAGGCACTATAAGGTAATTTTGGGATGTAGTTCACTGAGGGGCAGGGATAATCAAGAAGGGCTTTATGTGGAAAGTGAAGTTTTAATTGTTTTGAAGGAAACCAGAGATTTACAGAGGCAGGAAGGATGATATTACAATCATGGGGAGTAGCCAGTGTACAGGAAGAAATGGAAAGAGCAGTGTGGCATATGTGGAAGAAGTAAGCTGGTATGGCTGGATTACAGAGTGGGCAGAGGGGATGATATGTAAGAAGACTAGAAAGATAGGAAGGACTGAGTTTGTGAATAGTTTTAAAGGACAAACAGAAGTTTATATTTTACTAGAGGTAATTGGGAGCCACTAGAGTTTGTTGAGAAGTGAGAGGAAGGAGGAGTCAATTAATAAACATTAAATACCTACTATGTGCCAGGCACTATGTTAAGCACTGGAGGTACAAATGAAACAAATTAATATAAATGGAAACAAAGACAGTTCCTGTCTTTAATGGGAAAAGGCACACAAAAGGAAGCTGAAAAGTTTGGGGCTGGGGGTGGAGAAGATACCTGGAGCAAGGACATGATAGAGAAGTCCAAAGAATGTGCCAAGCTCCTTCCTTAAATAAAGGCCCATAGCTTATGGCCCTGCCCTCATAATGCAATGGTCAGAGGGGCAGAGGGTACTGATAAGTTGTAAGTACTGAGGCAGATTTCTCATCAGACAAGTAATATTTTAGGAAAATCACTTTGGCAGTATTGTGCAGGGTTGATTGAAAAGGCCGGAGACAGGTAAAATAAAAAAAAAAACTATTACAATAGTACAGGTGGCTGTGCATGTAGAATGTAGGGGGCTTAGGCAAGAGATATGGAGATAGAATAAGATTTGTTAGCTGATATGTGAGAGTGAGTGAGAGTGAGGATTCCGCAGTAACATCAAGATTATGAATTTGGGTCACATAGAAGAAGAGTGTCCTAAACAGTAATAGGGATTTTGGAAGAGGGGTATGTTTTGGATGAAAGATAACAATGGACATATTGAGATGCCTGTGGAATCTCAAAGATCCAGTTTGAAATATTAAATAAGCAGTGGAGGCTGTGGGCCTGGACCTCAGGAGGGAGACTAGGACTAGTTCTTGGAGTCATCTGCATAGCAATGAAAAGGGAATCCATTATAGTTGATGGGATCACCAAATGAGAAAATGTAGAGATAGAAGAGAGTCCCAGATAGGACAGTGGGGGTACACTTACAGTTAGTGAGTATGTCATGGATGATGACCCAGCAAAAGAGCCTGAAAAAGAGTGGTTAGACAGGGAAAACTAGAATGGAGCAGTATCACTGTACTAGAGAGGAGAGAGGGGTCAATAGTGGCACATGCTACAGAAAGATGCAGGAGAGGGGAACTGAAAAAAGCTATCAGACTGAAGTTGCTATTCTCTAATGAGATGGGAAGCCAAATTGGTGGGGACGAGAAGGGAGTGAGACAAGAAGAGACACCTAGTGTAGGTAACTTTGTTCAAGGAGTTTGGATGAGAAAGTGATACAGGAATACGTATAGGTTGATAGCAGGGATGGGGTGATCTAATGAAGAGATCTTTAACACGGGGAAGAGACCAGGGCATGCTTGGAAAGGAACCATTAGATAGGGAGAGATTGAAGATTAGAGGAGGATGATAATAGGGGCAATCTGCTTGAAGAGATGAAAGGGTGCAGATTCAAGGGTAGATGTAGAACAGCACTGTCCAAAATGTGGCCTACAGGCTGCGTGTGGTCCGCAGTGCGATTTATGCGGCCTGCCTACAAGCATAGAAACTTATATAAATGCTTTAGTAAAGCTACCGCAGAGCTCTCACTAAAATGGCAAATCAAAATATATTCTTTATTGTTTCAATAAAAACCTAAGGGTGGACAGCCCTGATGTAGATCTGACCTTGATGTAGAGGTCCAACCCATCAGAGACTGAACTAAAGGAAAAGAAAGTAGGGAATGATGTCTCAGTATAAGAGGGAGGGAGAAAGGGAAGGTCTCTCTGACTTTGACTTTTTTATTCCAGTAAAGTAAATGTTGAAGAAATCAGCAGAGAGGGTGGAGAGAGGAGTACTATAAATGACTTGAGGAGAGAAGACAAGATTTGGAACATCTGCTGCAATGAGTGGGATAGACAATCAATTAGAGAGGAATAGAAGGACTGCCTTGCTGCAGTAAGGGCCCAGTTGACATTAGATAACACAATTGCTCCACTTCTGTTTGGTAGCATATAAGTAAGAGAGGAAGAGGCAAACGGTGGAAGTAAAAAAGGCATGAGCCCCGATACAACAAAAGAACAAAGGATTTGAGAATTGAACTGATTCACTGAGGGGTCAAAAAGAGAGGAAAATGTCCCCAAAGCAAGGTTGTTAGTCTGACAAAGTACTGAAGAGGAAAGAGATTGCAGGTCACTGTGAGGTGGAAGAATAGGTTTGGGAGGGAGGGGTAAGGCATAAGGAGAGACAGGATTATCAGAGGTTGTGGTTGGATAAAGGAATTAATTTTGGGGAGCAAATGTAACAGAATGGGAAGTCACAGATATGTTGGAACATTTAAATGTCCTGGTAGCAAGGAAAAATAAAAGGCAGTATATGAGTGTTACGCCTTTACACTACATTTCAACTTTGAAGATTGCTTTGAGATACATGAAGTGAACATTGTCTGTAAAATTCAATGTTTTAATATTCTAATTTTAGGTCCTGGGGTATGTTCTACTGTAATAGAATTAATACCATTCACAGAAGTTCATTTTTCACCGTTTGTTAAAATTCGTGCCTTTGCTTAGAGTGTAATTTAACCTCCAATAAAATGCCTAGTAGTGATTGCACATTGTTATTCATTTAAAAAGCAGTCTTGCATGATAATTTAGAAATTTATATTTCTTTTATGACTTAAAGTAACTGCATTCTTTTGCTGAGTATTGTTAGAATTGCCTATGAAAAATTTCCCCAGTTTGTCACTATATAAAAGCTATTATTATAACAATGCTGTCTTGAACGTGGCACACTTTTCAATATCATCTTATTCTTGTGACTGTCCTATGAGGTATATAGGGCAAGTATTTTTTTTAAAAAAGAAAGTAAAGAAATTATGCAACTTGCCCAACATTACAACTCTGAACTAGTGACAGATCTGACTCAGTCTGTTGCCTTTTAAAGTATCTTGCTACTTTCTTTTATACCACAGATGCATTTATTATGAAGGAAATAAGCATTTATATAGTCTACTATGTGCCAGATACTGTGCTAATTGCTCTAAAAATATTATCTCATTTGCCCAATGAATACAATCACATACTTTACAGTTATTTATTAGAATCATTATTCAAAGATTGGATATATATTTTCATTTTTCTGTTAATATATGCAAAACATTTGTGATGTGATCACATCACCAAAGAAGACAATTTTTAACTGGGTTAAAGCTTGAATTTAAAGTGAACACCTAGGGTTGTAGTAGAGATTCATTTTAACATACTTGTTTTCCCATGGATTTAACTATCCCCTGCATCAGATCATGTCCCCTGAAATAGTCATACCACATAAAACAAAAGTCTGACACATATCATATAAGGCAGGTATTAGTTCTGGCCTCCTAGTTAGAGCATCACAGATTAGGTATAGCTATATTTGTTGACACAGCTTGATGTAATTACTTCAATATTGTAACTATTGTAATTGTAGTTAGAAAAGTAATTTGACACATAAAAAGATAAGTTCTGAGAAAATTAAATGCGGTTGGTATTTTCAAATATAATGTAAGTGATGTTAGCAGTTGGCTCCATTTGGAACCAGAGCTATGCCCAGTTTAAACACTAAGTATAACTGCAAGATCTAGGTGAATAAATTATTATTTCTGGCCATTTAAAAACATACTGAACTATATCAATTTCAGTAACATTTGTTTCAACTCATTAAAGCAACTTTCTGCTTTGACATGCATTAATGGAGTCCATTACATTTTTTAAACAATATCTTTTCTTTTGTGCAAATTCATATTTCTCATATCCTTATCCTCTGAATATCAAAAACAAGTGTAATCGGTTTGCTCTTTTGGTACTGGAGAGCAAGCTAACAATCTAAATATTTGTTCAAAATTCAAAGTGTTACCTTAGAGGAGATTTCAGAGTTCCCAGGTTACTGTGTCTTTTGGGTCTGAGTTACCACTATGTTATATAGTGTGACAATAAGTTTCTGAAAACTATTGCTGTAAACAGGCATACATTTTGTTCCTGATAAGTAAAAAGGAGCCAAGCAGCTTATTCAAGGACACAGTGCTGACAATATCTTTTTCCAGGGACAGTATAATTCTGCAGCTGTCTCTTGTCAGTCTAGGAAAATGAGATTTAAAAAAAGACCATGAAGTAATCAACAATTCACAGGCACTAAATTTTAAAGGAAGTAAGCTGAAAGGGTATTCATTAAAAATCAGAGGAAACCCAGTTTCTCTCTTTTTTAAACCATTTTTTAAAAAAAAATAATGATCATTTTAACATAATAGCTATATTGATGTCCATAGCCAATGTTTGGGGGGTCCCACAAAAGGGTAGAAGTGAAGTAATATAATGCATAATGGTAAGAAATACAGGAATGATGCTTTCTGGGAACTAGGTGGAAGGTAAGCCTCAGGGCAAAATTTTGCTTGAGTAGCTATAACAATTTGAATTTACTTCACTGCTAATTTCACTTGAAAGGCTTTGGAGTTGTTTATTTCCTTTTATTTTAGGTGTCTGTAGTCAATGGTATCTTGTTCCTCACACGGCAAGACTGAAAAACTTGATGGAGATCGTTCTATCTGTGAAGATATTTGAACTCTTATAAACATAAAAGGAAGAGATCTATATAGCCTGAACTGACTGAAGATTAGTGAAGTTAATCCTTAAATGTGCCTAAACAGACTCAAAAAAGAGTAAGAAAGGGAGAAAAATTGAGAAACAGAGAAATGAAGTCAGCACAATGCCTGCCTAGCACACAGTCATTCAAATTCATTTAATTGAATGCAGTTGCATTTATTTCAGGTGCTTTTGTCCTTCCCAGTGAATTCTGTGTAACTTTGATCAAATTAGGTACTGTGAATTTATTTTAGGGGCAGATGGGTAGCACAGCAAAGAGGGCCTGGACTTAGGAAGACCTGAGTGCAAATGTGACCTCAGACACTTGTTGTCTGTGTGACTCTGGACAAGTCACTCAACCTCAGTTCATCTCAATTTCTTCATCTGTAAAAATGGGGACAATAACAGCAACCACCTTTGTTGTGAGGACCAAATGAGATGATAATTGTAAAGCACCTGGCACAGTGCCTGGCACGTAGCCTAAATAAATGTTGTTGTTGCTGCTACTGCTGCTCTGTTGTTGAGGTGGCTCAATGGATAGAGTACTGGGACTGGAGTCAGGAAGACTCATCTTCCTGAGTTCAAATCTAGCCTTAGACACTCACTAACTGTGTGACCCTCGGGCAAGTCACTTAATCCTCATTGAACATTAGTTCTTTGTCTGTAAAATGATCTGGAGAAGGAAATGGCAAATCCCTCCATTATCTTTGCCAAGAAAACCCGAAAAGAGTCACAAAGAATTGGATGTGACTGAAAATGACTAAACCACTACGACAATAATAAATAGTTGTGCCTGGTACATAGTGAGACCTATATAAATGTTAACTATATGATCCTTCTTGTTAGGCTCTGTGTATTTGACTATTTTCATGTGTATTTTCATATCTCCAACATGTTCTAGCGTGTCCAAGAGCTGAGGCTGTTGCTGCATACTCTATGCATTAAGAGATTTCTAAGTGACCTGTCACTGATTGTAAGGTTTTTGAAAGCATGAAACCTGGTAGCAAAATCTATCTTTCCCTCAAAGTGAGGAGAAGCAGGGCTTTCCCTGCTGTTTTTGAGGATTAGCCCTAATCATACGGTCAATTGATCAATAAACATTTATTAAGTGCTAGGCATTCTGCTAAGTCCTAAGGATACAAAAAGGGCTAAAAGACAGTCCCTACCCTGAAGGAGCTTACAATCTAATTAATGGGGAGGCAATATGCAAACAAATATATACAAAGCAAGCTATATATAGGATAAATAGAGAAATATTAACAGAGGGAGGGCACCGGAATTATGAAGCTTCCTGTAGAAGGTGAGATTTTATTTGGGGCTTAAAGGAATGCAGGGAGGTCAGTAGTCAGAGCAAAGAAGGGGGAGCACTCTAGGAGACATCCAGAGAAAATGTCTATCGTTGAGGAATGGAGAAATGATTGGATTAAGAACTACGTGTTGGGGAGTAAGGCATATGAAGACTGGAAAGGCAGGAGAGGGGCTAGATTAATGAAGGACTTTAAGTGACAAACTGGAAATTTTGTATTTAATCCTGGAAGCAACAGGAAGACACTGGAGTTTATTGAGTGGGGGTGTATGTGACATGATTGGACCTGCGCATTAGGAAAAATCACTTTAGAGACTGAATAGATTGTAGCACTTCTTAAACTGTGGATTGTGACCCCATATGGGGTTATGAAATATTTGGCAACAGTGAAAGGTTTCTGAATATGCAATGACCAAAATCGATTCAAAATCAAACATTTA
Organism: Trichosurus vulpecula; assembly: GCF_011100635.1. NCBI lineage: Eukaryota > Metazoa > Chordata > Mammalia > Diprotodontia > Phalangeridae > Trichosurus > Trichosurus vulpecula. The sequence goes on along the minus strand of NC_050574.1, from coordinate 201,034,806 downwards.
ATGAATCCAAGGTATTTCTGGCAGTGCTTGCCCATGCTGCATCAGGCAACCTCACTGCAGCTTTGGTTCTGAACACGCTTTGCACCGTGCCTGCTGTCACACCCATGCAGGGCCAATGAACGCTGCCAAAACTGGAAAAGGGGGGTTGCGAGTGGAAAAAATGTAAGAAGCCCTGATGGATTAGAATGGGGAGAGACTTGAGGCAGGCAGACCCACCCGCAGCCTACTGTAATAGTCTAGACACGAGGTAACAAGGGCCTGCACTAGAATGGTGGCAGTGTCACCCCAGAGAGTGTATAAAATACATGTTGCGTAGATTAAATCAACAGGCCTTGGCGACAAATTGGACATGGAGGCAGTAAGAGATAATGAAAAAACCAAGATGACTCCTAGGTTTTGAACCTGAGGGACTAGTAGGATGATTTAGGGGGAAAGATAATGAGTTCTGTTTTGGACACCTAGTTTGAAATGAATAAAAAGAAGGTGGAGTTGTGGGATTGGAGTTCAGCAGAGAGTTTGGGGCAAGATGGGCAGATTTGAGAATCATCAGCATAGAGATAGTGATTACATCTATGGGAATTGATGAGATCACCAAGTGAAGTAGTATAGAGGGAGAAGAGAAGGGGATCCAGGACGACCCTGAAGGACTCCTATAGTTAGAGGGTGTGACCAGTGTAGGATATCACAGTACTGAAAAATAAGAGAGAACAGCCTCACAGGATCATAGATCTAGAAGGGACTTCAGAGGTTATTTAAATCCTGAAAGGTGACTTGCCCACAGTCACAATGGTAATGTCGGAAATGGGATCTGACCCCAAGTCCTCTGCCTCCTGAGTCAGTGCTTCTTCCACTGTAATGCACTGCCAGGTGGTACCTCATCAAGGCAGGTCAGTGCCCATCTTGTGTCCATAGTCTCTCTACCCTTTTGTCCACAGGAGTGATTTCCTTTTTCAGTGAGAGTTTTAGGGCAGGGTGACAGTGGGGGCATCATGTACCTGCTGCTTAGTGATATCAGACATAGAACATCAAAGAGACTTATGTGTGATTTATTTTGTCTCAAAAGATTAGCCAAGGCTTCATCCTTGACAGTATAGTCTAAGTTCTTATCTTTGCTTAGGAGATCTTGCTGTAAGAGGCCTGAGGACCATGACAACTGGCTACCAAGGAGAGGTAGGAGGTACTGTGGATGTACTCCAAAGCCTAATATGGCACTAATTTCAGAGAATTGATGGAGGCGGGAAGATTGTTATACACAAATTAAAAACTAATGTTATAGAAATAGTACAGTATTCTGACAGAAAGCTTCTAGGAATCTAGGGGGAAGGTTCTACCCCACTCCACCTCCATTTCAAAGAAAGTAAATAAAGGACTTGAATTGATGAACAAAGAAGAGAAAAGGGCATTCAAGGAGGTTGTGAAGTTTTAGAACCACAGAATTGAACTGAATGAATTCATTAAACCCTTTCTATATGCAAAGCAATGGGGATAAAAATAGAAAAGTAAGAAAGTCCTTGCTCTTAAGGAGCTCCCATTCTAATGGGGAACAGAACACAAATGATGAGTCAGATGGAAAAGTTCCATGATCCTTAGGGTACAAGTGGCAAAGCAGATATTAATGATTCTTCTTTAATGCCATTTCTACTGACAAAATTATATCAGTTTCTGATATTGAACCATTGGACAGTGCCAAGCACTTTCTTTTCAGGATCTTTGGTAGTTGTGGCTGTAGCATCTGTGGGAGCAGTTACCATGCTGCCTGTCCACAAGGGTTACTTCTCAAGATGATGGCAGATCATTGCTATTCCTAAGGCTCTGTGTGGAAGTTGATTGGCAGTTTGAGAGTATGGCTGGCTTCTTTTCCATAGGAGTGGCTTTCCTCGATGTTGGCTGTGAGGGCTAGCCTGGAAGCAAGACCGCTGGAAGACTAGAGCTGTCACTGCC